>NC_089045.1:7500-607500 GCF_034140825.1 Oryza sativa Japonica Group
AATATTCTTCCCCTGGCCAAAATGTTCACTAATGGTAGCATTTGGATCATGCACACGAAGTTTATGCATATTAATCTTACTAAAAAAATTCGTGAAATTCTGTCTTTAGGATTGTGAGTTATGGCCTTCGGCCGAAACACGTTAGTGTTAACCTTTGAAAAACAAGTGATTTTTCCCATGGCCCAAAATTTCTCTAGTGCTAGCATCAGGATCTTTGCACATTAAGTTTGTTAATATTAAAATTATAAAAAAATGTTTCTATATTTTTTTGCCATCGGCAAGAATTTTCGTGAGCTATAGCCTTCGTCCAAAACACTTGAATATGAACCGTTTGAAAAAATGTTAGATTTTTTCCTTGGGCCTAAAATTTTACTAGTATTAATATTGGGATCTTTGCACATTAATGTTCACAATATTACAATCTAGATAGAAAATTTTCATCATTTTTTGCCACCGGCCTAAACTCTCTTGAGCGATTGCATTCGGCCAAAACCAGTGAGTGTTATCCTTTCAAAAACACATTATTTTTCCTCTGATTTCCACTACGGTTAACATAAGGATCATTGCGCATGAAGTTTGTGAATTCATGAAATTTTGCATCCAGGTTTATCAATTCTGAGTTACAACCTTCAACCAAAAACACGTGAGTATTAACCTTTGGAAAGAGAGGCATGATTTTTTTTCCTCAAGCCAAACTTTTGCTACTATTACAACTATGATATTTGTGCATTAAATTTGTGAATATTAACAACAAAATAAACAATTTGGAGAGTTATAGCCTTTGGCCAAAACATGAGATTATCAACCTTTGGAAAAAACCTAATGATTTTTTCACGGGCCCAAAATTTTACTAGTATTTGTATCATGATCTTTTGCAGATGAAGTCTGTGAATATTAACATTGTGATAAAAAAAATTCTTATTTTTCGCCATCGGCCAAAAATGTCGTGAGTTATAGCCTTCGACCAAAACCTGTGAATGTTAACCTTTGAAAAATAAGTGTTTTCCCCATGACCCAAAATTTCACTAATGTTAGCATCATGATCTAACACTCACGTGTTTGATTGTAATGTTTTTATTGTAATGTTAATATTACAATTTTGTTAATTACAATAAAAATTTTCTGTGGTTTTTTGTCATCGGCCAGAATTTTTGAGACATAGAGTTCGGCCAAAACACGAGAGTGTTTACCTCTTAAAAAAGCATGAATATTTTTCCTCAAGTAAAATTTCCACTAGTAGTAGCATTAGGGTCATTGCACATCCAGTTTTTGAATATTAACATTGGTACAAAAAAATTTCATGAAATTTGCCTCCATGTTAAAAAAAATTGTGAGTTATTGCCTTCGGGTGTTTTCCCCATGGCCCAAAATTTTTCTAGTGTTAGCATCAGGGTCTTTGCACATTAATTTTGTTAATATTAACATCACAATAAAAAGTTTTCGTGGTTTTTTGTTACCGGCCAGAATTTTTGTTAGCTATAGCCTTCGGCCAAAACCCGAGAGTAGTAACCTTTTAAAAGAGCATGTATATTTTTCCTCTGGCCAAAAGATACATTAGTGGTAGCATCAGGACCATTGCACATGGATTTTTTGAATGTTAACATTGGCACAAAAATTTTATGAAATTTTCCTCCATGTTAAAAAAATGTGAGGTATAGCCTTCGATCAAAACACATCTACTGTAAGCATCAGGATCTTTGCACATTAAGTTTGATAATAATAACATTAAAATAAAAAGGTTTTATGGTTTTTTTTCATCGGCCAAAATTTTTGTGAGCTATAGCCTTTGGCCAAAACCCGAGAGTATTAACCTTTGAAAAAAGCATGAATATTTTTCCTCAGGCCAAAATTTTCACTAGTGTTAGCATTAGTATTGTTGCGCATGAAGTTTATGCATATTATTCTTACTAAAAAATTTAGTGGAATTTTTTGCCTCTAGGCTATAAAATTGTGAGTTAAGGCCTTCGTGCAAAACATGAGTATTAACCATTGAAAAAGTCGATGATTTTTTTCTTGGGCCAAAAATTTTGTCAGTGTTAGTATTGGGATCTTTGCACATTAATTTTGACAAAATTAACATTTAGATAGAAAATTTCTTATTTTTCAACTGTCCAGCCTTCAGCCAAAACACGTTACTGTTAACCTTTGAAAAACAAGTGATTTTTGCCATGGCCCAAAGATTCTCAAGTGCTATCATCAGGATCTTTGCACATTAAGTATGTTAGTATTAACATTACAATCAAATGCTTCTGGTTGTTTCTCATCAGCAAGAATTTTCATGAGCTATAGCCTTCGGCCAAAACCCGTGGTGATTTTTTACCTGGCCCAAAATTTCACTAGTGTTATCATCAGGATCATTGCATATGAAATTTATGCAAATTAATCGTACTACCGAAAATTTTGTGAAATCAGTGTGTGTGAAGTTTTCGAATATTAACACTGGTAAAAAAATTGTGATATTTGCCTCCAAGTTAAAAAATTGTGAGTCATAGCCTTCGGGCAAAACACGTGAGTGTTAACCCTTGGAAAAGAATACATGTATTTTTTTCCAGACCCAACATTTCACTATTGTTATCATCAAGATCGTTGCACATGAAATTTATTCATATTAATCGTACTACCAAAAATTTTGTGAAATTTAGTCTCTAGGCTATAAAATTGTGAGCTAGAGCCTTCAGCCGAAACACGTGAATATTAACCATTGAATAAAAATTTTAGATTTTTTTCCTCGGGCCTAAAATTTTACTAGTGTTAATATTGTGATCTTTGCACATTAATTCTGAGAATATTACAATTCAGATAGAAAAATTTCATGATATTTTGCCATCGGCTTAAACTCTCGTGAGCTATAGCATTCCGCCAAAACCAGTGAGCTATAGCCTTAGGCCAAAACATGAGAGTGCTAACCTTTGGGAAAAAAAAACCTCATGATTTTTATCGGGCCCAAAAATTTATTAGTATTAGTGTCAAGATCTTTGCGCTTGAAGTTTGTGAATATTAACATTGTGATAAAAATTTTCATGATTTTTGCCATCAGCCAAAAATTTCGTGAGCTATATAGCCTTTGCCAAAACCGGTGAGTGTTAAACTTTGAAAAACAAGTGTTTTTTACCATGGCCCAAAATTTCTCTAGTGTTAGCATCAGGATCTTTGCACATTAAGTTTGATAATTTTGACATTACAATAAAAAGTTTCTGTGGTTTTTTGCTATCGGCCATAATTTTCGTGAGCTATAGCCTTCAAACGAAACCCGAGAGTGTTAACCTTTGAAAAAAAGCATGAATATTTTTCCTTGGGAAAAATTTTCACAAGTGGTAGCATTAGGATCATTGCACATGGAGTTTTTGAATATTAACATTGGTACAAAAAGATTTCATAAGTTATATCCTTCGGCCAAAACATGTGATTGTTAACTTCAGGAAAAAAACGCATGTATTTTTTCCCTCAGGCCAAAACTTTTGCTAGTATTAGAATCGAGATCTTTGAAAATAAAGTTTGTGAATATCAACATACCAAAAAAATTGTCAAGACTTTTTGCCATCGGCCAAAATTTTCGTAAGCTATAGCCTTCGGCCAAACCACGTGAGTCTTAAACATTGAAAAAACGAGTGATTGTTCCCCATGGCCCAAAATTTCTTCACTATTGTTAGCATCAAGATCTTTGCACATTAAGTTTGTGAATATTAACATTACAATAAAAAAATTTCGTGGTTTTTTGCTATCAGCCAAAATTTCATGAGCTATAGCCTTCGGCTGAAACTGCCTCTAAGTGTTAAACTTTGAAAAAACACGTGATTTTTTTACCTGGCCCAAATTTTCACTAGGGTTAGCATCAGGATCATTGCACATGAAGTTTATGCATATTAATCTTACTACAAAAAAATTCTTGAAATTTTCCCTCTAGGCTATAAAATCATGAGTTATGGCCTTCGGCCAAAACACGCGAGTGTAAACCATTGGAAAAGGTGCAAGATTTTTTTCTCAGGCCCAAAAGTTTACTAGTTTTAGTATCAGGACTTTGCACATTAATTTTAATAATATTAACATTAAGAGAAAAATTTCGTGATCTTTTGCCATTGGCCAAAAATTTCGTAAGGTATAGCCTTTGGCCAAAACATGTGAGAGTCAACCTTTAAGAAACTAGTGTTTTTCCCATGGCCCAAAATTTCTCTAGTGTTAGCATCAAGATCTTTGCACATTAAGTTTGTTAATATTAACATTATAATAATAATTTTATGTGGCTTTTTGTCATCAGCCAAAATTTTCGTGAGCTATAGCCTTCGGCCAAAACCCGAAAGTGTTAACCTTTGAAGAAAGCACGAGTATTTTCCTCTGGCCAAAATTTTTCACCCGTGGTAGACTGGTAGCATCAGGATCATTGCGCATGAAGTTTTTGAACATCAGCATTGGTAAAAAGATTTCGTGAAATTTGCCTCCAGGTTAAAAAAATGTCAGTTATAGCCTTCGGCTAAAACATGTGAGTGAACCATTGGAAAAAATAGATGTATTTTTTCCTCTGGCCAAAAACTTTGCTAGTATTAGATTTGAGATGTTTGAAAATTAAGTTTGTGAACATTGACATAACAAAAAAATGTCATGATTTTTTTCCATCGGTCAAAAAATTTGTTAGCTATAGCCTTAGGTCAAAACTCGTGAGTATTAGCCTATGAAAAAACGCGTGATATTTTTTACCTGGCCCAAAATTTCATTAGTGTTAGAATCAGTATCTTTGCACATGAAGCTAATGTATAACAATATTACTACAAAAAATCATGAAATTTTGCCTCTAGGCTATAAAATTGTGAGTTATAGCCTTCGGCCGAAACACGTGAATATTAACCATTAAAAATTGCAAGAGTTTTTTTTTCTGGGGCCCAATCTTACTATTATTATTAGTACCAGGATCTTTGTGCACTAATTTTGAGAATATTAACATTCAAATAGAAGATCTTCATGATTTTTGCTATCAACATAAAATTTCGTGAGCTATAGCATTCGGCCAAAACCCGTGAGTTTCATCCTTTGGAAATGCATGATTTTTTCACTCTTGCCAAAATTTTCACTAGTGTTAGAATAAGAATAAATGCGTGTGAACTTTCTATATTAACGTTAGCACACAAAATTTCGTGAAATTTTGCCTCCCTGTTAAAAAATTGTGAGTAATAGGCTTCTGCCAAAACACGTGAGTATTAACCTTTGGAAAAAAGTATGAGTTTTTTTCACAGGCCCAAATATCTTCAAGTATTAGCATCGGGATCTTTGTGCATTAAATTTGTGAATATTAACATTACTATAAAAATTATTCATGGTTATTTGTCATTGGCCAAAAATTATGTGAGCTACAGACTTCGGCCAAAATACACGAGTGTTAACTTTTGAAAAAAGGAGTCGTTTTTCCCCTGGTGTTACCATCAGGATCTTTGCACATTAAGTTTGTGAATATTAGCATTATGATAAACAATTTTTGTGGTTTTTTGCCATTGACAAATATTTTTGTGGCCTATAGTCTTCGACCAAAACCCGTGAGTGTTAACCTTTGAAAAAAACATGATTTTTATTATCTGGCCAAAAGTTTCAATAGTGTTAGCATCAAGATAGTTGCACATGAAGTTTGTGAATATTAATTTACAACAAAAAAAAATTCATGAAATTTTGCTTCCAGGTTAAAAAAATTGTGAATTATAGCCTTCGACCGAAACACGTGAGTATAAACCAATTGAAAAAGGCAAGACATGTTACCTAAGGCCCAAAATTTTACTAGTTTTACTATCAGGATCTTTGCACATTAATTTTGAGAATATTAACATTAACACAGAAAAAATTTGTGATTTTTGCCATCGACCAATGATTTCGTCAATTATAGCCATCCGCCAAAACACGTAAGTGTTAACCTTTCAAAAAAGCGTGAAACTTTTTTCCTCTACCTAAAATTTTCACTAGTGGTAGCATCAGGATCATTACACATGAAGTTTGTGAATATTAATGTTGGCATTTCTCACGATCACATATAAATCTACAAGAGCACGGAATACCATTGTACCAATTCCCCTTAGAGTATTCCAAAGGTATCGAACACGAGGAATGTGTGTGTACTATCTACGATCAAGATTCGATCCAAGGACAAAAACTAGGATAAATAGTCTAGAGAGGATTCCTTGGTGAACACTGACTTACTGAAGACCAGAATGGACCAATGTGACATTGACTCAAGAAGGTAGACAAAAAGGCCAACTATAGAAAAGCCAAGCTGACTGAATGAAATACCGCAGTTCACTCTGACTCCGGTTCTTCTAAAAGGCCTACTGACCTACCGGTGAAAAGCTCAAAAACAGAGTAGTTTATACACTCCAACAAGGGACCTTGCAATTGCACATCCATGCCAAATCCTATGTGGGTTGCCAATTACACCGTACAGATACTTGTGAGCAAGCCAATGATACAAGGTCCATGCCACAAAATCAATTCCAAGAACATAATAATAAGAACCCGATTTCTACTGATTTCTTAGCAACGGACCAAATTGATTATTCCTCATTCTCAAAAAAAGAAAAAAACTTCTTCCCCCCACCGCGCTTACGGCTCTATACTGGTCCCCTTCGGTCAAGTGCTTGTGCGTGCTCTTACCTACCGTAGGACCTCCGTCCTATCTCTTTTAATTAGTTAATTAAGTTAAAGGTAAGACTATATCGAATGCTTCGGGCACCAGCCCTCCCTTGGTCTGTCAGGCTGAGTCCGGCCTTGAGCTCTATGATGTACCCGAACATGGAGGGATACGAAGGACAGACAGGGCTGTCACCACTTGCCGTCTACCTCATTTTTCGTGGAGCACACAAAAAATAAAGGTAATTTCTAACCTAGACACCATGCCTAAGTTATTAATTATTACTCTAGTTTTGCGCAAGAATTTTCTTCTTTATGCAGAGTCCTAGTACTAGAGCACTCAACTGCACACTAAGCAACGAATCTGCACTGATGAGAACATATCTCACTTGAATAAACAAATTAAAGAACATAAAGAAACTCGAACACTTACTTTGATAAAGGAAGCATCCGCCGAGGTACAAGCGAGAGAAGAAAGCCGACAATCCCGGCTTTCTCTCGAACTCCGTTGGAAGAATATGCCGACACTCCGGCACTCCTCCGAAAAAAATTCTCAGAAAAGTTCTTCTGCATATGTGCAGAATGAAAGATCCTTTGAAACAAATAGTTTTTGTTTGGTTACAAACTTTGTAATAAGGCTTTTTCAGGTACGATTGAGTGCAGATTAAATCAGTGGATCAGTTTGATAGGACAATAGTCAAATATATGAGTCTTAATTGGTTCCAAGTAGACTTGAATTTATAACAGTAGTACAGTGCAGAGTTAGCGTCAAACTCTTATAATACAGTCCACCCCTAGAGAGTGTAACCATGGTGATGACAATATACAGTAGGTGCAATGGAGGACAACACTTGGGCTGTGGATACACAACTGTTGGTGTGTTGTAGGTTACAAGTGAACTGCATTATCAGATACAAAGTATTGTATTTCTGGTATTGTCTTCATGATATCTCAGTACATCAATGGATGCGTACCATATTGAGATTAATCTTTATTATTCACATTGGAGTAATCTCTCTAACGTGTTTTTAAAGAACTAGTAGTAGTAGATTATATGTACGTATACAAAAAGAGTCACCGCATTAGTTTTTCCATCACCCCTTTTGACAAGCCACATATATCTCATCTCATCAGCAATTAATTTTGATGCTTGTGAATGATGTATATTTCAATTCATCTTCAGAAAGCTCAGGGGAGAGGAGGCCTTGTGAGGCCGCTTTGTCAGATCTTCAAATAGGCGCATTGCTTCGCAGTCAAGTCCTCCAGCAAACTATACACCATGCAAACAAACAGTATTATAGCACATGAAATGTCATGATCATCCATCAGCTTGGTATACGTTGTTGATAAGTACTCCATTAATTACCTGGTGAACCCTGTAGGCGAAATGCACAGTTTGAGCAAGGAGAGCCTCACCCCCTGTTTCCCTGTCTAGTTCCTTGAGGGCTCTCTTCACGTACACCTTTGCAAGCTTGAGTGATGCCAGCCTCATCTGCTTGGGATTTCATGCCTTGTGCCTTAATAAAGAAAGAAACGAAGCGAAATGAGAACATGGCTAGTACCTTGGAAGCAATCCCTGAATCAAGCATCCAGTCAGTGGGTATCCTCAATTCTTTGTATGACGGCATCGCCAAGCTCCTCAGATTCACCAATCTGCTCATGCTCTTCTCCAGCCTGACATCCATTTCACAAGCATGTCAATTTCACAAGCAAGCAGATGAGAAGTGACATATCTCATCATAATGACATCTTGCAGAGCTTTTTTGATGTAGTGTATACTTATGTTGCAAGGCTGATGTCTTGGTGAGAATAGCCTCACAGGAAGTAAGGGTGGGGTCGTCATTGGGAGGGTACTTAGAGATCTGTGTGAGAAGAGAGTTGAGATGGCCTGGAGTGCATCGGCTTTTCTCTCTGGCCAGCTGAAGTGCTTCAATACAGCTGTCTCGTCAGACTGAAATGGATCGATCGTTAATCAATAATAAGAGGAGCAAACAAGCAAAGGATGAAAAGAATTTATAAGAAGGAAGGAAGAAAGAAAGAAATGTAGTCCACTTACCAGAGTTGATAGTTGTTGGTCAAGCCAATCCACAAAGGTGAGCACTTGGTCCACATCGGCGAATGTAATTTGTTGGAGTTTAGCGATGAGATGGTTAATCAACCCTGCTTTTGCTTGTACGTCTGCTTTGATCTGCAATGCATGCCCCAGCCACCGGAAACAAGGCAAGTAATAATCCTCTAATTAGGCAATGGAGGTCTATCAATCTTCGGTAATGGAAATCTGATCACACATAATGACTGACCGCTAACAAGTGTGTGGATCGGTTCTGCAGTTCGCCAACAATGCCGGAGGCAGCGATGTTGGTGTTGAAGGAGTTGTACATGTTGACCAGCGCCGTCGCCTTGGAAGGCCCTTGCTGATTTCTTCTACTGCTTTTACTGTTACCATTAGTATTAGGAGGTGGTGGCGGCGGAGGTGGCACAGGCACTCCCTGGGGAATTACGGTAGCACTAGTAGGAGGAAGAGGAGGCGGCGGTGCTGGGGCTGGCTTGGGGGGAATACTCGGCGCTTGGGAGTTTTTGGCTGCTGCTACCTGCTGCTGCTGCTGCCAGAGCTGAGCCACCGTGCGGTGCGCGAGGGCGAGCTGCTGCTCCAGCTCCTCGTTGCGCCGTCGTAGCCTATCCACCTCCCGCCTCAGGGCCTCCGATTCCGACTCCGATTTCTTCTCATCCTTGCTGTTGCCGCTCGCTCTCACAGGACTCCTTGCCACGGCTGGCCTAGTCTTAGCCGGTGGCGCTGCCGCTGCCGCTGCTCTGGAGGACCTGGAGGCACCACCGCTGCCGCCGAGCAGCTGATATCTTTGGTTGATCTGCATACATGAATTGGTGCTTTGGTTGGCATTGGCAATGCATGGAAGACAGTCTTCTCTCCTACTCTACTCTGGCAATTATTTTTTTCTTTCATGCAATCAACATTGCAATCATATACTCTAGCTAGCATTGGATGCTAAAGCCCACTATAATACCACTAGTTACTACTCCCTCCGTTTTACAATGTAAGTCATTCTAGCATTTCTCACATTCATATTGATGCTAATGAATCTATAGATATATATGTCTAAAATCATTAGTATCAATATAAATGTGGAAAATGCTAGAATAACTTATATTGCGAAACGAAAGAAGTACAAGCAAAGCTATTGTCTAAAAAAAGATTGACTAATTAGATTTTGGCAGGACGTTTGACAAACATGACAAACAGGCTGGAGTAGCTGGAAGACTAGTATACGTAGTCTTCTAGGCCATGTGAGATCAACCACCTAAGCAATTAACCAGCTGAATTTACTACTGCTACAGTACTGCGTAATTAGAAGCAAGAAAATTGAAAAGGTAAGGGAGGAGAAAGTAGCCAATGTCTAGTTTTTATGACAGCTACAATAACAAACAAAAAATGGCAAAAGATCCTACTGAACATTTTGACGACTATCAGTTGGAATATAATTTGAATTGTACAGGTCAAGTTAGCAAAGCAAAGTTGTACTCCCTCCGTTTCGAAATGTTTGACACCATTGACTTTTTAGCACATGTTTGACCATTTGTCTTATTCAAAAACTTTTATGAAATATGTAAAATTATATGCCTACATAAAAGTATATTTAACAATAAATTAAATGATAGAAAAAGAATTAATAATTACTTGAATTTTTTGAATAAGACGAATACTCAAACATGTGCTAAAAAGTCAACGGCGTCAAACATTTTGAAACGGAGGGAGTAACTATTATCGGTTGATAATGATAATTGTTTGCCCAGTATTGCTGAATGCTGGCCTTGAATGCCATCTTTATTCTCTTTCCTTGATAGCTGACTGAATCAATCTTGTCAATTAATTTTGTACTTTAAGCAATGGCACAATCATGAAGTACAATTGTTCAGCTGCCTTGCACTAAACAAAGTCGAAGTTAACTGACGAGAATAGTAGAGGGAAATAAATCATCCAAGAAAGAAGACATATTCGATAAAGATCACAACCAAACCATCATAAAAAAATTGCAGCATGGAAACACAAGAAAAAAAAGGGGCAAATACTTACAGGAGATCATATTAATATTCCCAGAAACATGGAGAAAAGGAAGCACCTGAATTTCGCAGGATGCAAGACGAGCATCTCCGATCCAAAGGAAATTGGTCTGAGACCAGAAGAGTGGAGAGGTGCTGCTACTTATAGCTAAAGAGAACTAATTGCTGGAGGCTGAAGCAGTGGAGCTGGACAGTGGGAATGTAGGTAGCACATTTGGATCCTTTAAAGTGAGGCCGAACAATTCAATACAACAATCTCGTATTTATGGAAAATAATGCTAAGCTAGCTAGCTCTTGGTGGAGTGTCCCAATACCCTACCTTCACATCACTTGCAACCAACCCAACCCAAGGTTCCAAAAGGACCAAGTGTCACGCTACAGATTCTTTAACTAGTAATTCACTTCTTTTCTGATCAAAAATTATAATTTCTTTTCTGATAAAAGTATACAGAGCCTTTCATGTTCAAAATATTAAGTGCTGGCCTTCAATTTGTTCTGGACCTACTGCAGCTAACCCTGAGATCCAAATAGTTTCTGAACATGACACGACCGTTTACTTTTCCAAAACTGACCAGCAGAATTTTCGTTTAACTGAACATTTGCAGCTTGCTAGATTCCTATATATCCAATTGATGTGCGACCAGTATTGACTTATATGGAATTGAACTTATTCGTAGTATAGAATCAAACTACTGAACAAGTATTGGGTTAACAATTAACAAATCTGATGTGGAGAGTCCATTGCAGTCAGCCTTGGACGTTTGGCAAGAACAATACTCAGTAGATACATGGAAAACAGGGTAGGTTGGTCAGTACTAGTAGGTATGGTGAGTGGGGCAAGTAAGCAAGTGCAAGCAAACACAAGACTGGTAGTATATATATTGAGAGGATCCCTTATATGCCACTCTAAATTAACCGGCTCCCTTATATGCCACTTCAAATTGGCTTCTCCCTTCTATGTCACCGGTTTAAGTTTCTCCTCCCTTTTATGCCATTGCCGTCGGTCCACCGTCAGTTGACCGTTAACTTCATTGTAAAAAAGACGCATTTGCCCTTTAGAATTAGTATACAACCAATAATAGGTATTTTAGTACTAATATAGCTACTGGATACAACATATGAAAATTGATTTTTTCTGCATCACATGCAATTTTAGCCATTACCATCACAAATAAATTTTCAATGTAAGCATGAAACATGCAGTTTTCCAACAATATTTTTAATATAAAGAGCATTTTTCACTGGTTCTGACAAAATTTTGTTCACTCAAAAAGGATTTAAAATAAATTAGTTATGATTTTTTGAAGTTTACACATTTTTTAGTTGAGAGGGCATATTGGTCATTTACGAAAAAACTAACCTTTGACTAGTGGTGGGAGTGGCATAAAATGGTGGAAAAACTTAACTAGTGGCATATAAGGGAGAAGCCAATTTTGAGTGGCATATAAGGTAACTGGTCAAATTCTAGTGGCATATAAGGGATTCTCTCATATATATTTGTCTTGATGTTGAGAGCTTTGCTTAATTAAATCTCAATCATCTGAAACAATCTCACTCGTGTGACTTGAATTTGGCTCTTTTGATTCGGGCGCCTGTATTGCTCCTATGGCTAAGATGCCTCATGCCTTCCAATTCCATGCCACTCAACTTTGTCTTGAACTTCTGCGCTTCCATGCTATCTACTGCTCCCGCACCATATCACGCAACCACATCCGGCAATACAGCCGGCAACAGGGGCTCAAAAGTCAAAAAGAGGCATTTTTTTTCTCTTTCTTTCTTCGGTCACTCAAGGAAGAAGGGTCCCCTCGGCCCTCGCACGCACTGCAACAGCTATTGACCGGTCATCTATCAAGCTAGTTTAGCTAGTTTAGTTTCTACTACTACCGTTTCTGGTTATAAGACTTTATAGCATTGTCTGTATTCATATAGATGTTAATGAAGACACACATATATATCAAAATTCATTAGAATGTGGACAATGTTAGAAAGTCTTATAATATGAAATGGAGGAAGTATTTCCTAGTTCCGGCCCAACCTGCGCGCCATACAACTTGGCCGAGTGAATTCCCTAGCTCTTTACATCGTTTTAATCACTCTGTTTCCAAAATTGTTCCTTTCATCATGTATGCCCATGCAAGCATTGAAAACGAAGCTGCCAAGGACCAGCCATTGGGGGAGATTGAACGCCAAGAATTGCTCGTGGCTGGAATGTCTGAACCAAACTCAGAACTACTGGCGGAGCCTGAGCCATCCGGGTTCAGCACTGATGGACCTGAACCAGATAACGTAGTAGGAGTAATAGTGGATGATGCCGTAGGAGTTGTCAATGCAGGATTGTACCCAGACACGGAGCTGCAAGAGTAAACACAACATTTCATTGTTTTTAGACTTAAGGGCTTTTCAGCCTCAACTCTCAAACTCTCTTAATAATATATATTAAAAGGGCACGGTCAAGCACTAGAGTGTTCATGTTTTCAGAGTTGAAATGATTTTCACCTTGATGGTAACGACATTGACGATGCCAAAACACAGCTTCCTGAGCCTGCAAAGGAAATATACACGCATAACATGATCTTTACAACACCAACATAATGACATTGAAATGAGAGGAGATCAATCCTTACTGGGATTGACATTGACAAGAATTGCCGTCCCCCCAAAATCGCAGCTGGAGGTTGCAGGGCTCCTCTGGTAATAGCTGTTAAAAGCATAGGATGCATGCGCACCTAAGGTATTTGGATAATAACAAGTGCCTGATGGTTGTATTGCTAAGCAATCTGCTCCTCCAATGCCGCATGCGTAGTCCAGTGCATTCTGAAGTGCAATATCTGCTGAGTCAGCCTTGGCCACACACCATAGTTGCTGCCCAGAAAGACCTGGGGCAGTGGGTGGAGTTGTGGTGAGAGCAGGAGGTGGCATGCTGATAGCAGGCGTCATTGGGTTTGATGTTGGGTTGGTTAATGATGCAGAAGGAGGAGAGGTTGAAGGCGTCGGTAGCGGGTATGCCGCAGGTGCAGGTGAGGTGGAAGGATTCACCATTGAGGGGGCAGTAATGGGTGTAGGGAGAGGATTCAAGGAAGGAATTGTGATGGTAGGGTTTGTGGAAGGAACAGTGATGATAATTGGTGCTGGGTTTGTAGATGGGACTGTGATTGGCATCGTTGGATTAGTTGCCTGTTCTGGATTCAGGTCATCGTGGGCAGTTTGTTTGCCTGCAGTTTTAACTAACAAATAATTAATTAGTCATTGAGTGTCATCATTAGCAAACCAAAGGCTTTTATTATGTCCTGATAAAGCTCAGGTCAGCCTTCTAAGATGTACTAGTACAGTAGTACTTAATCAAAGAGTAGTCGTTTTTTATTAAAAAAATCAGGACATAATTTGTAATACCCATGAGTAGGAAACGGTCGTGATTCAGGCAATTAAAAAGGACTAATGATCCATTAGGTGGGATGTGGGATTGAACATAGATAAATTAGATTTCCTTTCCATGCTCTTGTACTATTCTACTAATAGTAAGAAAAGAGATGAAATAGTGTTATGTCGTGGTTCCCCCATTTCATTGGATGGTATATTATCAAATTTCTCTTTCAAACAAGACCAAATTGTTAATTTGGTCAAATCCAATCCCTCGTCACGCTAAGCTCTTGCAACCAAACAGGAATGTACAAGTCGAAATACATCTAAAACTGGTGTAGGATTAAAGGAATGATGAAAAACCCTAGTCATATGCTAGCCAAATGGAAAAGGGAAAAACATGGGAACAGAAATGAAGATCTGGCCTTGTGGACGCCAGCAGCAACTGTACAACACTGATAGTTCATACACACTGAACTGAAGTCTGAAGGTGCAGATGGAAGCAGAGGAACAAGCACACAGACCTGAGCAGCAGGGAAGCGCGTGGGAGATGATGCAGGAGCAGGAGAGGAGGAGGAGGAGGAGGAGGGGGAGAAAGAAGAAGAGACCCCATCTCCTGGCCATATTTGTGCTGTGTTGCTGGGAAGCTCAAGAAATACGATTTGGGAGTGGAGAAAGGGAGATAGGGGGGTGGGGAACCGGCGTCGGGCAGGTGATATGACTGAGAGTGTGTGCGTGCTTGCTACCGTTGGTTGCCCTTTCGGCCAGGGAAAGTGCAAAGGGTTGGTCAGTCTGCAGTCTCCACTCTGGACTGGAGTTGCAGCCTTGCAGGCGTCCAAGCCAGGATTTTTTTAAAAAATATGTTATTATTTCACTGGTTTTATATGAATACACACGATTGAAAAGAATTAGGAAAGGCAGTGCGCACAATCGCTCGACGGGGACGCGAACTCGCTGGCCCCGGAATCTTTTTTATATTTTAGACCATTTAAATAAATAATTTTAATAATATACTCCAAGAAATTATTTTAAAAAATGAACATTTTCGCCACGCCACCTGTGATGGCGTGACTAAACTGAGCTGCCAAGTGATTGGTAGTGGCATGGCAAAAGGTGCCCCGTGGCAGTCGTTGCCGTTGACAAGGTTAATCGGAGCCGACGTGGCAGGCGGGCGGTGGTTGGGCTTGCCATGCCAAGCTCGGTGGCATAACACCGCCACGCCATCCCGCCTGGCGTGGTGGGGGGAAATATCTCCCGATCGCCGCCGCTGCCCCTTTCTTCCTCCTTCCTCGCTTCTTCTCCTCCCCACTGTTCTCTCTCTCCTAGCGACGAAGAAACCAGTGCCCCCTCCCCAAATCCATCCAAATCTACTCAAAATCCGGTGTTTTTGCTCCGATTTGAAGCTCTTTTGAGTGGGAGCCCATCCCGTAAGGTATACCTCCTTTTTATCGTTTTCTCTTATTTTTTGCATGTATCTATAATGTTTAGTGTTGAATGTAATGTGATTGAAATATGTGGTAATGAGATTCATGGGGATGGATCGGAGTAGATCGAGGTGTATTTTGGAGTAGTACTCGTTTCTGTTAGAGTTATTTATGTGAAAATACGGTTTTTTATGATATGGTTAAAAGTGGGGTTAGACATGGGATAGCACGAACACGATATTTTTAGGTTTTTGTGATTATGTAGCATGTTGTGCTTATTTTGGTGTAGAAATAGTTGTATTCCGCCGTTGTATTGTTCCATAACTAGTGCTAATTGTGAATATTTAATATTCGCCGTCGTTGATTCATTGCCACAGACAAACCCGTATCGTTCATTTATACGATGATTTAGCTTTATTATCGTATGCTCCTAATGGTTTTTGCTATTGTATGGTTCACGAATCGAAAAATAATGGATCTATTTCATTTTTATTAATAAAGTTGCTTTCGCATCCTACTACATTTTCTTCCTTCTACTTGCGTTCTTACTTCTCCATCCTATCACGACATTGTTCCAACTAGCATTCAAGTGATTGCTTTGTGATGCCTGATTTAGTCATTTCCATCCCTGCAAATTGCAGTGAAAATAGGGAATAAGGAATCGACAATGCTTGAACCATTCATATCTTCAAAACATAAATCAAGTCCATCAAAACCGCACAAAGTTTTCTAGGAATACCTCACAAATACCGCAGATACTTTATCCGATCTTTACCCATTTAGTACCAATTTTCTAAATACAAACTTGGCACGTTTATCATAAACAACAATGGTCATGATATTAATAAAAATATTCCTAACACATGAAATTTTCTTATCATATTTTTTTTCTTGAGAAATATAAAATAGTTGTGCCTTTTGCCCTGCCATGCCAACAAGGCGGGCATGGAAGTAGCCACGTCAGCGCCCGATTGGCCTTGTCAACGGCAACGACTGCCATAGGGCAACCTTTGCCACGCCACAACCAATGGCGTGGCAGCTCAGATTGGCCATGCCGTTTACAATGGCGTGGCGAAAAGGTTTATTTTTAAAAATAAGTTCATGAAAGGTCTATTATTAAAATTATTTATTTAAAAGTTCTAAAACAAAAAAAATCTCTGGCCCCGCGCGAGTTCGCTTGGCTGGACAGCGAAATGCCTACTAAATTAAATGTTGACAATGAATTTGTTGTTCATTAAATGCTAATAACACTAGAAATAACCACCAACTAATTAATTTCTAGTGATGCTAATTAATTATTTAATCATGCAATCCACAGTGTCACGAATTCGCATCCAACCAATTTTCTCCGTGCGAAGTCGCGCGCTTCGCGCGAATTTGTGATGATATCATGAACACATTATGGGTTCACGCACTCACCGTGCAAACTCACTGCGTGTAACATCCTGGCCCAATTACGATTTGGCCTGTATGGCCCATGAGAATTGGGTGCTCATGTTGCTAGTTTAGCAAGGCTGGAACCAACTTATAAGGCATTGTCCCTCCAACCATGTCACTCTCGGTTAACCATTTTATACAAAGCTAGGACGAAAGTGTAAATGGGGTGGTATGTGTAAGTGGGCTTGCCCATCGGATGGGCTGGCTACGCGGTTCTGGAGGGAGGGGCTGCGAATTCACACCCCTGTTTTCGGGGAGCGTGCCTTTGTTCATAGCATAGCCTCTAGGTAAATCTAGAGTGTATCGGCTATTGCTCCGATACATTTTTATACTAAGATATCATTATAAGTTAAATATATTAAACAAGAATCAATCTATTATTAGGATAACCTAAGTAGATCGATATCGAGCTTAGTGAGATCTTAATATAAATGGCAGATTTAGCACATCAAGTAAATAGATAAAGAACAAGATAGCTAAACTAGGTAAGATCGGCTGAAACTCCGATGCTATCTCTATTAGCAATCATGAGACATGTTAGAGATTGTAGTTCTAAATATTACTTAATATATCAAACTTAACTGATGCAACATTAAGTATAAAGAGAAACATAAGATCTAAACAAACCAATAAAAGCCTTTTCAAGATGGTGGATATACTCCCTCCGTCCCAGAAAGAAGCGATTTCTGGGAGGGGGAGGATTTATCCCACAAAGAAGCGATTTCAGCAAAAAAAACAGATACTCCCTCCGTCCCATAATGCTGGACGTCCTAGGATAGTTAGGCCAAATTAGTGTTGTGTGAAAATGACTATTTTGCCCTCAATTTATGGGATCGGTGCTAATCATTTGGATGCTTAAGTAGGAGTACAACTAGTATTAGTACACTGCCACAACTGTTAAAAAAGAATATTTGAAGCATCCAATTAATGCTGGGTGCTAGCATCAATACTACAGCTTGGAGTATACACCTAATTTGAGTGATATGGCAGTGTGTGTTTTTCTAGGAGTTCGCTAGTGCGTGCTGTTGGCAGAGGACAGCGTCAAGAATTATGAGACTTTTGCTTAGGAGCAGAATGACCTCCTTTCAGGGACGAAGGGAGTATTTTATCTGTGTTGCATCTACTCCATGTGGGCCATAGTACTGGGCGGCGATCTCTCTCTCCTCTCACACCACAGAAACCTTATCTCTTCCCCTTCCTGGAATCGCCGCCTCTCTCTCGCTTATTCCTCTCTCTCTCTCTTTCTCGTTCTATCTCGTCTCTCTCTCTCTGTCGAGGGAAGACCCTCAATAGCGGGAGGTCGTGAGACCCCCCTTTCGTGAGTTCGGCTGGGGGAAGAAGCTCACCTCTCGAAACCACGTATCCGTCCCTAGGGCTACTAGTTAGCTTGCACACAATCGAATTATACAGGTTCGGGCCACTGAGAAGCATAATACCCTACTCCTGTATTTGGGATTATGGTTAAGTGTTACAAGGGTTCCTCAACTCCGGAGAGCACTCTCACTCTTCTTCTCCTAGAGTTTAGGCCTACTGAGAGTCGTCCTCTTTCTCGGTGAGCAAGGTCCTCCTTTTATATCTCAAGGGGATACCACATGCACTGCCTCTACCTACCCTTCTTTCGAGTGGGGACCCACCCTATCTTGACCGGAACTTGACCCGTGCCTTCGCCTGGAAGCTAAGCCACAGCTTGTCCTTGAGTGGGGCCCAGCGCCGTCCCTCACCTGATACGGGGGACAGCCCTGTCATTCCCTCATTAATGGGTGAAGACTTGTGGTGGCCGCCGTCCGAATGACCCTCCGATGGGACGGGTCATACCTACCTCCACTCCGCCGGAAGCAGACGCGACGTGGGAGCACGGTTGTCGGTCCAGTCAGATGTGACCGGCGTCAGGCCGGTCACAGACCGGTCATTCTTTGATTATGGCGTGTCAGTTTAGCACGCCGCACGTCTACCTCACTGCATTAAATGAGACAGGGGGCAGTTGGGGCGTTGCGCGCATTAATGGAGGCTCAGCCTGGGCCCCCTCCTCGCTCGCTCCCCCCGCCAAATGGCGGCTGGGCGAGGGCCTCGGGGCAAAGCGGTGCAAGGGCCCAAGGGGCATGACGTGGCACCCCGAGGCCCCGACCCCCCCGGCCGCTCCAGCGGTTCGCGGACTGCGGGGGCAGGACCAGGCTGTAGGGACACAAGACAGGATAGGAAGGTAGATTCCCCATACTTCGCATACCCTCGGGCCTATATCTCCGACACTCTCGTTCCCAAATCTTCCCCTCCGCACCTCCAGATGCCAAATCGAAGTCGCTTGGATGCAGCCTCTAGGATGTGGTGGCAGACGGCGATGGTGGAGGCGACGGGTGGACGCAGCATCGGCGTCGGCGTCGGCGGCGGCGGTGGCGGCGTTGGCGACAGGTGGATGCGGCCTTTGGCGTCGGCGTTGGTGACGGGTGGATGCGGCGGAGGCTGAGGCGACGAGTGGACGCGGTGTCAGAGGTGGTGGGATGCGGCTCCATCAGCGTCTGCGGCGGCAGAGGTGACTCCTGGATGCGGCTCCATCGGCGGCAGAGGCGATGAGTGCTTGTGGTTGTGAAGGCAAACTACACTGCATACCTTTTTTTTCTAAGCTGTGTTCTTGCTATGTTCCTGCTTGTGAATTTAGAGAATTTGTTTTCTCAATTGGAGAAATGTTCTAGAATTTGCTTTTGGCAAGTGAAAAATTTCAAATATTTTTGCATTTTTTATCTTGCCACAGATGCCTTTGCCTTGGGTGAGAGAAACGACAATGATAAATAATGCAGTTGCTGAGGGTATTTTCGTCTTTTCACAGTAGTACTAAACCTTCATCAGGGACCCAGGAATCGTCTCTTTCTGGGACGGAGGGAGTACTATATAATCTAACTCGGCGATATTATCTAACTCTATCGGCTGATTCTTACTGAAAAAAGCTAGCCGACAGGATCGGATAGTAAGGTCGATCTAGATTATATAGCATATATGATACCTCGACGATTCACATAAACAAGATTAGAGTGTCATAAAGATGTAAGCACTAATTCCAATAACGCAAGCCGTCATAACAAGCTTTACCTCTCATCGGAGATCGAAACCGATGCAGCTCAACTCGAAAGCAAGAACTCGTCGAAACAATGAAAGTAGAAAAAGGTGGCGATGCGCCGAAAGTGTTATTGAACAGGTGTTAATTATTTACAAGGTATCGGGGTCATATTTATACCCAAAATACATAATATGTCCACATCGGACACGACTCCACTTCTATTACAACTCTAAAATACGAACAAGTCCCTCAGGCAGACTCTTACCAAAAATACCTATAAGGAAACTACTAGAATATCCTAATTAATATATACAATTGCCTCCTTCGGACTAAATCCATGCCTGGCAATACTTTTACAATGTCTCAATCGATTCCGACAATAATTCCAAAGTCATCTTGCTAGAATCAGCTACATCGGCTTCTCCCTATCCAATTCGGTATAAGCCGATGCAGACGGTAGCCGATACGTGCTCCGCTTCCGATAATCACGAAATCTTTCCAAATCCGCTTCGGCTTTGACTCCAAATCCAATCTATGGTTTACCAAATTTGGTCGTTAACACAATGGTATACTTATGCCAATTTCTACTAAACATGTATATAACTTTTTTCTTCAAGGCAGCAGGTGTCTGCCTAAAAGCATAGAGTAAAGCAGCGTTTTTAATAATTACTTCAACGGACGTCCACTCGGTTATCATATATCAACTAAATAATGTAGGGTTTAGGGTTTATAAAAAAATCAAAAAATGATACGGTAAATTAATATGTAATATATTGCTCAACAAACAAGTATAAATTGTAATAAAAATAATAATTTTGACTGTGAATATACATATACCAATTAAAGTTTATTTTGTTATTGTTGTTACAACTTGTAGAAATCGAATTTGACCATACATGTTTATGGACTGATATATTACATATTAATCAATTTTTTTCATAACAATTTAGTTGACATGCGATAAACGGGTGGACGTCCACCCGAATGATTAGAATCCCTCTCCACTCTTAGGGTCTGTGACATTCCGGCCTAGGGCTTAATAGGATTAATAGAATACTCATATCAACAAGTTGCAACTTCTTTTTCGAAAGCCGATCTCTAAAGAACTCTGAGATTAAGCATGCTTGGCCTAGAGCAATTTAGGGATGAGTGACCGACCGGGAAATTCTTCTCAGGTGCACACGAGCGAGGACAAAGTATGCAGAAAAGACTTGTGTTGGTCTGTGAGGGCAGTCTATGACCTATGAGAGCTGCCAGATTTAAGCGGGCCCGGCCTGGGAGAGGGTCCATGTTTCGAAGGGGAAAAGTCGAAAACCGTAAAATTTTGAGATTTCAAGCAGGGACATAATCACGTTTCGAGGCAAATTTTGAATATATTTTGAGAAATTCAAATTTAAAATAGTAAATTTTAACAAAATTCCATTGGAATTTGCTAAAAAAAATGATGGAAATTGAGGTACCACCAGTGTCAGTATCCGCCCACCCATGGGAAAGGTAAACTCTCACACTTCTAGAGAATGCTAGCGGTAGAGAGACAATGTTGTGGTTTTGGTCATTTTTGTTTATTCACTTTTACTATGCTAATATTTTATGGACTTAGAAATTTTATGGGTGTGTTTTAAAACATTATAAATTTTATGGACTTTTATAGCAATTGGTTTATTTTTTATAGGATTAGAAGAATTCCCAAGTTCCATATGAGCCCTTAATACTTTATGATTTTCATGACACCCTACCTGTCCACAATATTTTGCCTTTGCTTTACTAGTATGAAGGCATATCAATCCTACTTTTAATCATACACACTTCTTAATATGAGTACACTGGTCCAAAAGTTCAAGTAAATACACATGGAAAAAGATATGTATCTATTATGTGTCATCCATGCAAATGTGTGATAGTTAAAAAAGAAAAAAAAGAAGGGAAAGCTCTATTTCTATCTCTTAATTAGAGTAAAAAAAACTATATTTACAACATGAAAAATGGGTATTTTGTAAAATTTTAGGAATTTAACATGTTTGAGTATACAATTATGATTATCCCTTGGATTTCTTGGTACATCTTTTTCTCAACCCCTTTGCTAACTTTCTTAGTATATTTTAGAAAACCCTATATTTTATTGTCAGTGTGGTAGAAAATCACAGGTATGGTCACTTGTCGCATATAACCACGGGTTTTATGGTCTCAATTTTGTAAACCCCATCTTTATTTAAATCTTGATTAATTTAACCATATTTGAAACGATATCTTTCAAAGTAGCAAACAGTTAAACTACCAACCTTAGTAAAGAACTCAATAATTAAAAAAAATTCAAAAAAACTATGTTTTAAAGTTTTATAACTAATTCGCTCAACATGCATAAGAGTAAGGTTTGTGAAACTTTACAACCATAATACATGGGGTTATGTGCCACCGGTCATAATATCTAGGGTTTTATGCAACTTTGAAATAAAACATGGGGTTTGCTAAGTTTTACTCCTTTTAAATTGGTTTGTTTCTTTTTCTCATCAAATGATTCGACCAAAGGTTCATTAACAACTTTCTAAATACTAGCTAATGCCCGTGCTTTGCTACGGATAAAAGGAAAAATATCACAATATTTTCTAAAATAAATCAATCATATTGTACATGAAATGTGTTACCCACAATTTTCCTATAGGATATAGGGCTATCCATTTTTTTGACTGAATAGGGCTATCCATTTAGATTCAATTGTTATGTAATATTAAGAAGTAGGAGGGGTGGTAGGTTCAATGCCACCACCATTGGAGTGAGTATAGAATCTTGGTGTGCCCACTTGTATATGTATGTATATGTGCCAAAGGAATGAAGCATGTCATATGCCACTTGTATGCTATTTATCGCCTTTGGAAGTTGAGCTTGGAGATGCTGAGACCAAAAAGGATGGCAAACAAGGTGGGAAACATGGCCAAAATTATGGCTGCTAGTGGCAGTAGGTCACGGTGGAAACCGAAGTAGTCCTTGATGAAGGCGGCCACAGATTTAGTCTCTCCAAATACAGAAATCTCCTTCTCATGCTCATCCCCAAATTGTGTGGTGAAGAAAACGTTGAGTGTCCATGACAATGGGGAAGTGTAGTACAGCCATATCCATCATCTCGGAATTTGCTGCCATATCAGTAAACCATATATTTATGCATTTTTTTAATGCTATGTATACATACTTATATTATTAAGCAATAATTATTCAGGTGAGATGATGGTTTTGCTTACTGGTGCAGGAACGATGAAGCCAGACATGAGGTTCTGCAGGGTGTAGAACATGGATGCCAATATAGATGCCACTTGGATATTTGGGGTGAGTGCCACTATCATCATTCCCAAGTAGAGGAACACTACTACAGATCCGGGCTTCAGTGACGGGTCATCTGTGACGGGCCAACGCAACTCGTCAAAGATGAGTCATCTCTGACGGGCCAAAAAAATATCCTCTTCAATATATGGCTACCAGGGAGGACCCGTCACAGATGTGAAGTCATCTGTGACAGCTTGCACTTGTAACCCATCACAAATCGTCTGTGACGGGTCACAACCATGGCTCGTCACAAATGACATGTCATCTATGACGGGTGTAATATTATGAACCATCACAAAAGAGACCACTCATCTCTAACGGGTCTTTAACTAACACGTCACAGATAACGTTATCTCTGACGGGTGGTAGTTATGACCCGTCAGTGATGAGTGAAAATTCAAATTTTTAAATTTTGCAAAAAACCTCGGATTGAAACATGTCCTATATAAAAGTTGTAGCTCTCAATGATATCCACAACTTTATAACTAAAAACATTTCTATTAGAGATCGTTTACATCCCCGAACATGCATTACAAGTGATCAGATCTACTTTTAAAAACAAAATTTTGAGTTTTTTTTCAAATGACATGGATGGATACATGCCCCGTATCAAAGTCATAGAACTCAACCAGACCTACAACATTATAATTGAAAATATTTTCATTTCACAAAATTTACATGTTATAAAGTGAGATATATTTTGAAAAATGAAATTTTGAATTCGTCAAACAACATCGGATGAAGATATTTTCTATGTAAAAGTTATAAAACACGATGAGATCTATAACTATTTAGTTGATAATATTTTCATTTGAAGTCATTTAGGGTGTTAAATATATGTTAAATGATTCAGACAAGCATAGACAAAATAATAACATTGGGTGAGTAGTCAATATGTGTTGAGTAGGTGAGTTGGTAAGGGAGCTCTATATGGAGGTTGAGGTCTTGAGTTTGAATCTCACGTGTAGCATGCAAGTTATATTGCGTGAAAAATTGTGAATTTGTAGGTAGTGATGTGTAACCATGTATAGGATGGCTAGTAAAATTCAAAATATTTTTTTTAGGTTTTTTGTTGCATTTAAAATTCAAAAATTGTATTTCTTGCTTTGTCATCAGTAACGGGTCGTAAGTTACAACCCATCAGAGATGAGTCATCAGTGACGGTCAGGTAGTTACGACACGTCACTGATGACTCATCTGTGACGGGTGACAAGTTTTAACCCGTCAGAGATGACTTATATACCGGTCAGAGATGGGTTATCTGTGACGGGTGTTTCATCCGTCACAGGTGATTTTGTCATCAGTGACCACTAATCACTGACCAAGACCAAACCCGTCAAAGGTGAGGGTTTGGGCCCGTCAGAGATGACCTGGTCCGGCGTAGTGGAAGTACAGCAGCGTGCACGCTATGGTGTACATGAACCAAAAGAACTTAGCTGCAGTCCATGCATACCCTATCATCGGATAAGCTATGAACATGATCAACAGTATTTGCACCAACACATAAGGGATCTCCATTGCAACCTACTCCAGCCAGCCCCAAGATGCAAATGAACAACAAATAGAAAGTCATATTAAGCCCAAGCATAATACAACTAAGTCTTGTACATATAAGGTTAAGGTCTTGAGGATATGAGATACCTGTGCCAAGGAGTAGGCCCAAGGAGAGTACATTCCTGCAAACCTCTCCCTATAAACGATAGAGCGCTCAATGGAGACAAACGGCATCACCGATTGGCAGTTATTGATGCCAGTAAAAAGAGTGGTGCCGTACAGGCACCCTAGTATGGTGAATAGACCTTGTTGGTCATTTCTACCCACCAATGAAACAAAAAAAGAAATTAAAAAAAAGGATCAATACAAATCATATCAATTATATGCATATGAACATGCTTCCTCTATATATGTTTATCAAGGATGGACATAGCGATGGTTCACAATACATACATGTGGTTGATGTCGCCTTGCTACCAGAACAATGCACCGAAGACAATGCAGGAGATTGTTATGAATACAATTCGCACTAGGTTGTAGGAAGGACTTCTCCAATATGACAAACACTGCTTCCAGATGCAAGCTTTTAGTTGCTCCCCAAACCTCTGTGGAAACCGTGTTGGGAAATGGAGATCACTCGTGCCTAGAGCTGGTTTGCTCAAACTCTTCACTAGAGCATCCTTGTCCCTTCAATAACCAATTACTTACATCATACCAAGTTTGTTTTTCCCACAGGTGAGAGTATTGTTAATTATACAAGTGGCGTGATGACACTCTTAAGTATCATTTGGTCAATTATTTTATCAAGACAGCTCTTGTTAATTATGTGTAACTTGTTTTGGATATGTAAACGGCGCTAGATCCAAATGTGATGGGTTTTTAAAAACTTACTTGCACATGGTTGATTCCCTGTAAATTTGGGCAAATTCTACTCCCAATTGAGCTTCCATAGATGCACAAGTAACTTCGAGCATCCATGTTGATGGGTTGTAGTTATCCTTGATCTTGGGTACCCCAGGAATTGTCTGGAAAATCAAAGAGAAAAGGTTAGGTACTCGATAGTGAAAAGATATATTCTTATTCCATGGTTCAAAAGAAGTGTGTTTATGATTATATTGCACGTCCCATCATCTACTACAGACATTAGAAATCATGGCATCCAAAGAATAGATTTTTATATGACACGCAATATATATGTAATGTGCAATGTACATTGGAAATAGTGATGCTTGGAGAAGGGAATTGTAAGAATAATGTGACATAAATAAAATACTTCTTGAAAATACAAAAAAAATATATATTTATTAAGGAAATCAAAAGATTCACATTGCTTGCCTCATCATATGCAATGTACATTGGAAATGCAACATCTGGATAATGGATTTATACGAACAACTCGCTCTACATATACAATGCCTACTATACCCAATTATATATATAGATAGAGAGAGTTGAGGGTGATAATATGTTCACCCACGCCCATTTAAAAACCTTTATGGCTGTAAAAATGTAGGAATACGTGTATTGTTGTAAAACTTTTGTAGGAAAGTATTGCATCTTTGCATATGTATATACATTTGTGGTCAACTTGCCTCATAATTATGCACACATATTAAGGATTTAATGAAATATAATTTTGTAGTTTAGACTTAATATATATTAGTTTGGATCCGTTGTTGGACATGCACACGACGCTAGATAGAAAATAATGGACTGGAAATGTAGAGAAAAATCATAACTAGTGATTAGTCTGTAACTTCTTGAAAACATAGGTCATGAAAATAATGAAAACAGATGTAGGTAGCTAGGTCAACTTTAATTGGTTTTCATCACATATATATGAATGGTGATACGAATCAAATTTTATTTAGCTAGATACTTTTATACAAGCAATATACAAATGAACAAGTTCAAGTTGTCAATTGATACCTCGAAATAGTGGATGACGTTACATGAATGGAATCCAAGAGGCCCAGCATATATCAACTCTCCACCCCTTTTCATTAGCAAAAGCTAAATGTATATTTAAGCTAATTAGTTATAAGGTATTTCACTTTTATTTTACTCATGCAAACTAAAGAATTTTAATATCACTAATGCACATAAATATACACAAAATATCTCCCGTTATTATTGAAAAAATATGGAAACTTCATGCTTAACTTCTCCAACACCATGAATAGTTAAAAAGGTTATAGTTGTATGCTCTTGGCCCATCTATCTACTATAGCAAATTAAGAAACTTTTGGTAATGAAGACATGTAGAGTTATCAACATGATGTTTTTTTGTCTAGAAAAGTAAATGAATACTCCATAGAAGTTGTAACTTGAAATACCCCTAGATTATAATCATCTTACATGTATTGTTGATGTAGTAAGTTTATGTACAAATATGTATCATATTTTTTTTCTTCATATCTAATATAGTAATAGAGGGCATGTGTAGTTGAACAAGTCTGCTAAAATTCCTATGAATAATTAATGTAATGTATGACCACTTTAAAGCGTATTTTTTTAATTCCATGAGAGCTATTCTTTACACTTCATAGTTAGTCCTAGATAAGACTATTGAGCTATGTATGCAACACAATAACTTGAAAGTACCTCATCAAAGGCCTCAAATATTTCAATACTTGGTTGGTGAATGGTGCACACAACTGTTCGACCTGTGTCTGCGACATTCTTCACCTTGTGCATGACAATAGCAGCTGCTCGTGCATCCAAGCATGAATATGACTGAAGGATTGGACACAAGCTCCACTGCAAATAGTGAGACGTTTCCTTTGCTCTGTAGATAGCCCACTTACCCCCGGTAGTCCTACTAAAGCATCTCTAATATCATCCAACTCAATTGTTTGAATAACTTCATTAACAAATTCCTATGATGGCAAAAAAAATATGTGTTAGCTCATAGTTCCATCTCAATTATGCAATATTACATTGCAATAATATTTTTATATTGATTTACACATGTATATTTCATTTTTTATATATTTTGTTTTAACAATGAAATAACTCACTCTTCTTGTTTTTGAATCGACTTCTGTTGGTAGCCGCAACCAAGCTGAATATGCAACTGACTCCTCCACTGTGATTTGTGGGGAATGAACATTGGTTTGTTCACAATAGCCTGATATCCTTGCAAAAGTTTGTTGAATTTTAGGATAACCTCCTACTCGTATATCTCCTTCAATAACACCACCAGTTTTCCTTCCAGCAAGAACATCAAGTAGAGTTGTTTTTCCTGCTCCAGTAACTCCCATGAGTGCTGATAGAACCCCTGGTTGGAAAGCTCCTGTGATGTTGTGCAGTAGTTGTAACTTTCACTCCTTGTAACCTTGCTCCCTCATTTCCTAAATTGAGAATACACTCAACATTGATTTCAGCCTATTATACTTCTAAATATATGACTAGCCATGAAGCACATGCTAATAGAACAAGTGAATATATTGCTCTCTTTGACTACTGAAATTCATAACAGTCAACAACTAAGCATGATTTTCTTCCACTAGTAATTGTCTTGACTATTAGGAGTTTAGAATTACCACGGGGGTGTCTACATAGTAGTTCACATCTTGAAATGATATTGTAAGTGGTGTGAAAGGTAACACCATTGTCCCTGCACAAGATCACATTATTGATGTATTTAATATGAGATGCATTTAGTCATAGAATGTATAGATTGAACTAACCAGTCTTGTTAGGTGCCAAAGCATTTCCTACTTGTAACTTAGGCATCCTATTGTCCATGTCCTTGGACATGTCTTTGCTTCTTCGATCAAATGTGGCAAACTTATCACGAGATATAATTGCTCGGGAAGTTCCTGGAGCTGAGGTCCATATGGTATCAGAATAATGCTTGAGAGAATGGAACTATTTAAAAACATCAACAGGGGCATATGCTTTGATAAATATGGATAGTGAAATGCTCCGGATGTATTATTTAATGTTATTTCACATATCATACTTACGTTTCATAATGGTCAAGCCAATGGCATAACCTACATTAAGCAACAAAATAAACCCAACCAATGCACCGACGGAAATCCAATAAAAGTAGCTAGAGAAGTCTAGTCCTCGATCCATTATTACCCTCCTTCCAAGTGTTACACCAGACGTTGTGGTCTAATAACATAGAAAAAAAACAGTCTTTTCATGTTGGAATCTAAGTAGAAGGTACTCACCTTATCTAAAAGATAGGCTAAGGATGCAACAACACGTACCTTTAGCCATCGTGGTGCCAAAAACTCATTTACTGTTAACCCTATCTCAGCATATGACAATGGAGAGATCCAAAATCCCCATTTTAGCCAATTAGGCATAGATGCTGTAAAATATGGCACACACGGTGTTAATTAGCAATGATTGTTTAATACATAACCATGTACACAAGAATTAGTAGAAATTCCAAATGATGTCTTGTTAGCATAGTAGGGCTTATGGAAAAGAGACAGTGGCTTACGTCGAGGAATGATAAAGCCCCCAAATAGAAGGATGACTAGAAATGACATGGTACCACCAACTGAACCAACCACCATTGTTTGACAGTATGAGGCGACACATCGAAACAATGATAATGATCCAGTGTGGACGAGGAATAGAATGAGGAGCTGGCGGAAAAATCTAAACACAAGAATTGAGTATGTTAACACACAACATAGTCATTGCATCTTAAAGATGAGGTAATATGAATAAACACTAAAATAGAGTCTAGATAGTTTTATATAAGGAAATCCTGTAGTCTTATTTTGGTAGCCAACATTATTGAAACCCTAATAGTAAAAATAAATACACCTATGCATATCTTGAATAGACTGAAAAAATGTTTGCCCTATATATGGTGGCCGTAATGTTTAGGTGACAGGTGACCTCGTAGGTATGAAAGGTTCACACATAAGAACAACCGAAAAGAGTTGATAATACAGTGCAATCGAATACATACTTCATGTGTACAAGACTTTTACAATAGAGTGTAATTTAACCTGGATGCTTCTGGAGTATAGCCAATGAGGTAGTAAGATATTGATGTCCAAGTTATTGACTCAACTAAAGAAACTGGAATCTTTAGTATAAAAGCAGGTATTGCATAAGCCCACGCCGGATAGAAATAGTAGTCTCTTTGTTTGTAAAAGACGGGAAGTCTGGTAACTGCCATAGCCAACTCAGGGAAACCATTAACTAAAAGAAGGAGGAGCGCATAGAAGAGGGAACCCATATAATAGTCAGCATGGGCCCTATCGACCCCCATATGTGTCCGTAGAAACACTGTCCCAGTAATAACAGCAAGTAATCCAAGCTGAAAAGAACATGTAATATGTTAATTTGTTGAGAAAATGCAAAAACTAAAGTTTTGGCTCATCCAAATTTTAAACAACTATATTATATACTACTCCGTCCCAAAAAAGACCAATCCTAGCTACGAACCTGGACACACATGTTTCTAGGTTCATAGCTAGGATTGGATTTTTGTGAAATGGAGGGCGTATTATGTAAGATATACTCTTCTAACAAAAACCTCAATTCCTTGAAAAAATAATAATGCCAAAGTTAATGTAATTCATGTGTCAATTGAAATATAGGAAGAATTTTAAATAAATCAAATTTCAACTAGAAACCTTGATATATTACAACCTCCATTGTTTTTGGTGTTGATATAGTACTATATGTAGCCTAAATTGTGCATAGTAAACATGAGAAAACATAGCTACGTAACATTGGGTGTAACATCATAAATCAGGTGTCAAAAACTGGATGTTTTGTATCATAGAATGTATTCATCTATACTCAAAACTATGAACATTTGAACTGCAATTTTCTCCAAAAGAGATATTTCTACTTCCTTACTTGAACAGTTTTTGTTATGTAGATGAAGGCATTTCTTCTCATGAGAAGGATTTCCCTTGCAAAACATGCCTTGAGGAGATCCCACTTGGTTAGTGAGTAGATATTTAAGGACAATGCATTATTGTGTCCTTCTGATTTATCAAAGCAAGCTCTTCAACAAGATTTTGACCAACTTGAGATGCTTTAAATTTCTCACAGAAGTGATCAACAGTAACAAAGTTGTATGTTTCCTCAGTATGACTCCAGTATTGTTGTTGGTCTTTCTTAGACAAAACCTATACGTAAGTTTAGAAGATAAATAATAATCGGAAAGTCAAAGACACATCATACTAACCAATACTCAACTGCTTAATATTAAAGAGTTGTATCTTGAACTTGTACCAACATTATAAGTACATTATACAAGATGCAGAGACTAATTAAAAAAGCATGTCTCTATAAACAATGGCTATTTGGAATACTATAGAACCTAAAATGTCCAATTTAGTTTATCCATATTGCATCGGACGAAATCCCTAAGTAGGACAAATGACATGGCAGATTATATTAGAATTATGGAAGCTCAAATATCCACTTCTTATCATGCCTAACTAATTATTTAGATAAAATGCATGGCCCAAGTGTCTTGTATTCCTCCTTTTCTTTCTCCAATATCTTATCAAATAAACCATTAACTCTTGTTGTTTCAAGTTGGGGAGCTATACACACCAACTCAAATACACACACTTAAACTTCAAGTCATTAATTTCCAACAAGTACTTGATGCTGATAGTGTTCATTTTAAACAATCTTCGCTGATTAGTAAGACTTTTTGAACTAATTGTACTTTTATCATGTACCTCCTGTAGAAAATCAGCTGCTCTTTTTCTTTCCAGGCACTTGAACCCGCATGATTCAAAAAAATTCATAATGCAACTCTTAGACCCATGGTATGCAATTTTTCCTTCAGCCATCAAGATAATATCATTAAAAAGATCATAAGTCTCTGGTGCTGGTTGAAGGAGAGAGACCAGTATGGTAGACTCTGAGATATGAGCCACTTGTTGGAGGCAAGAAACAATTTGGAAGGTGGTAGAGCTGTCCAACCCGGTTGATATTTCATCCATGAAAAGTGCTCTTGAAGGTCCAACTATCATCTCCCCTGGTTCCAAGACGATGTTTCAATATAAATAAAACGAAAAAACAAGCATCTTGCATTGAATTAACAACTTGACTTGTCCCAAAAAAAACATTGAGCTTGTATGGCATAAATGAAGATAACCCTATTCCTTTTGTTTTTTGTTTGGAAAAAACTTGCTGGCATGATACCTTTAGTTTGGTGGCTAGCATACATGTTTTTATGAATAGAAAGTATACACTGCATGTATTTGTTTTTTTATTGGAACACTACATGTATTTGTTGGTTAGCTAGAGTGTAGTTATATATATAGTACTATTATGTTTAGCATTGGAATTTACAAGGGTGTAGATCCTCCCATACATAATTGCGGAATTTTAGTTGTTGAATTGAGTGTTTTAATTTAATTACTACTATATTTCAATTGAGAGATACAAACGCCATCCTGGCATTGGTATATATATACGGTTAAATCACCTGTGGTTAGTCTCTTCTTTTCACCACCTGAAATACCTCTTCTCATTATATCTCCGACTATTATGTCAGCGCAAATGTCAAGTCCCATAATCTATTAAGCAAGAGATACATTATACATAAGGTTAAAAGTTATGTATTAAGATCCATGAGCATTGATCATTGGACTGAGCATTCTTCATTGGACCAGTTACCTTCATAATGTAATCTGTCTGCATGCTCCTTTCTAAGCCTTCCACAGATATTGCCTACAAAAATACCTAATTGAATTGTAATGGTAAAGCTTATGCCATTTAGATTACAAATGGCTAAACACCAAACTATTTTTTCCAACGCCAAACTGTATGAGGAAAATGAGACAAGTTTTCACTGTTGTTTAGATACACTATCCAAATACCAATGTGTTGCAATGAAATTTAAAAAGTATATTATAAGTTTTAAATTTGAAATGTCTTATAAAATTCCTAAACAAATATCAGTTCATAACATATTAAGCAACACACACAACTATGTATTTGTCCTCAAAAGGTCCCTTCAACTCGAGAGGTGGTGGGAGTGGCAGAGTCACCACCATCATTATTAGCTTCTTTTACACAATAGAGATTACAAAAGAAAGCATTCCTATAACAGAGACAAGGAGAAAGAAAAAAACAGGAATACATGAATGGGTGGTTAGTGTTTACCTTCATATATGTATCTATGTCAGGGTCAGGGGTAATCCCTGCCTCCTTCTCCCTCCTAATGACTTCCTTCATGATCTCTAGTTTGCACAAGAAAAATAACGACACTTGGTTAAGTTGAGTAAGTAAACAAACATGAGACAGATAATTAAATGTGTTATATGTACCTGCTCTAGTGCCAACACCCTGAAACCTTGCAGAGAAGTCAAGTGTCTCTCTGACAGTCATCTCAGGGACATGAAGATCATACTGAGAAATATAAGCTGATGTCTTCTCTGGAACAAAGGTATTCAGATTGGTCCCATTATACTCAACTTCGCCGGTCACCTGCAATGCAAAATGCATTATGCAATGCGGTGATAATACAGTGAGTAGCCGATTATTGATGATCAAAATATGTAGCTGCTGGTAGGCTGGTTACTTGTGATTAGATACTTAATTGGTGGAAGAATCACATGCAATTGGCTGGGAATGAAGAAGTAAATAACCTTGAGATTTTTGTCGAGCTTTCCTGCAAGGGCGAGCAGGAGGGTGGTTTTGCCGCAGCCGGGAGGCCCAAGGAGGAGGGTCAGCCTGCACGCAACACATACATCTGGATGGATCGATCACCTCGCCATGACCATGAGAGGCTTGAGGAATACAAGTATATATACGACGACATATATACCTGGAAGGCTTGAGGATTCCGGTGACGTCGTTGAGAATGGGGATCCTTGCGTGCCGGCGGCTCAACCCCCCGCGCGGTGGAGAGCACGGTGTTGAGGAGCGTGGGCAGCGGCTTGCCGGAAACCACTTGGCAGTCCGCCTCCACGCGCACGTTGCGCCACCGCACCTCCACCGTCGGCTGCCGGACGCCCACCCTCTCCATCCTCCGCCGCTGCTTCCGGAGCAGCCTCAGGTTGTCGCGCTGGATGTCGGCCACCAGTCTCTCCACCAACACCCGCCGCTCCGCCGCCCCCAGCCGCCGCACGTCCACCGCCTCCGACGACAGCACCGACGTGCGCATCCTGTCCAAGGTGGGTAGCCTCTCGATGGCCGCCCATGTCAGCTCAGCTTCCTCTTCGCCGTCCCCACGATGATCCCAGCGCAACGACGACGACAAGGACGACAGGCTCCTGGTTGCCGCAGCTCGCAACGATGAAGGCACTACTGATGCTTCTGCTTCTGCTTCTTCTCGTTGTTGCTGCTGCTTCTTCTTGTCCTCCATCTCAACCACCTCTAATTGGCTCATCTTAATTTCTGGATGCTGCTGCCGCTCAACGTTGAGGAGACTGAAATTTCAGTTGCACAGAATTAGTTATACTGATGATTGTTGTTGTCTTGTTGACAGCCAGCATCGATCGACGTCATCCAACTATACATAAAAAAACACGTTTTGCCCGCAGCTGGTCTGCGCTTTGCTTGCTCCAGAGCAACTTCCATTTTCTTCCTTCTTTGTTGACAAAACGACAATTAATTGATAACATAATTATTATGGGCATATACATATTGTGTGGACAAAATACAAACCACTCGATCGATCGATTTGTATGATGGGGCTACAGGTCAAATTAACAAGTTGTGTCGTCGTCATGACACTCATCTGGATGTGTGTTCCTGGATTTTTCTAATCGATGCTATTGCTAAGCTAAGCAATGACGCCATCCGCACATGCATGACTCCTACTACGAAGTATTTCCATATATATACCGTATATTTCAGGACCAGCTAGATGCATGCATGATCTAAGCCTAGATCCATGCGGTCATATATCTCAAATTAGCACATGCATGCACGCCTTGCATTGTTCGTTCCTGAAAATTAAATCAAACTTATGAGATCAGTGGACTTTTCAAAACTAGCTACTTAATAATATATAAAACATACACATATATACATGGATGCCATTTTCCAAGTTGAAGTCAAGCACTGTACTGTATGTACAAGCAAGCTTACATGTGAAGGAAAATGGTTGGGTTGCACTTGAAGACTTGATAAGAGTGATCGCCAGCTCGGACAAAGCTCTTTGGAAATTTAAACTCTAAAATTCTCTGTATCCTGCTTTGAAAATGAGTGATCTATATTCTCCTTAATTTGCCTCACAAATTTAGGTGGGATAATTAAGTTCGGTATGAAACTTTTCTCCTCCTTGTAACACTTCATTCACATCAATCAATATACAGTATATAAAACACATAATTGTAATTTCTAATCATAGTAATATATATACATGCATATATTATTGACGCCCGAGGTAAAAGCAGATCTCCACGGAGGAGTTGGTCAACCGAATGTCTTCTCGCTGCTGTAGCACAAGTAGAGGAAGCCATCGCCCTCATCTTTGTATGACTCATACACACTGCCCATCAGCTGAGCTGCAGCCACAACAAAATTGTATGTCTGAAGCTTCAACAGAGGATCAAGCGGGACCCAAAAAACACTACTTCATATGCAAAACTCACCAGTCTGGGGCAAAGTGTTGTTGACAAACACAAACAACGCTGTCCCTGGAGACAAATGTAGCCTGGAACGAAGTATGAAAATAAACTGCCCAACTGGCATGTTACATGGAACCAGGTACCTGCAATTACCACTGCTTTTTAGGCTTCCAAATTCAACCAGCTTCTAAGAACAGGAGACTGGCTACTTACTTGCGCTTCTCCATTTCTGGAAGATTACTCCTCGAAAATTTCTCAACAATGACCTGCCAACATAGATACTAGCATGTTAGCATAAAATTCAAGCAACACATAGACAAACTAAATAAGGGTTAATTGGATCCATGCCATTAAAAATATGTTGATTTCAAAATATACTACTAGTATTCACGTATTTGGAACTGTGCCATTATAATTTTACACATATTTGAGATATACCACTAATTACCCCTTGGATTCATTTATGAAAAAAATTGAACCAACCTGCCCTTTTCCCCTTCTTTCCCTTTCTCCTTCCTCCTCTCTTCCATGGCGTGAGAGACAGGCGATAGTTCGGCAATGGCAGCGGCAAGCGTGACCAACAATGGACATGGCCACCGCAGCCACCATCTCCTCCCTCTCCGGTGCTCCTTCAGCCGGGATGTCCATGTCTCCCTCCACCTCGTGCCACCGCTGGTGTCCTCCTGCGCGGAGCTCCACACTGACGACAACGTTGCCATGGGGCCCACGGTCCCCACCGCCAACGGCATCTTCCTCCAACTACCCCGACAATGCAGCTCCTCCCTCCCCTAGTCCCTCTCTGCTGCTGGCAAGGTGGAAATGGGGAAGATGGAGGCCGACGCTTGATGGAGATGGTGACGATGGTGTCCTAGATCCGTCCGCCTCTCCTCGCAGCGAGGAGCCCTGGGCGGTGGCGACGACAATGCCAAAGCAGCAAAGGACCAAGGAAAGAGCGGCGAAGAGTGGCCACTTCTCCTCTCCGGCGAGCTCCTGCACCTCCCTCACCACGCTCGCAGCTGCCCGATGCGCCATCATCGCCTCCTCCAGTCCAGCAACTGCCTCCTCCACCTCATCACCGATGACCACCTCGACGCCCGACGCAGCAAGGACGGCCTTCGTGAAGAGCACCGGTGGACCTGCACGGTGTTGTCTAGCGTCACGAGCTCCGGCGGCGAACGCAGATGGGTCGACCCAATCGGAGAGCAGCAGGGAAGCATCGCCAACAACGGGATTTGGGTCTAAGAGGAGCATGAGCAGAGAAAGAGGAGAGGACAAGGGAAGAGAGAAGTAGAAGATGAGGGCATTTTTGTCTAATACATGCAAAAATACGTATCTTAGTGGCATCACTGAGATTACAAACAAGCAACAATGGCATCGTTACAAATACGTAAATAGTAATGGTATATTTTAAAACCGACAAATTTTTAATGGTACAGATGTAATTAACCCAAATAAGGAATATGGCCTTCAATTAAGGGCAGAACGAAAAGTAGTCGGTGATTTAGTCTCACATCTCATCAGTTTCAGTGTATTTCCATGGAATTCAATGATTCATAAGGTCCATCTAGTACTTAACAAACCAATTCACAACAGAGTTGACTGAAGCTAACTTTGCTGAAAAAAAAGGCTGGCAGTGAAACTTAAACTATTTATATCTAGGAATACCGCAAGAATGGTGTTCCATATATATGATTTTGACCCTGAATCCTGATTCACTGTAACATAAAACAGCTAAGAAATATAATGGCCAAGGTCAACAACTCGCAAATAATAGAAGCCACCTACCTACCCTTTTTCATTTTGTACAATGGTATCAAAATAGAAAGTGTGTGATCACAGCCTTGTTGGTAGATGAATAAAAATAGAATATGTAATGAAACAGCACCTCCATCCTCTTATTACAAGCTAGATAATATTACCCAAAACCATGGATCGCATATACGCTCTGCCATGAAACTGCCACACGCAAATGTGCACTTGTGTTGGCAAGAACTACTGGCTGACACAAAGGAGAACCATATACAATGTCTGATTTTTGAGCAATCATCATCAGTACGGTACGGGTAAAGCTCCTATCCTGAGTTTCTTGTGCCGCTCAGGAGAAACTTGAACGAATTTGAATAACATCTAGAACAATCACATGATTATATGATGCACTATTGTGACACAATGATGAGTCTCATACTCCAATGATATGTTTATAGAAGTGCATGTGAAGAAGAAAACATACAACAAAAGAATCACATGCCGCCATAGCAGTCGGCTGGCACGGGTGAAGGGAATAATCGGGTGTTGTGTGTGTGTTTTTCTGTATGTTGGGGTAGCAGCAAGCAGGAGGAATTTGCAGTGAAAATTGATAGCAGTGATGAAGCATCAAAGCATAGGAGAAGAAATAGTACAGGGATCCTGTCGGGGTAGGAGGCGATCATGGCGGCCGACTCCTTGGCCCTCTCCTCTGTAAACAAGAATTCGATCTGAGTCAATACTATCCATGAACATGAATAGTAAATCTGAAAGGAAGGAATTGAGGAGTAGTAGCTAGGAACTAACCCAAGGTGAACTCCTCCTTGAAGGGCCTGGGCTTCATCTCTATCTCTAATTCAAATGAGCCTCTCTCGTCTTCTTCCTTGATGCGAATCTCTCTGTAGCTAGGGTTCGCTGGTTGCTTGCGTGCTGGTTTGGCTTTGGATTGAACAATTCGGTGGATAGACGTGTAGACTCCAGAAGAAGAGGAAAGGACGAGAAGAAGAAGAAAAGAAGAGCAAAATAAAGCCCAAAACAAAAAGGAAGAAGAGCCCAGCCCATGTCGTGTCGTCTTCCCCGGTCCGCACCCAACCCAAACAAGGAAGAGAAAGCAACTCCGCCTTCCGCCGCCGCCGCCGCAACACCAAGAAGATGGCGGCGGACTCGCTGGACATGTCCCTCGACGACCTCATCACCAACAAGTACAAGCGCCGCTCCCGTCCAGATCCAGCGCCCTCTGCCCGCCGCTTCCACTCCCGCGCCGCCACCCGCGCTGCTGCCGCTCCCTATCACGCCATCACCTTTCAGGTATAGTTTCTCTTTCTTTTTCTTGATTTGTCGCCCGACCCGACGACCACGATCTACTCACTAGGGTTTCTGCCTAGGCGCCGCCCACGGCCTACACCCACCCGACGCCCGTCGAGACCGGCACCAAGCTCCACATCTCCAACCTCGACTACGCCGTCTCCAATGAGGACATCAAGGTACCACCACCCGCTCCTCCTTTTTCTTTTTCTTTCCCCCCCCCCCCAAAAAAAAAAATTTACTATAATCTCAACTCACCGTACCTGGATAGCTGCATTTACCTTTACTCTTATTGAATTGTCATCTTTATATTCCTCAGCTCCCCCATCTTTTCATTTCACCAAACCAATTTTGCTTATTATTTAGGGTACACCCCTACACACACTCACAACTGAACCCTTTTCTTATGGAAAGGAAAACCACAGCTTTCTTCATTATTATACTCTTAAGCCCACCTACAATCCTCAGCTTTGTATCTTTCCAGACATTTAGAGCACTCATTAACCTTTTTCACAATTTATTTATTGTCTCATTCTCACTAAATTGCTCTACAATTTGCTGCTTACTTTACTCAGGAACTCTTCTCTGAGGTTGGCGATGTCAAGCGTTACTCTATTAACTATGACAAGAGTGGAAGATCCAAGGTTCCAAACCCCCACCTTTCCTTTTTCTTTCACTTAATATGTGTCACTCTTTTTATGTTAAAATGCTCATTATTCATACCCTGTTTTGCCAGGGAACTGCAGAGGTTGTATTTTCCAGAAAATCTGATGCCCTGGCTGCTGTTAAGAGATACAACAATGTGCAGCTGGATGGCAAACCTATGAAACTTGAGCTCATTGGTATAAATATTGAGCCACCACCACCTGCTATGTTTGGTTTCGCTGCACCAGCTGGATACTTCGATTTTCCTCCCAAAAGGTTAGTAGCTTCCATATACAGCATTGTTTTTCTCTCCCCATGAAACAATTAACTCTCAAAATTAACTGCTAAGGCCTTGTTTGGCACAGCTCTAGACAGTAGATTTGAAGTTTGTATGATAAATTATAGTGGTTTAAAATTTTAAAATTCATCCAAAATGTGAAAAAAATGATTTAACTAAATGTTATCAATGTAATCGTAGATCCATGAATTTGTGAAGCTAGGAATACCCAACTTCTAGAAATCTTGGATCCTGAGCTGTGCCAATGAGGGCCTAAGATAAACCTGCTCTGCTTTGTAGGCATAGTCTGTAGTAGTACATAGTTTGATTATTACCTGCACAAATAAGTACCAGCTGATAATGTCTGCCAGACAGAGCTTCCCCGGTCACCAGTAAAGTTTGTACAATGGGGTTCTGACAAGACTGAACTTCAAAAGCGGTTCTTCTTGGAAAATCTTGCCGTACTTTTGAGACAAAATTTGAGTTTATGCCAAGATCTGATGGAAATATAGAAAATTTTAGACGAAGTAGATTCTCCTGGGACTCAAACTTGTGAGCTCGCATTCAGCATGATACCACCAATCTGCGTTAGATCTTGCAATATGGTTTGTTTGTTAAATTACTCAAACTACCTATAAATCCTGAAGTAACTAGCCAGGTCTTCTTCTTAGGTAGTCTTGAATTCAAGATAACCAAATTTTACCGAAACTAGGGGATATTTCGAACCTTGGATACAGTGCCACTAGACTGCCTTAAAAGTCCAAGCAGGATAGGATCACCTGAGACATGTATCCCTTGTATTTATTAAGAATCACCTGGAAACCTTGTTTCTTGCCTCAATGTTACCTGCAGATAGTATGCCCTGGCCCTATTACAGTTTCTATCAAATGTGGAGTGAGACTGAACTTGAGTATATCCAAATACCATTTTAAACTGTTTACTTTTCCAGGGAACCATTTAAAATTGTTTTGTTATATGATATTATGAATCAACAGAATTTGCACTGTGTTTTTTTAAGCCTAGTTTGTCAGGAAGATTCTGAGTAAAACATGTCCAGTGCTGAAATTTTCAGTGGACCTGGCAGGGGTGGAAGAGGATGGCCTCGGGGCAGGGGTGGATTTGGTGGGCGTGGTCGGGGTCATGTGGGTCGTGGGCGAGGGAGGGGAGACCGTGGAAGTCGGAAGATTTCTGCTGAAGACCTGGATGCTGACTTGGACAAGTACCATGCGGAAGGAATGCAAATGAGCTAGATGACCCTCATGCTTTGTTGCCTTGCCTTGATTGCATTAGGTAGAGACAGGGGGACAAACTAGTAGGCCTTCCTTGGTCTCCTTGTTAGTATTTTGTAGGGATAGATGCAGACCAACATATGTATACTTTGTTTAGATGGTGTCATAATTTTGAGCAGGGAATGGCTAAGCTTAACCTGGTAGGTAGAAGCTAGCTCATAATATGTAACACGGAGGGAGCACAACTTTGAACTTTTATAGCTAGTGTTGAACTTTTAGCTAGTGTGGGACTGTGGGTTGATGGACACACAAGCAAAGCAAGCATGCAGCTTGGCAGCCTGGCAAGAGGATTGAATTGATTATGTGCTGTTGTAGACAAACAGAATAGAGAGGTACAGTAGAGTAGATGCTAATGAGCGAGGAGTATGAGGTCGAGCATGTAGGCCTCCAGCTGGAGGGCCTCCTTGGCCATCTCTCCCATGCAGAACCCAATGGAAGCCAATGCTAATGCTACTCCTTGATCTTGCTGCTGCTGCTGCTGTGACAGGAACGACCGCACCAGCATCTCTGGTGCATCCTCGTCGTCACAGCAACAGGTGTCACTGCCGCTGCTGACCCGGATGCCGGCCTCCAGGTCCTCCTCGTCTCTGCTGCTGCTGCTGCTGATACGACTGAGTCGGAGGAGGAGGTCGGCGCTTCGCTCCAGGGATGCGGAGACGAGGCAGTGGAAGCGCTGCGTTGCATCCTCGTCTGCTGCTGGTATTGGAGTTGGATGTGCCTGTGTGTAGAGGTAGAGCAGCTGCGCCATCCTGCCAAGGCTCCCCGCCACCTTGTGGTAGCAGCTCGCCGGGAACGGCGGCGACCACGGGAAATGGGGCTCGCCGGCAGCCTCTGCCACGCATCTCTCCAGCAGGGCCACCTGCTCCTGCACCGCCTTCACCTTCACTTTGGTCGTCGTCTGTCGTCCCCGACTGAAGCAGCCTTTGAGTGCGGCGAGGCAGCGGTCGAGCTGTGCCGTGGCCTTGGTGGACGGCCTGGCGGCGGGCTGGAAGACGAGGTCGGCCACGATGATGCAGGCGAGGCCTATGAAGGTCTCCACCAGGCGTGCGACGGTGAAGGCCATGGGCGGCTCGTCGTAGCGGCGGCCAACGATGATGATGCCAGACACCGCAGCTGCTACACCCCCAGCGCCAGCGGGGCCGTAGGCACGACTGCGCTTGAGGAAGCCGGCAGTGAGGATGAGCCAGGGGAGCAGGGCGAGGAAGCGCAGCTCCATGCGATCGATGACAAGGCAGGCCAGCGCGCCATATACGGATCCGAGAGCGGTGCCGTGAGCACGCGCAATGGCGAGAGCCCAGGTCCACTCGCGGCCGGTGGCCATGGTGGTGGCCACGACGAGCCCCGACCAGAAGCCGTGGTCGCTGCTGAAGAGCAGGCCGAGCAGGACGGCGAGGCCCAGCGAGAAGCTGCACTTGGCCGCGGCCACCAGCCTCCTCCTCATGGTGCTTCTTGTCGTTTGCCGAGGGCACTGGTGTTTCTTCTTCCTCGTCTGCTCCGGTTGCTCTTCATCGTCGTCTTTTGTTGTTGCTGCTGGGATCACCTTCACTTGGGAGGCAGCAGCGTCTGAGTGTGCAGACACAGACAGCAGCAGCTTAGGTGGACGTTGGGGCGCCGGATGAGATCCTTGGAGGAGGAGATCCAAGCATAAGAAGAAGAGGAAAGGAGCCAGCTGCTGCTGCTGCTCCAGAGCACCAACAGAGACCGGCGCTAGTTTGGCCATCTCCATGCTGCCTGTGCCTGTGTTGCTGCAGCTGGGAATGCGTTTTGTGAGCAAAGCCAGGCGTACATGGTCGGTAGCGTGCTGCAGCCATGTTGGTGTCGTGCAGATGCTGCTGATAGTGTTAGTGTTAGGCCAACATGGCTGCTGCAGCATGTGGGTGCAGGCCATCTCCATCCCTCGCAGAGGCATCTCGATCAACTCGTGCAGCCGCGCACAAGCTTGTTCGTCGTCGTCATCCCACCTGCTGCTGCACCACCGTTTCAGCAGCGCCGGCATTCGCTCCCACTGCAAGTCACCCTGCGCATATGCATATAGTTACTTAGTTAATACTAATTAATTTTAGTATAATTAACTTGTAATTAATCCTACTAGCTGGGTATCGGTATCCTAGCTAGTGCGGTTGCTGACGCTTGCTTTCTGACTGCGCCGGATTCCTTGGCTTCTAGTGGATTCAATTCATTCTAGATTTCTAGTACGTCCTAGTTGGTGGCTTGCAGCTCGTGGGGTCACTCACTGCACTAACTAGCTAGTGTGACTCGCATCTCTTTTCGGCAAGGGCCATGGGGTAAGATCTCCTCATATAGTATCACTCGATCATCATATCTCATATGTAACTAATTAGCACTACTAGATTCCGACGACTCTTCTTCGATCGGGCCATCTGCATGCATGCATCTACTATCTGGAGTATACTGATTTGCTGAACGCATATAGTATACATACTTGTGCGGAGCTTATGCGGCGGAGGAGGAGGGCGCCGGCGGAGGCTGCGCGGTCGGCCTGCGACATGATGCACGCGGCCACGCACTGCCGCCGCCGTCTGCGGCAACGACAAGATGATGCTCTCTCCTCATCATCACCTGCAGCCTCGTCGCTGGAGAAGTGCAACTGGAAGGCGTCGGCCAGCAGCCTGACCCTCTCCGCCGCCACCTCCAAGTAGGCGAGCCTCTTGTCCGTGGCGTCGCGCGTGGCCAGCCTCGGGCAGGGGAGCAGCACGCCCAGCAGCGCCGCCACCACCCCGAGCGCCGTGCACGCCACCACGTTTGCCGGATGCAGCAGCACCGCCTCCGACCGCATTCTCTCCTCCCTGAACCTCGCCACGTATATGATGATGATCTGCCCCAGCGCGATCCGCTTCGCCACCGTCCCCGCCGACCCCGCCACCGCCACCGCGAACGTGCTCAGCGCCACCACCGCCGTCGTCGCCAGCACCGACTCCCCGGCGCCGGTGCGGTGCGCCAGCCAGAGTGGCAGCACCGATGGAACTGCGCCCATGGCCGTGGCGTGGACCGCGCTGAGGGCGCCGCGCAGGGAGCTGCCCAGCGTGGCGTCGGTGACTACGATGACGGTGACTACGTAAGAGAAGGCCGGGAAGGTGAGGTGGCGGCGGATGACGAGCGGAGCGTAGATGGAGGCCACGCCGACGATGGTGCAGGCCAGGGCCGAGCGGAAGCCCGTGGCGAGCGAGGACCGCCACCGCCGGCGGGGCTGCAGTACGTCTGGAAGATTATTGATCTGCCTCTCCGACTCGGGCGGCATGATAATTGGTTTATGGACGGCGCCGCCGGTGGTGGCCGCCGACGACGGTGGCATTCTTTCTGATTCTAACTATATATTAGTCGCTTGGCTTGTCTGGCTTATTAGTTACTTATTGGCCCATGCATGCAATGCAATGCATCGTTTGCATCGTACGTATATATATAGGATCGGTGCGCGTCAGCTGCAACTGCATGCATGCCATCTTATTGATCGACCTGTTACTGCTAGGTCTCTGCACGTATCGATCTGTGCTCCAAATCAATTTATAAATTGTAAAATGGAAATCAGCCCGCAGCGTATATAAATAAATTAACAAGAGTAAAGTAGGAGTTTGTTTCTTTCAACCATAATTAGTGGCCACTCTTGCCACTCCACTGCTTTTGGAGCTAGCTAGCTGAGCTCATCGATCCTCTATGACATGTATGCATGCATCCATATTGATGTCGATCGGTCATCTCCGTATACTTTATTTTGTGTAGTGTATGAATTACAAGGAAATTAACCGTGCAGTGCCTTCCACCTGGACGCGCACGGCCGGAAAGAAAAGAAAAGAAACGCACGTGTGGATGCTAGCAGCAGGTCATGCACGATACATATATGGTACTTCTATAGTGTAGTGCGCAACTGCGATGCGGCGAAAAGATCGCCGATCAATACAGTATAATCCAAACAAGAAGACCACTGGAACATTGTAAGAGACCATGCATCTCTGACTCCTGAGGATCAATGCACGGCCGCAGGAGGGCATGAAAGGTTGAAATGGTATATATGCATCTCACACAGTCGTACTCCACCATGCATTAATTATCAAATCTTGCAAGGTTAATTAAAGAGCTAGCGCTAGACCTGCTTAATTAATTACAGCATTTTTAAGGGTCAATAAAAAAATACTCAAGTATCATCTCAGTCCCCTAGCTCACAGAGTCAGTCGTCATCTCTCCCCGATCCCTCGGCGTGCTCTGTGGTATATATAGTGACCACAATCTCACGGTGAGAAAAGTGACCGAGCAATATCATCTACTGAATGTTCCACTATATATCCTAGCTAGCCGTACGTGCAGCAGTAGTGCGTGGTGTAGTACCCCTGCAAGTAGTACGTACGTTACGGTCGATCGGTGACGGATGGCCCTAGCTGCAGCCGGAACGGCATGGACAGCATCGATCGATCGCACGTACGTACGTATAGGCAGCTTACTTTGGCCCTTCAAGTGCGTGGAAGGGGCAGGGCATGCTTTGTGAATGCCCAATTCGTTGGTACCTAATTTCTTCCACTGCATCATCTACACTACATATACTTGTTTTTGCACGCATGTTGGCCGGCATACCTAGAACAAAAGTTGGTTAAAGCTATTTATCGATCGATCGAGCATCGATTCCATGAATTTTACACACACCCACACACATATATACGAGCAGCTGCTAGTTTTGTTACCATAGTGCAACTTGCACACAAAATGCTAGCTCCACACTTTTAGTGCAAATCCCATAGACATGTTAATTGTGGCTAGCTCTGCTGATCTCATCGCAATTTAATTTGCAGCGTGTTTAGGCCATCTTTGTTTAGACTTAGCCTTATTGGCTTAGACTTTTAAGTCAGCTTATTGGCTTATATATATGATTTATAAACCGGGAGATTTAATGTCCTAAGTTTAATGGTGGAGTCATACATCTACCTCACATAAGCAAAAAAAAAACTTCTCTAACCTAGCTTTTGGCTTAATAGTATTAGAGTGACTTATGGCTTAAAAAAAGTCAAACGAATAAGCTGCTTGTTTGTTTAAGCTTAGACTTTTCAGCTTATAAGTTGGCTTGTAAGCCTAAATAAAGAGGGCCTTAGAGTTATAGACTATTCATTATTTATCATGCACTAATCACTTAGGTATATACATATGAACTCTTTTAATTTCAATCCAGCTTAACTGTTTAAAAAACAATTAGTTATAAATACGAGCACTGTTCGAGCACTGCCCAATCCGTTTGTCCATGGACCATCCCAACGCCTAACGTGTCGGCACCGCACGGCATCAACCAACGGTCTCAAGCACTGATGACCGAGCAAAGATAAGAGATGGCGATGTAGCATCAGCCATTGGTGTAGGAATAGAGCACGAGGAGCTTATTGGCGATGAGCGCGGAGGCCAACATAGTCATTAACAAGGAGGGAGAGGCGGTGTGGTCACTAACGAGGAGGAAGAGGCCACAGAGTATGTAGGAGACTGTTAAGCACGCAGGTGGCAACGACGACATATGCAGGAGGAAGCAGAGCATATCCTAACCAGACCTTAACCCTAGTCCTTAACCCTAGTCATCTCCGACTGTCTGTGCGAGCACTTTTTTCTTATTCTTTTCTTTTTTGAACTGTTTGAGCCATATATAAGGTTAATGGACTAATGATCCCTTCTGGCCCATGTGCCTAAAATAGACCCATGCTAGCACGACACAACCCGTCTTCTTACTAGGCCATGCCTAGGCTCCGACCACGGGTCATGGGCTAGCACAACACAACCCATTTCATTAGCAGTACAAAAAGAACCCATATAGTGTTAGGCCAGCCTGTTAGTTTTTCCACCTAGTATGGAAAAAGGGTGTTAATTTTAAAAGGAAAAAGTACGAATTACCCCCCTCCCCGGAACTATTGCGGTAGTACGATTTACCCCCTAAACTACAATAACGGACATTTGACACCCCAAACTCTTAAAACTGGACGAATTACCACCCTAACTCGATTCGAAGCAGTTTTTATCCTACATGGCACACATGTGGCGATACAGTCAGCAAAAACAAATAAAAATCGGTGGGGCCCACCTGTCAGCGCTTTATTTTTTCTCTCCTTCTCTGCCCCCCTCTCCCTCTCTCTCTCGATGTGAAAAGAGGAAGCAGCTGGCGGGCGGTGGGCAAGGAGCCAGGCTGGGGCGGGTGGGGGCGGAGGCGGGTGCCGGCGGCTGGCGGGCTGCGGGCGGCGACGAAGGCGGGCAGGGGCAGAGGCAACTGGCGGGCGGAGGGCGCGGCGGAGGCGGCTACCGGGGGCGGAGGCGGCTGCAAGCGATGGGCGAGGAGCCGAGGCTGACGGCGGGCGAGGAGCCGAGGCTAGCGGTGGGCTGAGTAGGCTGCGCCGATCTCCATCCCCGTGAGCTGAGTAGGGGGTGCCACCGTCGTCTGCTTCCGCCGCATCCAGGTGAGCACCCATTCACCACGCACACCCTCCTCATCTCGCAACAACGACTCCCGACAACTCCGGCTATCTCCCAGAGTTCGCCGCTCCCGCCTCCGTTTCCCGCGCCGGTTCGTCGAACTTCGGCTAGGACGGTCCATATCTTCGCTGTCGGGCCACGTGTCTATCCACAGAAGCCTTAGTTCATTTTTCCTAGCGTGCCACGTGGCCTAAAATACTATGAGCCACCAGCAAAGAATTATCTTCGCTGGTGGCCGACCTAAGGCTACCGCAAGCGGAGATACTTCTTTATTGGCGGTTGCGTTAAGTCCGCCGCCAGCAAAGACATGTCTTCTCTGGCTGCCGTCCTAAGGCTACCGCCAGCAAAGAGTTCTCTTTGCTGGCGGGCGTTCCTTTCTCGGCCGCCAGCGAAGATGCGTTTTGGCTGACGGTAAATAACTGCTGGCGAAGATCTCGACATTTTCACTAGCCTTTGCTTTGTGGCGGCTGCGATTTCCGCCAGCGGAAACCGAAAATGGCCGCCACGAAAGATGGTTTTCGTAGTAGTGCTGTGTTCTGCCCCAACTTGGCCTCTGCGGCATGCAGCCGCCGCCTGGCAAAGCCCTCCACCACCGGCCACAGGTGCCGACGCGGCGCCTGCTCCAGCCCACCGCCGCCCGTCCTCGCGCCGCCGCCCACCTCCCCGCCCATGCGCACTGCCCCGTGAGAGAGAGAAGAGAGAGGAGAGAGAGAGGAAGAGGGGAGAGGAGTATGACAGATGGGACCCACATTTTCTTTAATAAATAAAATGCTGACTGGATTGCCACGCGTACGCCAAGTAGGACAAAACCGCTCCGGATTGGGTCGAGGTGGGTAATTCGTCCTGTATTGAAAGTTCGGGGTGAGTAATGTCTTGTTTTCGGGTTTAGGTGGATAATTCGGTCGACCGCGATAGTTCAGGGGGTAATTCGTAATTTTTCCATTTTAAAATTTAGGACCTTAACTAGCTTAAGGTCTAGCTGGTTAGTGGCTTACTTTATTGTAAGTATGACAAGGCATATAGAGTGTAGCTAGGCAAAACCTTAATCAAGAAACTTTGGCTCAATTTGACCGACATGTGGGACAATGATCAAACAAGACTAAGTCTAAAAGTCAATAGCATTATATATTTTTTTAAAAGGATATATGTAGTATAGTAAAGACATACATGCTAGTAAGTATAGCAGCTAGCTAGCCATATTATATAGTAGGTAGGTGATCACTATGATGTTTGCTTGCCGCAATGGATGGTGTCGTCGTGCTTGGCCTTGCGCTCCGCCTCGAAAGACGTACTTAAGTCGTGGTCCTGCACATGTGAAGCGGAGGTGGGGGATGTCCTGTGGTGGAGCCAGTCGATGATGTCGCGGAAGACGGCATCGATGTTGTGAGGGAGTTCGCCGGAGGTGAGGGCGTGCCACATGCCGGTGTAGAGGTGGAAGGTCTTGTCGGTGGTGGAGGCGGAGCGGTAGAGGAGGTCGCTGACGGAGGGGTCGGTGACCCGGTCGGCGGCGCCGTGGAGGATGAGGAAGGGGAGGGAGACGTGGGGGAGGATGGTGGACTCGATGAGGATGCTGACGCGGAGCAGCTCGTAGGCGGTCTTGAGGCGGGGCCTGCCCTTGTAGCACAGTGGGTTCCCTCGGATCTCGTCTCGCTTCCCCTGCATCCTGTATGCCAGGTCGATCACGTCATTCGTCGGCACCACCCGCCACGTCGGTATGATGCTTGTCATCACCTTCAGCACGCTCACCACCATCGGGTGCGGCCGCATCTCCTCCGCGATCTGCAACCACGCATTTTACTAGTATTCAACCACATGCATCCATGATATTTGAGGCAGTCAGAAACGTTTCCTTGCGTTGCGTTAAAAGAAGATAATAATCTGAAAGTGGCCGGCCGGTAGGTAGCTTAGAAAATGAGAAAGAGACAGCCTGTTCTGTTATGTAGTATAATCTAAATATCTAATCTAATCTTGGGGACGCATATGTAGACTGAATGATTCGTGGATGGCATGCATGTGGCGGGCAAAAAGAAAAAGGAAAAGTCAGAGTCAAAGGTTAAGATGGAGTTGAACGGACCTTGCACATGGGGGCGACGAGAATGGCGCCGGTCCAGAAGTCGGGGCGCAAGCGGTGGAGAAGAAGGGCGACGGCGCCGCCCATGGACTCGCCGAGGAGGAATCTGCGGCGGGGGAAGGAGGCGGTGGCGGTGGAGAAGAAGGAGTCGCAGTCGCGGACGAGGGCGTCGAGGTCGGGGACGTAGCCCTGGAGGCCGTCGGAGTGGCCGTGGCCCTCGTAGTCGATGCCGTGGACGGCGTAGCCCGCCCTGGCCAGCCGCTCCGCCGTGCCGCGCATCGTCACGCTGCACTCCACCGCGTACCCATGGCACAGGCAAACCACGCCTCTACTGCTCTCCTTGGGAATCCACGCGCAGGTGAAGAGCCGCATCCCTCGCGAATTCACCACCCAATCCTCCGAGTAATTGTACCCACCCCCATCGCCGCCGCTGCTGCTGCTCATCGATCGATAGATATTCCTGCCCTGGCTACTACTGCTACTACCACCACGGCACCACCTGGACCTGCACCTGGCTTAGCAACTTAATTAGCAGATGCAGCTGTAGAGGGCAGAAGTGCTACCAAGGAAGGAAGGAAGGATTTAAAGGCAGGCAGCTAGCAGCCACGGCCGAGCCGAGGATTGAACAACGAATTTGAAACAGAGTAATTATAATAATCTACAATCCTTCGTTGAACCCGCCCGCGCGCGCGCGGATAATCAATTAATTAATTGATCGTTTTAGAACGTGCACGTAACACGTCGCGTGCAACATGTGGACACGTACGTTTTGGGGGCGACGACCGATCCATATATAATTCCCTCAAATTAATCAACGACTTCTATATATTATCGATCTCGCTCTTTATTGGTATTTCTTCTTCTTACTTCCTTAATTAACTTAATTTGGCCCTCAGAAAATTACATTACATACAGAAACAATCTATACTCCACAAAACTATAGGACGGACGTATTATAGTATGGCAAAATCTAAATCAAAAGGCCTCTCGTTTTAGTGCTAACGAGAGACCTACCTAGATATTAACTGTAGTACTAGTCCCCATCAAGTAAGTATAAAATATATTTCTATCACCTATGTTTTAAATAAAATTTTCTTTTAAACTATTCATCCGATTTATGATCCGATTACACGCGGTTGTGTTTGTAAGAATTAAATCTTTACAACAAGATCTCACATGATTATATTTTGATGAAAAATTACAAATTACTTTTATAGTATATCTAAATTACTTTTTAGACATATAAAAGTAATTTCAGTAAAACTTAAAAGTAATTTACATATATTATAGAAGTAACTTAAGACAAAAAGGAAGTAACTTTGTCATGACATTAAAAGTAGTTCCATTATGGAGGTAAAAACGTGAGTCAATCTAAAAATTAAATTTAATCAGTACAAAATATGGAATTGACTAAAAAAAGATAATAAAATAAACAACTCACAACATTATGATTGTATAATAAGTAATTTAATCAAATCGAAAAGTAATTTATATATATGATAAAAGTAACTTACATATATAATAAAAGTAATTTACAACATATATATTTTTTTATCAAAATATAGTCATGTAAGATCTTATTGTAAAGATTTAATTGCAATGAATACAATGGTGTAATCGGATTATAAATTGGATAAATAATTTAAAAGAAAAATCTATAAGAAGAAAAAAACATATATCATTTGGTGTATTAGTATGCAATCATGTCTAAGATGAGTATCTGGTTAAGAAAATATAGCATACATCAGACTGCTTGATGCATCTCTCATGCATTCATTTATGACACGTCTCTATACTTAAACTTTCTACTATACCTGCCTATCAACATCGATCGCCCGCCGGCCTGTATATGGTTGATACGTATCTTCCACAACAGAAAATCAAATCCACGTCTCGTTCTTCCAACCGCACAATAGTAGCACGAGCACACACAAGAGGGGTCCGTCCGATGGCTCAATGGATTGTATGCTTAAGGGCATGTATAAATGTAGAGTCTAATATAAGCTCTCTATATTAATTAATGTTACTATAGACTATTCTCCTACAATGGTAGAGACAATAAGATTTCTAAACTACTCTATTAATGAACTAAATATTTTTAGAGTAAACTGCATATTGGGTCACTATTTTTACCACTCTTTCAGCTTGGACCAGGGGTATATCTACATTTTCGTATTTGGACTAGGTAAATTTACAAAAGTTTCACCTTGGGGCTGTTCTCAGACCTACAGCTCCCTCTCTCCTCTTTGTGCTCTCTCACTCTCTTTATTCCCTCATTGGATGCTGGGTGGGCTCAAGATGCAGTGTAGCATGAAGCTGTCGGTCGAGCTCGACTTAAGTGAGGCACTAGAGCTATTTGGACTAAGGTCGAGAGTTGAGTTGGGCTCAAGGCTGAGCGCGGCACTGACGACAGCGCGACAGTGCTCAAGGTCATGGTCAAACGCGTAGTGACGCCAGTGTGGCTTGGTGGACGCTTCCAGCCAATGCCGATGCTGATCCATCCATTCACCGACGGACTAACCATCCATTCATTTGTCTCGGACAAATTGACCTCCACGCTGTTGGGTACATGGCAGGCTTGCTGATCACCTTCCTAATGGAGAGGATCAGCCGATCAAGCCGTTTGCTAGCCGGTTCGTCACATTCCTAATGGGGCAGCCAGTGCAGTTCGGTGATGGTTAATTTGGGATATGGAGAATAGGAAGGAGAGCTAGAGATAGAAGAACCAGCCCAAAGTGAAGCAATGGGTAAACATAAGTGGTCCAAAGTGAAATTATTTGTTTACCCCTAGTCCAACTTGCAACAATAGTAAAAAAAAAGAGGCCCAAGATGCAATTCACTCATATTTTTATATTATACTTCTTTCCTTTTCTACACCCCATGCAACAAACTTTTCGTTAATAAATGCTAAGAGTCTACTCTAAGCCGTTGTCATGCATAGCAACGATGTTTCTCATTAATTCCCTCTCTTTCTTCCACTTTACCAAAATTACTTGCATGATAACGAAGAGAGCCCGTCATTAGACACCATTGTACATGCCCTAACACCCCCAGCTTGCTCACAAAATTTTAGCACAAAAGAAAACAATCTATAAAATATGCATCACCTATCGACTTTACTGGGGTGTTTGCACACGCCATGAGCAAGTTGAATGCCTCTCCCTGAAAACAAATTACCCTAAAATCAATTACTACTATACAAATGATTTTTGCAAACAACTAAAACATATTTTCGCAAACGGCTAAGTGGCCCGCCCCTCCTATGTGTTTGTAAAAATTAGCATTTTCCTAATCGGATAGCGCACTCTCACGTGAAAATCCATGTTCGCATGCGTATCTGAGACCGCATCCGAAAATCTATTTATGCAAACAGACAGGTTAGAATGCCCAAGTGCAAACTTTTTCAAAAAATAAATAATTCTATACTTAATTAAAAAAATGCTTAAGCTTTCCGTATCCCGTAATTATTTTGGTCGTCTCTTTTTCTTCGCCACTTTTCTCTTTTTTTCGCCTCTTGTTTTTTTCGCCGCTTTTTCCTTTTTCTGTTCCCCTCGCTTTTTTTTCTTCGCCTTAATTTTCTCCATCCGCCCTTTTTCTGTCCGTGGTTTTTTCGTTTTTTCTGTTTTTTTTTCGTTTTCTTTTTTTGGCCTTACTTCTTTTTTTTCCATCACTCTACATTGTTTTTTTACACGTGGGTAAGGATTCATTTTTGATGGTTTTTTTTGCCGGACGAAACACTAGCACCCGTGCGGCCACAACAATCTTTCTACCCATACGTTGCCTCCTTCAATTGATTGCAAAAATGATTCCCCACTACCCCTCACTATTTCCCATGATTTTATTTTTTACTTTCAATTCCGCTTTTATTTACTAGATTGATTCTGTATTTAAAAGTCACCTTTTTGTCCCGTGTTTGATAGATTCGCTCCAATTTTGATAAAAACGGAAAGAGCATATTGACTATATAAAAACTCTCAACCAATTTTGGGAGATCGAGAAAGATTCAATCAGATTTGATGGAAGGATCGATTCTAGCATTTTACGGGCACGAGACGTCTTCCGAGATTGAAGACGGCAGTCAACTATGCGAGTTGGGTCTACATTTTCACTTGTAGGCTAGGTCAAAGAGAGACGGGCTAAGCAGAGGGAGGTAACGGGTTGGGCTAAGACTGAAAAAGGAAGGAGGTAGCGGCCGGGCTGGTCTGGGACTGAAAAGAAAGGAAAAAAATTGAGCTTTTAGGCTTTTAGCCCAAAACAAAGTGAGACTGAAAAGGAAGGAGGTAGTGTGGCTGGGCTGGTCTGGGCTGAAAAGTAAGGAAATGGACTTTTAGCCCAAACCAAAGAGTATAATGTATGTGATTCAAAAATGGTTTTACCCGTTGCAACGTATGGCCATTTTTTCTAGTAAACACAAATGATTGAAAAACGCAAGCCACCTCCATCACCGCACGAATAACAACATCGTAGAAATTCCAAACATTATAACAACATCGAGGTACTATATTTATTAACGAGGTTAAGTCGAAACGTATATTTCTAGGACATTGATTAAGAACACTCCTCCCCCGATCCAATATAACTATAGTGTATCAGGGTGTTAATGAACCCTCGATCAGGCCGGCATCCAGTCGTCCCTCGACTATGCTACTATCGTCATGCAGTTAGAAAAGCTAGTGTGCCTCTCTATTTAAGAGAGCATAGAACAAAGTCCAACTCTGATTCATTCTATTCTACGCATGTTACCCATGGTGCTGGTGTCCTTGACCGAGGGCGCATAGAGTGCAAAACCAGTGGCCTCCAACGGCGATGTGCCGAAGCCTGAAAACACCTGGAGCCACATCGTATCGGGTGGTGAGGGTGAAGATGATTGCGTCGATGCCGATCGAAACCCTGTACGTGAAGATACACCCCTAATGCCCAACCCAAAAGGTTGAACCAAGTTCCCATCTTTACCTCCAAAGGAAAAAGTCCACCGCCTTGCTGCCACTAAGAGGACTTGAAGAGTGGGGGGCGGGGGGGTGTAGTGGGATAGAGAAGGAAGGAGGGAGAGAGGTGGGAGGATGGTTTGTAGGCCCCACTCTATTTGTTTAAAAGAGAAATTATGACTGGGCTACCATGTGGATGCCATGTTAACAAATGCAACTGTCAATACTGCCCTGATTCACAAAGGAAAAAATCTATTTTAACTCGTTGGGTATGATTCGTATTCATCAACCGTAAACCTGGTATAACGACTACTCCCAATTGGTTGGATCGTAGGGCAATGATTTACTTCACGGGCGAGGTCTCTAGTTCAAGTCCAGGCGTTCTCCCTCCATTAAACATAGGAACTTTAACCCCAATCCAGGGTCAAACAAAGATACTTGTTAGCCTAATCCCATGTGTACCCGTAGCCAAACTGGGAATGAATTTTTTGCTTTTTCACTGAAGTACTCTTGCTTTTGAACTCAGCAAATCCCTCCTTTTCCCGCAACAAAGTTCTTTAGTAATCCGGGCTAACTTTTGTCCATAAACCCCGCGTAAGAAGTAAAATGACAAGGGAGGACAATTCTTATAATATACTAGTGGACAAGCTCCAGGGGAATAATCTCTTTCTTATTTCTTTCCCATGAAGACCAGGAACGGGCAAATCAAGAATTTTACTTCGAATTCCGGACCTCAACATCCTGCTACTCATGGTGTTTCATGCTAATTATTAAAATCGGTGCAAAATGACTCACATGGCAGTATTGACTCTCATTGTTTCTAAACGTGCACACGTCACGTGCAACATGTGGACATGCGATCCATCCATGTCAACTCAAACCCCTAATTCAGTTCTCTCAAATTAATCAACTACTCCTCCCATATACAACATTATCAGTATCCCGATCCATCTTTTGATACTACAAGCGAAACGATACTGATCCCACCTAGTATCCGAATTTTCATACTATCTTGATCTTACTATTGATTTTCACATGATCTTACGAAATTTTAGGTAGTATCCCAAAACTACGATCACTATAATCCCACCAAATATTATTTAAAATAAGGTCGATTAAAAATAATATGAATAAATATGCTCAAGTTTACATAAAAACCAATTAAATTTATCAAAATCAATATTATATGCTTTAATTTATAAACATATTATCTATAGATATTATGTAAAAAATATGCACTTTCTAAAATCTGATAATCTGATAGTATTCCGATCCTCGATAAGATGATATTACAAATAAAAAAACAATTCTACCTAGCTAATATCTCCATACTTATTACCTTGCTGGTTCTCACCAGAAAAACAAACAAACAAACTATACATATTCTAGTATGCATATTGCACCATCCCAACATGTACGTCCCTAACCGCCTAATATAACGTCGACCTGTCACACTATAGAGCTAACACTTGATGCATCTCTCATCCATAAACATCTCTATACATAAACTACCTCTGTTATATATGCCTATCAACATCGATCGCCTGTCGGCCTGTATATAATTATAATTAAGAAAAAATGTCCATTATATTTTTTCAAACTTTTTCACCGAAACACTTAACCACCTACACAATTTCATGGTTCATTTTTACCCCCATATTGTTAAAAATGGTTTACCTTACTCCCTAATGATATTTATCTTGTTTCGTTTCTCTTTATATATGTCATATTTTACAATGGAATTTCGTGAGATTGATACATATGCATTATAACTTATCTCTCAGCATTTTCTAGAATCTTTTAATCGTTGTTTACATAGGTTGGAAGCTTTGAGACCATTTTAAACATAGAGATTTTAAATTTTAAGCAAATAGTTAAGAAAAATTTTCAAACTATTTTAGAACTTTGATAATGGTCTCATGTATGGCTGTACAACATTTAAGCAACAAAGAAAAGAAAAATAATTAACCAGTAAAGTGAAAAAAATTAATAGTTTAGAAATAAAATGAACCAAAAAATAGTTTAGGGTTAAGTGATCCAATGAAATAGTTCAGTGTAAATTAGATTTTTTTCTATAATTAACATGGTATTATCTTCATAAAAATTCTACAACAATAGAAAGTCAAATCGACATCTCGTTATTCCAACCGTTGAAGCTACGGTTACATGACCACAGAAAAAATTAGAAAACAACCTATCTAGCCACCCCCCACTAGAGTGTTTGTAAGGCACCATGACCAAGATTGAACTTTGAATATATTTGTCCCATTGCTTCGGACAGATCAGCCACGGCTGTGGCTAGAAGAGAAAGATACATGTCAAACTAGTCCAGTGCCCCTGTTTGGAAGATTAGCCCAGGGCTAATTTTAAGAGCTAATGTTTAGTCTTAAATTAGTAGCCTAGGGTGATATGCTTGGATCCATAGGCTAATTGAGGGCTAAAAGGTGGAGAGAGAGTAAAGAGAGAGGAGAGAGAGAGAGAGAGGGAGATATGGCTATTTTTTATGGTCCCCACAAAAAATTAGCCCCATTAGCACCCCTTGGAGGGGCTAATATTTTGAGGAGGGCTAATTCACTTTAGCCCCAAATTAGCCCATATGTTTGGATCCTTAGGGGCTAATTTAGAGCTAAAAGGTAGGGGCTAATAATTAGCCCATGGAACCAAACAGGGCCCAGGTCCTAGCTGTCAAAAGCTAGGTATCTAACCATAGATGGCCATCTGGGCCGCCCGGCACGGCACGGCCCAAGCCCGGCGGTGCCTGGGCCGAGGCTTGTCGGGCCGGCACGGCCCGACCGATGCACCGGGCCGTGCCGTGCCAGCCCACGGGCGGCATACACGGCCCAGGCATGGCCCAATACTAGTCGGGCCGTGCCGGGCCGGCCCGAAGGCACGATGGGCTATTGTGCTGCCTCACAGAAAGAGTCTATTTTTGATCCCTCAACTCTGTGGGCTGTGTTTAAATGGCTGGAAATAAGTCTATTTTTGATCCCTCAACTCTGTGGGTTGTGTTTAAATGGCTGGAAATAAGTCTATTTTTGGTCCCTCAACTCTGTGGGTTGTGTTTAAATGGCTGGAAAATAAGTCTATTTTGTATACCTATTTTCTTGGGCCATGCCTTATACGATTATATAAGTCTATTTTTTGTCCCTATATTTTTTTTATTTGATCGGGCCGTGCCGGGCCGGCCCACCGTGCCGAGGGTGCAGCCCAGGCACGGCCCGGCTGTCGGGCCGGGCCGGCACGGGCACGACCCTAGTCGGGCCGGGCCGTGCTTGGGCCGGGCCAAAATTGCGGGCTTCGTGCCGGGCCGTGGGCCTCGGGCCATATGGCCATCTATATATCTAACCAACTGCATCCTAAAACTCAAAATATTAAAAAAACCATACCATCATCCATTAGCAATTATTACATCATAATTCTCATGCAAACATGCTATGTCATCTATATTTTAATATATTCTAAAGCTTTAAAATACAAGCATGTTAAATTATCATCCCACATAATTTACACAATATTTCAACACACATTACTTTCAATTTTGAATTACATATCAATCTATATACTATTTAAATTATCATAAACCACATCAACTTAAGTGGTTTATAGCCTTTCCAATGATCAATCATAAATACAAATTCTATAAGCTTACATCATCTAGTTATATTACACGTTATTTCTACTATTATCATATTAAACTCTTGCAACAACCCATGGGGTTTCATCTAGTATATCAAATGAGCGTCTTAAAAGAATTTTGTCCCCCACTAGAATTTTGTCAACTGAAATACTAAACCCTGGGGGTGTGACTGTTAGAACCAAATCAATCTACTTCTTTGGCTAGTTTGTGCAACAGTTTTATTTGACGTGACATGTTGACTTGACCACCATAGCTAATGTGGTACAATTTTATTTAAAAAATGATCGTGGGGCCCATATGTGAGTGAGGGTTCTGTTTCCTCTCTCCCTCTGCAGTAGTGAGGCAAACAAAAAATGCCATTTGTCATACATGTCAGATGGGCCTCTTCTAGGGCTAAGGCAGCGCGAGGTTGCCGGTGGTATCGAGGGGGGCTAGTGAGGGTACCGTCGGGGTAGAGAAAGATTATGGAGAGAGAGAGGGGAAGGGATCCTAGACCCTGAACCGGTAACGACCGCTCATCGTTGTTATGGGGGCTGCCATGGCTTGGCATTGGAGAATGAGTAGTTGTTGCCTAAGCTCCACATGATAATCAGGGAGATGTGAGCGGCCACAGCTACACGAGGAAGGGCTCCAATGCCCTCTGTGTTGCCCCGTCTCGGTCCTCTCAGTATCAATCTGAGTACCCAGCCGTCTCCCCAAGATTAATCTTCTTAGGTAGCGTCAATCTGAGCGCCCAACTGCCTCCTCGATATCAATATGCTTGGCCCGATGTCGATTTGCATGCCTAGCGTCCTCTCATCACTGGTCTATGCTATGGCAATGTTACAACAGTATGATAAAACCATGGTCGAAACTGTACGGGGATGCAAAGTGAACTGGTTTTAACAATTAAGGAAAGCTTCAGAACCATATATTGATGCCCGGTTCTATATCAGTGGGACTTACCATTTTTGGCCGTGCCATTCGGGCTATACTCTCTTTTCTAGTCTAGTTTTCTGGCCGTACGATCCGCGCGAGATGATTTTTTTCATGGCTGATGCGCAATCAACCGTGTTGGTGAGTGATGTGCGAACGACTTTGATGCCCGGTTCTATACCAGTGGGACTTACCATTTTGGCCATGCCATTCGGGCCATACTCTCTTTTCTAGTCTAGTTTTCTGGCCGTACGATCCGCGCGAGATGATTTTCTGGCCGTGCGATCCACACGAGATTTGAAAAAAAAATCTGTACGCGTGTGCTTGCAGGGGCTCGAACCCAGGGTCTCCATCCTGGAAGCCATGCGTGCTAGTCACTTGATCTGCTGCATGTATTTGAAAAGTTAAATGAGTTACATTTTAGTTATACTCCAGTTACACCCTAGTTACAACTACAGTGTAACTACATTGTAACTATTGTGTGACTGCACTGTAACTATATTATCATCTCTATATAATTTAGATATAATGTTACATATATTATTTTAATACTTATATATGAGTTACATTATAGCTATAGTGAAATTATATTGTAATTATACTATCGTTAAATTTGAAAGTTTTCTCCTTAAAAAACCTTCGACAGTTCTCTATATAGTACCTTTTTTTCTATAGCATGCCGAATCCAACGGGGACAGCCCAGACCCTTGGGCCTTGTAGCACACATGCACGTTTGTTTCATTATTCCAAATTGCATTTTTGTTTGTTTCAAATTCATATATACAAACTATAAAATTTATGTATGCAAAGTTTCCTCAGAAAATTGATTCTTCTCAAAATTATATATTTATATAAACGTTTTGGTGTAATAAAATATATGTATAATGGGAAAAAAATAGGGTTAGCTTATGGGCTGATGGCCCGTAGAACAGGAAAACACAAGTGGGCCATTCTTTTTCTCTAGATGGGCTCACGGGCTCACTGGGAAGAGGTAATTAATAAATAACCTAATAGTGCTCTTGTGGAGCCCCACCTTTATTTTATTTTAATCCTAATAGATGATAACAAGTCAACATCTCGAGAGACTGATTTTGATTCACTACTAGGGCATGTTCAAAGGTAGCCTATGATATATATAGACTCTTAGTTTATTTGGATATATACTATTCTCTCTTACAACGGTTGAGAGGACAAAATACTCTAATAATTAATGCACCGAAATAAATTTTATTATTTTTCTTTCCTTTTCTCTATCCTGAATTAGCAAAGTTTCATTTTATAAATGCTAAGAATTTAAACCATTTCATACATAAGAATAATGTTAATTTCTCTCTCTTTCCCCTCTCTCTCATGACTCATGTTAGTCAGTAAACTTATTTGGTTAAGAACTTTAATAGTCTACTATTAATCATTATTGTATATGCCCTTACAACTCCTTTTAAGTAACGGCAATTAAGAATCAGTCTCATACAGAGAATAAAATATGACTATTTAGCAATCGATGTGTTGACAATTCAATGTAATCTGGGTAGTCAAAACGAAATAATTAAGAGTCCAACAATGAAGGAGTCCTGTTGCTACTTCTTTTTTGCTTCAGACGGTTGAATTGGTAACTGAAATGGGAAGAAAACTCCTAGCTTAATTAATTAGCTTGTTGACTGAAAACCACAAAGGAGCTAGTAATTCAGTTAGTACAATCTATAGGCTTATTTTCAACCCTGATTGTGAGAACAAGCGAAGCATTATGTTACGTAGGGTAGCATATCCTATGCACACAAACTCTCACGTGTACACACGTGCACACCAACTAAAAAATATCACGAAAAAATCTAGAAAAATTCATACATGTACTTTCAATAGTATTATACCTAAGGATAAAATCTTAACCTCAAATTCATTATATTTTAGCTGTAACAAAAAAACAAAAAATCTAATAGTTTTAGGGTTGTAATTCTGTCAGAATTTTGTCTTTTTTATTACTCTCTATGTAGAATACATTTGAAGATCCGACTTTACACGTAGATGTAATACTATTGGAAGTATATGTGTATGAATTTTTCTAGAATTTTTTTGATAATTTTTAGTTGGTGTACACGGTGTGTACACGCGAGGGCATGTGTACATAGGATACGCCCCTTTACGTAGTACAGTTATCGTCATTGCAACAACCACAAGGAAATTAATGTTATAGCGGTACACAATATAATTAGGAGTACAAATATGATGGTTCGTTCTGCTTATATTAATAATGTTACTAGCTAGTACAATGAGGTAAGTAGGAGTAATAATAACAGAGCACAATCATGCATCATCATATATATGAAATCAAAATTAGTTTGCTAGCTACGCTACTCCAGAAACTAACTGATGCAAGACAAGACTCAAGAAGAGTCAGCATGAGCTAGGCGTTGCAATAATCCCGCCGAAGAGTGCGGCGATGATGGCGTTGACGTCCCCCGGCGTCAGCCGCAGCGTTGCCCCGTGCCGGCGGTACAACATCCTGTACTTGGGTACCACCGCCGCTGTCGCCGCCGCCCTCAGCACCTGACCCATCTCCTCGTCTGCCGCCACCCACTTCTCCTGCTTCGCCACCGCCTGCATCACAGCCTCCTCCACCTCCACGCCGTCCGCCGCAGCGATTGCCTTGAGCACCTTGCCCCACGCCGCGCGCACGTACGCCTCCACGTGCCGCCGCGCCGCATCTTGGGCTTCACCGTCGTCGTCCCCGAGAGATGGAATTTTGGCCACTTTCCTGGCCACGTAGTGCGTGTTGTTCGCCATGAAGAGGTGCCTCAGCGCCGCCTCTCGGTAGCTCCCCGCCTTGGCCTCAATTTTGCGCATCAGGACCTGCACCAACCAACCGATGGACCACGATCTCTCCGGCGATCCCTGTTGCTGGTTTATGCGGTCAAGGGCTCCCTCGTAGTCGGCCAGGAAGACGAGGTAATTCATCACGTAGCGCGTCAGCGGGTGCACTCCGCCGCCGGCCACCGTGGCCTTGGACGGCTCCTTCTCGATGGCCACCTCCAAGTTGGCCAGCGCTCCCCGCGCCGCCTCACCGGCTTTGAACAGAGCAGAGCAGCCACGCTTCGCCACCTCTGACCTGTCACCGAACACCGACATGATTTCGGGCAGGATCTCGGTGAGAGCGTCGTGCACGTCCAGCACACGGAACAGCCGCTCCGGCGCGCGGCGCGCTCGCGCCACCGCGGCCTCAGCGACGTCCAGGAGATTTGCTGCCTGGTTGTTGGCCACGTCCTCGAACACCGCGTCGCCGACGGAGGCGTCACCGGCGAATACAGTGTCGCAGAGCTCCTTCTCCGCGGGGAAGACGGACGAGAAGGCGATTCGTGCCGCGGCGAGCCAGGACTGTATGTTGTCGTCGACCTGCTCCCAGGTAAGCTTGCTGAGCTGCACCTGCACGGTGGTGTGTTGGCGGCGGAGCGTGGCGGCCAGCGCTGCGCGGCGATGCTCCTTGAAGGTGGAGATGCACTCCTTGCCATAGCCGGCGGACATCATGGTGTCGGCGAGCGCACGGAGGCGGTCCCGACTGCCTGCAGGTGGTGGTGCGAGGAGTCGTGGGAGCTCGAGCTGAAGCCTCCGCATGGCCGTGTCGAGGAGATGATGGGCCTGGACGAGGCCGTGGCCGTTGTGGGCGTTGGTGGGGTCGGAGGCGAAGAAGAGCATGGCTCGGTGGAGGTCGGCGGCGGCGCGGAGGAAGTGGTCGGCCTCCGGGGAGGAGGCATGGAGGAAGAGAGAGGAGTGGTGGTCATCAGGATGCCACTTGGAAACCAGCGTGGCCGCAGCGGCGATGGTTTCCTCGACGACGGTGGTGGACAGCGTGCGGCGGTGGCGCTGCATATCGCCGATCAATCGACTCATCATCTGCTCCGTTGTTGTGGCGGCTACCAGAGCTATATACTCGACTCGAGATAGACAGGTACTCCCTCGCTAGCAAGCGTGTTTGCAGTCAGCAAATTTGTTTCTTGCAAGTAGCCCCTCTTGTTATCTTGGTCTTGTTGTTTGATCGGGTCAAGCTCAAGAATTTTATTTTCCTATGTGGCCGGCAACGGCAAGAACGTACACAACCTAACAAACAATCAGCGAAGGATCATTCTTTCCGATGCTGCTACTTGGTGTTTTTTTTTCTTTCTTAATTACTAATTCTTGTTTATTTACGACAAAAATATATTACACAGTATGATGAATGAAAGAGTTGAGTTGGTTGATAAGCACGAGGAAGGAAAGTAACACAGTTGGTTGCCCTAAATTTCATTACAACATACACACAAACTAGTAATAACAGAGTAGGCATAGGACTCATTTTCATTACAAGCTTAGGCCTGATGGCTGTTATCGGGAGGAAAGAGTCAACTTTCCATCTCGAGTTCATTGAGGGAGTCAAGGTGGACTTTGTCCATATAGGGAAAGGCCCAAGGGCTTCTCTACCCACTGCCTATATACTCTCTCCGGTTTCATTTTAATTGACGTTTTGGACAATGACACGGTTTACAAGATACATCTTTTACCTTATTTTTCTATTATAATATATATAATAAATAAATACATATTTATTTTTATTATAGTACTTTAAAAGACAAATCTATATATGTTGTTCTAGTTCCTTTAAACTAAATATTTTTAAAGTTATTAATAGTCTAAATTATAAAAGTTTGACCTCAATCTTGTCCAAAACGCCAATTAATATGGAACCGGAGGGAGTACATATCTAATGGAATCCCTCCGGCCGCCACTGTCCACCATGGCGCCCGCCAGCTTCTTCTTCGACCTCAGCATCCTCCCCTCTCCCCCCTCCCTGCCCGCCAACAACTCCAAACCTACCAACACTAGCGCAATCGCCTGCGCTTTCGACCTCAGCTACTCCGGCATCATGCTCGTGATCACCCTCAACGTGGCCTCCTTGTTGATGATTCTCATGTACCCATTGCCTCCGCCTCCCTCCACCCTCGCCGACACTACACACGCATCACCCTCTCCCTTGACTCCGCCTTTGCCCTCGCCCCCTCCACCTCCTGCCTCCTTCGCATCTACACTACTGGAGAACTGATCTGTGCCCCGATGGCAAAAATCACATTTGTCCTGATTCTAATAAGAACCATTTAAACCAGAACTAAAGAATATCTTTAGGCTCGGTTCAAAAGCCCAACGCCACTTTATGATCTTCACCAACCGGGACTAAAGATCATTTTTAGTCCCGGTTCAATTGTTGTTAGGAGGTGTCAGGCTACCGAGGATCTTTAGTCCCCGACCGGGACTAAAGATAAACACTTTAGTCTCGGTTGTTTATGCCAACCGGGACTAAAGATTGTGCACAGAGAAGGGAGAGACGCACACGTCACACCCTTAATTATAGCGTCGCACGGCCTCCTCGTCCAATCTTCTTCGCCCTCCCCACTCCTCTCCCTCCCCCTGGTTCTCTTGTGCAGCGCTAAGCAGAGCAAAGGTAGTGGAAAGAAACAAGATGAGACTAGAGGTAAAGCAGAGTTACATCGGGAGGAGAAGAGGAGAGAAGAGGAGAAGGAGAGGAGAGAAACAGAGCGGAAGAACCTACCGTGGCACCGAGGTTGCGAGGGAGGGAGATGCAGGGAGGGCCCTTGACGCTAGAGAGGTACCACCGTTTCTTCGTTGACCCATGGGGCACCCGCCTCACCATCGACCACCTCAACCATGGGGCAGGAGGGGAGGCGGCAGGTGGTGGTGCATGAGGCGGCGGGAACTGGAGGCGGCAATGATGTGGAGCGACGTCGGGTAGATCTATGATGATTTGTGATTTTTTAGATGATTTGTGAATTTGTGGATGATTTTGTTGTTGAGTATGTTCATGCAATTGATTTGTAAATTTGTGTATGATTTTGTTGTTGAGTATGTTTTTTCGATTTGTGATGTCAAATTGATGTGGAGATTTGGGGATCGATGTCGGGAGCAACTCAATGTGGGGGCGTTAGTGAGTTTGGCTCGAAATCAATATGCAAGTAGAAAAAACAATGAAAAAAAAGAGAAATACCTTTAGTTCGGCGTTGGTGAGTTCTGGTTATTTTAACTGGGAATCTTTAGTCCCAGATTGGGCATCCTGGTTTGCAACCTGGGACTAAAGGGGTTGCAAACCAGGACTAAAGAGGGTATCCCCAACAGTGCTATGACATCGTCCCCGCGCGCCCGCTCACCAGGCCACCTTCGACCACCTCTGTTAGGCTGCATTTCACCTCTGGGGTCGTGCTCGTGCCGACCCGGCCCGACAGCCGGGCTGTGCTTGGGCCACTCCCTCGGCATGGTGGGCCAGCCCGGCACGGCACGATCGGAAAAAATAGTATAGGGACGTAAAAGTAGAGTTAATTAACCATATAAGACAAAGCCCAGAGACAAGAGGAGTACAAAATAGACTTACTTTCCAGCCATATGGACACAGCCCACAAAGTTTAGGGAGGATACATAAACTTATTATGTGGAGAAGCACAATAAACTGTCGTGACTTCCGGCCGGCCCGGCACGGACCGAGTCTTACTGGGCCATGTGTGCAGACTGTGGGTTCGCACAGCACGGTTCGGCGTGTAGGTCGGGCCGTGCTGGGCGGCCCATTTGGCCATCTATACTTTGGTACCACTGGGATTGGGAGGCAACCGAACCGAACTGGCACAATCCATTCTCCCCACCTGTAGTGGCACAGCCCTTCGGGAGGAGAGAGCAAAAGGAGAGGCGAGAGAAATTGGCGCGAGGCTGCTCCCTCCCTCCTCTCGACACGGCAGTTGGGGCGGTGCCGCGGCTTTCGGCGGCAGCATGGCGCACAGCAGCGGGGGTGACGCAGCACGGCGACGGCGGCAGTGTGCATGGTTTTCTAGATTTCTGTGGAAGGTATCCCAAACCCTAGTTTCGACCTGTGTGATAGTTCAGACTTCGAACATGAATAAATACATATGTACTCGACATGGAAGAAAATGAAAAGAGAAAATTAAATCCCCTATATATGTTACTTGTTATAAAAAAAATATCCCCTATATACCACTGAAAGTTCATCATAAGACCATATCACTTCAATCTAAAAAATTATTGGTCCATACATTATCACTTTAATCTTTTCACTCAATACAACTCTTGGTCCATACATTATCACTTTAATCTTTTCACTCAATACTATGTATCATAATCTTTATATATACTAACTATATTTTCTGGATAATTATGCACTTTCCAACGGTGTATGTGCAAATATTTGAAAGCACACACCTCACCAGAAGTAGAGAACTTTGGTTATTCAGGTAGTTGTCACTGTCCTGTTGTTTTGTCTTAGATAAATAGATATATATCCAAGTTCAGATAATGACAATTTCATATTGTGCTGAAATTGTTCAGATAATGACATGAATTTCTCCCTCGGATTTGGTTCATTTTTCTAAGGATTGATTGCTTGATTGTTGGTTAAAATCACGGGAGAATGGCAGTATATTATGGCTGTGGTTGTAGTCTTGTAGATTTCATTTCTGGTCATGTTACTTTCATGATGCTAATTCATCTTATCATTTGTTCTTTTGAAGCAGAGAATGTTTAACCGGCTTTGCAAAGATGGTGCCTTGTTAATCCATGTGAGGGGGAGGGGGACGGGGAGCGGGATGTTACTTTGTTTTTTGTAGTTTGTTTTTAAATATATATCTAGGGGCTGAAATAATGGTTTTAATGAGGTCGGATATTTCATTCTTTTAGAATTTCCATGAGTTTTATTCATTTTTAAGATGTGATACATAGCAGCTTATGAGTGTAGAATGATAGATCCAATGACTGAAAATAACAGGTCTATCGATTGAAGTGCAAAATGAGATGTTTTGTTTTTTCATAGAATTTCAAGTACATTTCTTAATTTTTAAGATGTGATGGGTGATGGCTTGCACCCCAGAGGATATTTAACGTACATATTTATAATTACTAGAAAAAATACCCATGCGTTGCAACGGGTGATGTCTATTTTAATGTTATTATTGTTATATGATTTAAGTAAGATAAAATTCACTGTGGGAGTTCGCTTGGATATATACTTCCTTCGTACTCGTAAAGGAAGTCATTTTGGACAGCGACACGGTCTCCAAAACACCACTTTGACTTCTTGTTTCTATAAAAATATTTATTGAAAAGTGATATATGTATACTTTTATGAAATTATTTTTCAAGACAAACCTATTCATATAAATTTTACATATTCAAACTCAACAATTTGAGAGTTATTCATGATTTATATTCCGAAGGTTTGACTTAAACATTGTCCTAAACGACTTCCTTTATGAGTATGGAGGGAGTAGATATTTAGAAAATCCTTCTGTATTACCAAAAGTGAACGTTCTTAAAAACCGACTCTAATACGGATATGTATTTCTAAAAGCAAACGAACTTAAAACCCGACTCATACACGGATGACGTACCAAAATATCGGTAAAAACATATTCAATTTTTATAATAGTAGAGATACGTGGAATGATTTAAGATGGCATAATTAGTCAATTTTCTTTATAGTGTTTTTCGACTGCCACGCTAGTATTTTAGTTTTTTTACCTAGCAAAATATACGCAATACAGGTCTTGAAGTATTTATTTAATTACAAATAAAAACAATACAAACGAATTTAATGCTGTATATAAATTGAGAATCATGATTATTTAGCCATTTAAAATTTATATTATTTTATAATAAGTTGTTAGAAAATAGGAGAAAAGGAGAGAGCAGGGAATACATATGTATGTACGTTACATTGGCATGTAAGGTAGAAGGGAAGGGAGCAATCTTTTTTGAGATAGATCTAATAGGCCCACCAGTTGGTTTGAGTTATCTAGCTAGTATTCCTTAAAAATTAATCTAATAGTTAAAAATAATGGGTCTACTGATTTAAGCGAAAACCAATGGCGAGCTATTTTTCTTTTTGCTTCTAATTTATTAGAGCACCACATGACGGCTTAGGAGTGTTTGTAGAGCGTCACGTGGCAGTTTGAGAGCGTTTATAGGAATGTTAATAGAATTTTAGTATATAATTTATATATGTATGGTATTTTAGTTTTTTTAGCCTTGGTGAAAAAACTTATATGATGATTAATATGGAATAGAGAGAGTATCTCTGGTTTATTTACGATAAAAGTATATGATAATAAAAAGAGTTGGTTGATGAACACAAGGAACATTGGTGGGACCACCATGATTCATGGATACTCAAATGAGTATCCAAGATCTTGGAAAAAAGATTATATATATGAAGCCTATATTTAGAATGTGTATAGAAAAAGATAAAAAAGAGGCCTATTCATTCAAATATTAGGCTTTGGGTTGTAATTTTTTCTTATTCCTTCCCATTTCGAATACCCAACCTCAAAGTCCTGGACCCGTCCCTGATAAGGAAGGAACACAACTTTTCTTTTTTAAGGAAGGAAGGAACATAGGCCCTGTTTGATTCAGTTTAAGATTATTATAATCTGGATTATTAGAAGTATGCTGAAACAAACAAGTAGATTATTATGCTGGATTATTATAATCTATAAGCCAGATTTCTATAATCCAATAATCTCCTCTAAAGGAGCTTTTTTCAGATTATTGAGTGGTTAAAGACCCACTATCCTTACCCTTAGATGCCTCTAATAATCTAGAGAAACAAACAACTCGTAGCTTATTTTCTGTTACCTTATTATAATCCAGCTTAGAGTAATCTAATTTAATAATCTAGATTACAATAATCTTAAGTTGAAACAAACAGAGCCATAGTTGGTCGCCCTAGTTGATTGTTTCTTTCGCTATTTGCTGAAACATTGTTTTTATATAAGGTAAAACAACACCCGATCTAAACGAGTGAAACATTTTCCCCTCCGGCCTCCTTACCAGGGGCGGGCCAGCTATGATTCAAGGGGTATTTAGATATATACCCAAGATTTTTGGACAAAAAATAGGTATATATGCTCTATAATTCGAACGAGTCTACGGCTCGGGCGTCTGATTGGTTTGGAGAAAAATTGGGCGTTGACGTCAGCATGACGTCAGCGCTCGATTTACGTGCAAAACTATTTTAAACTGATTTTTCTCTTAAATTACTTATCCAATTGTACCATTAAATTCGTTGCAATTAAATCTTCAAAACAAGACCACACATGGATATATTCCAACAAAATTTTTTTTAGCTTATTATTGAATTATTTTTAAATGTTGCACGATGTTCCACCAGGTATATCGGAATTGTTTCACTCACTGCAACATTTGATCCATACATAGTGAAACATTATAAGTACACTAGGTGAAACATTTTTCGATGGAACAAAAAATAAACCGAATTCCCTTAATAGGAGGGTTTCCAAAATATTTGGGTTTTTTTGTTATAATGGAGTATTTCAGTTCACTGCAACATTAGATCTATACATAGTGAAACATTGTGAATACACTAGGTGAAACATTTTTAGTGTAAAAAAAAATAAACCAAATTTACTTAATAGAAGGTTTTTAAAATATGTGGGTGATTTGTTGCAATGGAGTTGTGTGTGTGGATAAGTGGTAGGTGAGGATAGGGGATATGTGGTGGAGCCCAGGTGCGCACGTGATGGGGGGAGACAATTTTTCCCCCTCCCCCGCGCGCCGAAGTTGAGCATTCTCGCTATACTTCGTATATGTATTCAAAAAAAATTAAAGAAGAAGCCTTAACTATTCATTTCATTTGGGCCTTGTTTCACCATTTTTTCCTATATTGGGCCCAAATTTCCCACTCCCGTCCCCTTGCCTCTCAGCCCACACTCATTTTGGGCCTTAACTCAGCCCAATTCCCATTTTTCGCTCCCCGACGGCCCAACAGCCGGCACATCCCCATTCCCCAAACCCTAGACTGTGCAGTGAGGGCGTTGGAGCGGCGGCGGACTGGCGGAGGGCGGCCGATTCGCGGCGACCGGCGTGTGCGGCGGCGGGCGGCGGCAAGCCGGCGACTGGGCGGGGGCGCGGGCGCAGCTTGGCGGCTGCAGCAGCCAGCAGGGAGGTGGCGCGTCCCGGCGTCCGCGTCAGCGGCGTCGCGGCGAGCCGCGGGACAGGCCGGCAGGCAGCGGCTGAGCGGCGGCCAGCGGCGCGTCGGCGGCTCGGGGCCTCGGGCGGCACCGCACGGCCGGCTGCCGGCGTTGGCGTGTGCGGCGGCTGCCGGCTGCGGGGTGCGCGGTCGCATCGGCGGCAGGAGGAGGCGAGCAGCCTGCAGCCGAGCCCCTCCTGGGCTCCTGGCCTCCTTCACCGTCGACGACCGCGAGGAGCTCCGGTAGTCCGGTTCGTCCTCCTTCCCCTATTCCCCAGCTTCCTATTGACTGTTGTTTGGTGAAATGGATTGGGAACTAGTACAATTCAGTGATTTAGTATAGTTGCTTGCTTGCTTAGTTTGTAGAATTGTAGTTGCCTAGTTGAGTATTTGAGTAATTGAGTAGTGGTCTACTGGTCTAGATGGGGCAAAAATATTTGAATGATTGTCTAGTTACATTCATTGAAAGGGAATTCTTTTTGCAAGCCAAGGACAAGGACATCATCGCTTATTTTCAAAATATCAAGCGTCGAAAAGTTAATCTCTAAATTGTAAGATTTCTTCCCAATTTATCAATTCCTATCATTTTTGTATTCCATATGTTTGAGATGTTGGCATTTTGATATGTTTACCAATTTTATGTTATATACACTATATATTATAATTATTAGTGTGTTATACTATACAAGCTAATTTTTAGGCTTTTAGGTGTATGAACAAATTTTTTTTCCTCTTCCCATTTCGAATACACAAGTTAAAAAAGCTGGGCCCGCCACTGCTCCCTGCCCCTGCCCCTGCCGACCTATGCTCATGTGAGGTCAAGTGCTAATTGGTGAATTACAACTATGACATCAAATGGATCTATATTTCTATCCACTATGATTCCTGAACAAGTGAATTAGTGAATGTGCCGCCCCTTCCGGCTATGTGAGGTGAAGTGCTAACTGCTAATGGGTGAATTAGAACTATGAAATCAAATGAATCTATATTTCTATCAACTTTGATTTTTGAACAAGTGAATCAGTGAATGTTCTGCTGACTTGCTATGAACTGTGAAGATGGTAGTGCCAATTGGTGAATTAGAACTATGAACTGTGATTTGTGACTTCTTCTCCAAAGTTTGTGACATCATGGCTAACAATACGTAAGCGTATACTGAAGCAATGACATTGTAGTTTTCTATTTATTTGTAAGATCTTATGTATTTGAACTATCTATATTGTAGTACTGATGTTTTCTTCCATCCTTGGAGAGGTATATACCTCATAATTTGAGAGGTAAAAATTAAACCTGTTTAACTGGTTAGAAAACTAAGTTTATGATTAGCACCGACGAGACTATTCTAGTTGTTGTGGGGTATATAAAGGTATATATACCTCATAGTGTTAGTCCGGAGGTATATACCTCTTCTTAATTAGCACAAATATCTATACCTATAAAAAATGTAGGAAAATGTCACAAATTTCTATAAAGATAAGTTTCCAATCCTATTCCAACATGTAAGATTAATTTTGGTAACTCCTTTTATGGATAGGTATATCTCAAATACGAGGAGGTATATACCTCTCCAAGGATGGGAGAAAACATCTGTAATATTTGCATATTTTAACTTGCTTATTAAGTTAGCCGACTATTGTTGTTATAACACTATTGTTATATTGTTATATTTCTAATTTTGTATCGCCCTATCACTAACTTTGAACTTTTTTATAAAATTTTGGTATGTTGTATTAACCTGCAATTTTGAAGTAGGACTTCCCAAGGAAAAATTCCTAGCTACACCACTGTCTGCCATGGCACTTGCCGGCTTCTTCGACCTCAGCATCCTCCCCGACGACTCCAAATCTACCACCACCAACACTAGCATAATCGCCCGTGCCCTTGACCTCGGCTACTCCGCCGTCGCACTCGATCACCCTCACCGTGGCCTCCTCGCTGACTCCCATGCACCCATTGCCTCCTCTCTCCTGCTGCCGCCCTCTGCCTCCCTCCACCACCGCCGACATCCCTTCCTACAGTACACGCGCATCACCCTCTCCCTCGACTCCGCCGCCGCCTGCGCCTCTGCCCTAGCCCCCTCCGCCGCCCGCCTCCTTCGCACCTATGACATCGTCGCTGCGCGGCCGCTCACGCAAGCCGCCTTCGACCACCTCTGTCATGCCACATTTGACCACCTTGATATCGTCTCCATCGACTTCTCCCACAAGCTGCCCTTTCGCCTCAAGCTCCCCATGCTCAAGCTTGCGCTGCAGAGGGGCCTGCACTTGGAGATCGCCTATTCTCCCCTCATCGCCGATGCTGCTTCAAGGAGACAGGCCGTAGCCGAAGCCAAGGTTGGCCATCTCTTGCTCTTCCTTATTATCTTCATATATCTCTCTATATCGTAACACTAATACTTAGTTCCTTAGTAACCAAAGCCTTTTCATCTTTTTTCAGCTCTTGGTGGAGTGGACTAAAGGAAAGAATCTCATCATCTCAAGTGCTGCTCACACTGCTTCTGAAATTAGAGGACCCTATGATGCCATAAATTTATCTTCTTATTTGCTTGGCCTTTCTACCCAACGAGCCAAAGCTGCTCTATCCGTCAACTGCAGGTCACTTGCACATCTCTTATATGATATCCGGAGCTTATTTTAGAAAGCTAGGCAGTTTAGTCTGAATCATGATGCTGTGCCATGTATTCTAAGCCATTTGTTCATTCTCAGGTCACTGATTTCCAAGGCTCTGAGGAAAAAGCACTTCTACAAGAAAACCATTAGAATCGACAGGCTGTTACCAAATAAGCAGTTGAATTCAGCAAACTTCAAGCTTGCTGACTGGATTGGTTGGGATCCTATGCCTCATGAAGTAGATCTGCTATCTTTGGACGTTAATCCAGAACCTTCTTCCGACAAATATGAATTGCTATCTTACAAAGGAGAACCGCAATCTCTTGATATAAATCCAGAACCTTCTGCCAATAAAGATGAACTACTGTATTTACCCATAAATGCTCTCACCGAAGCATCAAGTCATGTACCTTATGATGGTGATGAGTCCCTCTTTGTCGAGCAGCAAGAGCAGTTAAGCCATGGCAACGAAATCATATTCCCAGTTGAAACTCAAGAAGGGCCTGTGCAAGTTAGCAGAGGTGAAAGTCTTATGACTTGTGTATTGTCTACCTTGCCAGCATCTTGTGAGCAGCATAGTGTTGCTACCAATTTGGATAATCCTGGAAACAATGAAACTGTTATGGCTCATGATGTGCAGACTGCTGCTGTCTCTTCCTTTGATCTGAAAGGCATTGAGAAACATGTTGAATCTCTGCATGATGCTATGGAACTAGATGGTACAGAGTCAAGTAAAATGAACCTCATTGCAGATTTTACCGCTCCCTTATCTTCTGATGATAGCTTGGTGTGTTATGCTATTCCATGTAGTATGGAACTTTCTGACACGAGTGTCGTGAATAAGTGCCCTCACCAGTCTACTGGCTTCCCAGATTATGCTAAAGCTTGTACAGAATGTGACTCTGGGTTGACCTCCTGTGAGAGGGTTGATAGGATATCACAGGATCATGACATTCTTTCTGGTTCCAGTATTTACTCTAAGAATAAGGACCTCTACTCTTACAGTGACATCTCAGTTTTTTCTGAGACTCACAAAGATTTTGCAGAACCGCTAGAGTTGCCTCCATGTGGGAAAGATGATGAGGCGCCACCAGATCTTGCAGCTCAATTGCACTGTAATTCATGCAAGGATGTTATGATGCCACCGCAAGTTATAAGCGATGAAGTAGAGCCAGTTGACAGAGGAGCAACTATTTTAGTGGAACATACTCCCTGTGGTCCAGAGACTGCCTTGACTGCTTTTCTTTATGATAAAGGATCCATTGATACAACCAGTAAAACTGATGAGTTGGCAAAGCAAAACTCAAACTCTCTGGAGGGAGATGTTGCTAAAATACATGAACAACTACTAAACTATTCTTATGCTAGTGGTGAGGTGGAGATATCCCTAACTAGATCAGGTAAGATATGAAGTAGGCATTGTTAAACAGTTTGAATTTGTAACCTTTTGTGTTTACTGGTGACTATTCTTGAGATTTTTCTAATTATGAAGGCTATTTTGTTCTCTGTCATGTCCTTTCATGCTTGCAGCTAGTATCAAGTCAACAGTGAAATGATTCACTAGGTTTTGAGGAAGATCAATTTAAGGGATCTATTGTTTCATTGTGTTTGAACTTAGCTTAACATGTATTAGTTTATATTAGAAGTATTGAGCATTGATTTTAGTATGAAGACAATCAAAGAAAATTGAGATTTATGCATATCTTTTAAGCATATCTGAAGTTTTGTTGGTTTTGCAGAAAAGCGAACCAAAAAATTAAGGTCGCAACATCCGATTTATGTTCCTTTCTTGGGCTTCCTCAAGTCTGTGTCCTTTAAGAAGAAAGCATCCAAGGTAAGAAGCCTGTTCGTTTTTTTATACCAGATTATAGATTATGTTGAGTCATGAGGGATATTGCTAACATATGTGCACGCTGAATCCTGTATCAGGTATGGTTTTTTGAGGATACCGCTAAACACGAATTCCTTGTCTGTTATCAGTGTGATATGAATAATGAAAAACAAGAGTTGGTACTTGACTTCTTTTTATATTGTATTGATAGAGATATTGTTGCTTGAACTGTGTGACAGGATACTCTTTATTTAGATAATTACAAACTCATGTAGTTATAAGTTTAATGTGCCATGATGTCACGTGGGAGCTGTTCTACAACCATAGCCAGTCTGCTTAGGTAGGCCTCTCGAAAGTCAGGTTTGGCTAAGACTAGGTAACCTTAGCTCTAGCTCTCTGCAGGCTTGAGCCAATCTAGAGTTGAACAAGCCTAAGTTGAGGTTTGAGCTTACATAAGCCCGAGGTGGACTAGATGAGACTTGATAACTATAAAGTTTTAGGTACTCCAGCATACATAGGCTTGAGTTCAGCTCTGTAAGGATAGTTCAACTTTAAACACACATGCATGAGCATATCACAAGGCTATAAAACAGTACTACCTCCGTCCAAAAATAAGGGATTTTTCCCATATAATTACTTGGGTAAAATCCCTTATATTTTGGGACAGAGGTAGTATATATTAGTGTTATGGTATAAACATGTGATTGAAGACTTATTGAGCGAACTGCATGCTTAGCTCAATGAGTGCTTGAGCCTGTTTTGGGCTCAAGCTCAGCTCCACTGAGTCTGAGTCAAGCTCGCAATGCTTGTGAAGTCTGAACGCTCATTTGACAGCCCTGCCCAAGAGGAATGCATCCTTTATTTAACCAAAAGTTTAACCGGACCATATCAGATTAGTAGCATTAAAGTTCCAGTTAAGTCATCCTTTATTTAGTGTTCAAAGGGTGGTGTTTGCTTAATCTTAAGTACAAGGTTAATCAGACAATTATGTCTCCCTGTTCCTTATACTGTCCCTCCCATGATTTCCTAGCCACAGCCGACAAGACCGATGCAACCTGGTCCTTGCTCATCATGTCAAGAGACCACAACTATGTGCTGTGTTCTTTGTTCCAGGGACTGACAAATCATATTTTATCACGTATTGATTATGGACGTGGTACTGCCCTATTGTTACCTACAAAATTGGATTCTAGTACGCGAAATCTTAGAAAAAAAAGCTCTGATGATGCTGAAAATATGGCATCTGGATCATAATATGAATCTCGTGATCTCACTACTTTTTCCCTCCCTTCTGCTAATTTTTATGGATGCAGTTTTCAAGACAGTGTAGACCTGGTGTGGCTTGTTTAGAATAAAGATAATTTTTATTTAAGGCCGAAGCGGGTGAACGTGTAGCTGGTAGAGCACCCAGTAGAAGTGCCACCCGCCTAGGGATTGCATCCTGGGAGCCACATTTGTGCTCACCTCCCTGTGCTACAGTTGCAGAGGGTCCCAGGCTAGCAAGAGCATGTGCTGGTGAGGTTCCTGCCTGGCTAGGTTTTGATGGGACCCCTTCTTAAAAGCTAAGTCAAGGGGGTCGTCCTTCCCCCTTGATCAAGGTTTTTTTTTTTTGATTTAATGCCGAAAGAAATAGAAGCATGAATTCAGTATGCAGTTTCAATCTTTCAGATTTGATATGGAAAAGGTTTTAGAGACCATGAAAGCAATAGAAGGCCTCACCCCCACAGATGCACCCAAATGAAGATGTGGAGACTGAACAAATAATTATATCATTCATGCCACTAGACTGAGGTCTTACCAGCCTTCATCAATGTCGGGTCTCATTTGCCTAAGATCATGACATTTGAATTGACTCATTGGGTGTTCCTAACTTCACACTACATACGAATAGTGTTGTACCTTAAGATACCTGTAGGAGTAAATTAGTGAAATTGCTGACTTTTTGTCTCTTAATGCCAATTCTTGGTACAATTGCATTTCTGTCTAGTCTGTTACTCAATTCTGTAAATTCTTTATACATATCAACATAACAATTATTGCTTTCCACTCATGCTATAGTGGTGCGACTATTCTTAGAGTTGACCTACAAGAAGAAAAAGTAATATCTACAAAAACTGCACACTATCATAATAGTCCCACTTGTTTTCACTATCTTTACCCCCACCTTTCCTCTTTCCCTCTCGCCTTTTGAATTTCATAATTCCCATCTACTGATTCTTGTAATTTCTTTTTCTGTGCACCTAATTATCAATGCTTAATTCATCTGATAGTGATGGTGCTCTTAATTGAAACCAATGCAGGTTACATCCAAAAGGAAATCATAGCAACTGTAAGAACTTACAATTTAAGAATTTTGCTGCACATGAAAGGAAAATGAATCTATATGCAAGGTTACTCCGTGGTGCCCTTTGACTTTATCCTGTCGGGTTGGCTAGGCCTACTTGAGGTTGGTCGAGCTCAGTTGTCAGGATAAGTCAACAACTCAACACGCGATTCTTAAGTGGGCTACTGTAGGGATTAATCAGAAGCTGTGCCATAGCAGAAGGCAGACCTGTGGTGGATTTAGGACACTTCCAGTTACCTCACCAACAAATTGCCAATTGAAAACTGCGTCCTGGATCTAGAGCAGCAAACTTCTGTCCAATAGATGGTTGAAAAACAACACAGATTCCTGTGGATCTCTATCTTGTAGGCTGCAATGTTCAAAGGGGACATGATTGTTCCTCACCAAAATCTTGGGAGATGTCACTTTTGAAAAAGCTTACCATAGGATTGCTGCGGACTTTGGAGGGAGAATCTTATCGAGGACCGTCTTTTATACTTGTATCTAATCATGATCAGCATTCAGTGAGCTTCCTGCGCATCTTTATTTTCATTTATCCAATTTTGCATATCCTTGCCTTTATGACTGTATCCGAGCATCCTATCGTTAATGATCAGGGATGACAAAACCTTGGAATCAGCCAAATTGGCATATCCAACCCCAGAATAGTGAGTTTGGATTCTTGCAGCAAAGTGGTAGGGCCTGATGTTAATTTGTGGTGAATAGCAATTTGAGCAATAGTGCCAGTGTTGAACAATGGCATATCCCCTGGTGTACAGCAGGGAATATGCATGGTTGAAGGATGTGAGTGGAAGAGGTAGGAGATATACCCAACTTGTCCATGTCTCCTTGAATGGTCTGTACTGGCTGCCTTGGCCGTAGTGTTGGTGTTGAGATTGCCGGGTAGCTTGTTGATTGTGGCACTTTTTATACTAATCGATTGATGAGATAGATTCTCTTTACGAGAAAACTTGTATTGATTAGTTGCTGTTGGGCTGATGTATGTGTTGTGCGCAACAGCGAGCTTCCATTCTGTCTGTCATGTAGGAGTATGCTAGTGGCAGTGGTGGCTATCAGTCGTTTTGATGCTTGTACTAGTACCTTACTAGCCTGCATACCTTTGACATGCCAGCTTCCTTCTCAACATTGCAAGGAAATACAGGGATATGCTATATACATGCACGATCATCAAATCATACCCTATCACAAAGTGGAGCAGCTCATGTCAAATCAGGGCTTAACCAAAATTAAGAGTTGACTCCTTTGAAGAGATCAGATCAAATTGAAGAGAAGCTATAGTGGCAGTGGAAGTGGAGGCCAAGGCGGCCATATATAAATGGCCTGATCAATGTATCTACCTTCACGTACGTACCTGGACTAACTACCACAATGTATCATCATCAGGGCTGGAGCTCATCATCATCTTCGTCGTCGTCGCTCCGCCGGGTGTTGAGCACCGGAGGAGGCCTGGTGGAGGAGGAGCGGCGGGAGCGCATTGACAAGTACCGGAGCAAGCGCAATCAACGCAATTTCGACAAGAAGATCACCGTAACTCTTTCATTTTAATCATCAATTAACACAGATCCTTCTCTCTCATTACTTAGCTAATTAATGTGCATGGTTGCTTTAATTAATTGCAGTACGCTTGCCGGAAGACGCTCGCGGACAGCCGGCCGAGGGTGAAGGGCCGCTTCGCCCGTAACTCCTCCGACGACGCTGCTGCTGCTGCTGCAGCTCAAGTCGAGGTGTCGCCGGCGACGAATAATAATGTGCCGGAGTGGTGGCCGGCAGTGCAGGAGGCGCTGGCCAGGCAGGAGCAGGAGGCGGCTGGCCTCCATCTCTGCGACACCGCCGACGATGACCTGCTAGCCGCCTACCTCGGCGTCTCCTCCATCGATCTCTACTCACCCCGCGGCCACTGATCGATCCATTCAATCATCACTGCTACTCTGCTACCTACTCCTACCTCTTAAAACGGTTCAATTTACTCTGCTATCTACTCCATAGATATTTTACCCCTGACTCGCAAAACGGTTCAATTTACACCCTCAGTCAATATAGAGGTGGTTTAAGCCTATCTGGTATTGAAAATTAATGAACCCATATAAATTGATATTAATGACCCTCCACATGTCAGTATATTTTCACTTAAAAAACGATTTTCGCAAACACCATGTTTTATTTAACAAGTGGGTCATTAAAATTTCACTTGTAAAGATAATGAGAAGCTCCTGTGGTCTAACGCATAATATGCAAAAAAAAAAATATATCTAAGAAGGATCGCGTGTGAAAATTAGTTTATGCAGGTGCTTCTCTTAGGTGACAACCCGCGAAAATCGAATTTTCATAGACGGTCACCTAACAGGGCTGCCTGCAAAAACAGTCGACATCACTAAAAGGAGGTCCAACACTGACATCACCTCCATGTAAGTCACCAAGTAGCGTGCTACTTCCTCTTCCTCATCTCTCTTCCGCTCTCTCAACATATAAGCTCAGATCCAATTGATCCCTCAACCCTTCTCCCTCCGTGGCTCTCTCTCCCTCGTATCTCTTCCGCTCTCTCCTCAACAGCGTGCCTAGAGCTCATCATGGAGGCGGTGGCTGATAGCGTCATTCAAGGAGGAGATGGCTCGCGGTGTGGTGGTCGTCACCACCACTATCGAGCCCCGTCGCAGCCTCCACCGCTCCCCGCGTATCGGATCTGAGAGAGGGAGAGGGGGTGGTGGCGGTGGGGAAAGGGGAGGAGGGAGGAGTGGGGAGAGGGAGCTGGGACTAGGCGGCGGTGGATCCGCCATCGAATGGAGTCACCACTGCCAGCTCCGCCTTCGAACGCTGCCATGGAGAAGTCGTCGCAGCTCCTCCCCTATCAAGTCGTTACCCTTCTCATCGGGCTCAGCCGAGCCGCTATCCTCCCCACCGCTGACCCCCATCACCGCCACTACAACCCCCGCCGCCACCGGTGGGGCGGGAGGGAGGAGAAGAGGGAAGCGGTGGTGGCTGGAGAGGAGGAGGCGGTGGGTGGGTCTGGAGAGGAGGTAGCTAGGTGGCAGTAGGTGGTGGTTTTAAATGTCTTCAATTTTTTTAGTGGGGTGATGTTTTTCGCTGGTACCTCTTCAGCAGTTGTCAATGAAAATTGATTTTCGCTGGCTGTCACTTAAGAGGTCCGTTTGTAAAAAAATTGCTATTCACACAAAAGCAAACTCACACAGTGAGTTTAGAACCAAAGTAACAAAACATTAAGCAAACACAAACCAACAGACACCAACACAAAATAGAGATCCCATAACTGCTGAATTCTATCTGCGAACCTCCACCCAAAGTTAGGGAAGAGCTGCATAATCGTTGACTCAATTTTATGACATGCATCATTAATTAGCTTGATATCTTATTTACACCTTTGTATTTGAGCCCAACACCAGAGCCAATACGTTATCCTGAAAAGTACTTGCAAATAAGATTTTGATGGTGATTTATCAAGAATAATATCATTCCTACTAAACCAAAGAGCTATAGATTTTGATGGTGATTTATCAAGAATAATATCATTCCTACTAAACCAAAGAGCCTAACATATAGCGGATGCTCCAACAAGAATAAGTTTCATAATTTTTTTATCAACACCCAACACCCACTAGCCAATTCCCAAACATATATATGAGATGCTACATTTCATGCATGCTCTTTCATCCCTGGAGCTCTTGTTGATCTTATGGCATGATCGAGTCGTTACAAACTCAAATTAATACAACAAATATGCAGTGAAGTTTGGGGTAATTACTTGCAGTGACGTGTGTACAACTAGCTGTACAGTAACTGCACAAGAATGGAACATGTGGTACGTTTTAGCAAGCACAACTGTTAATTAGCTGCTTACACCTGTAATGCCAAATGGAGCCAGCTAGTCTCTCTCTCTCATCATATATACTTATAGGAGTATATGCATGGTGGGCTGGCAACAGACTATCGAATTCGAGCTCGGCAACGTGTACGTGGCTAAAAAACAAACAAGATTTAAACTTATTACCTCGGTGACAATTGAACTAGCCAGCTACATGCATGATTATTCACGAGAAACGTACTAAGCAGCTGGTTTTAGCATTTTCCATTTTATATATGTCTATAAAAGCTTGCCAAAAGCCAACAGTAGACACACAAGTAATGAATTGAAGCAAAGAGATCGATCGATCAATCGAGAGAGAACAGCAGCATGCACCATTCGAGCCGGTCTTCGTCTTGGCATGGCATCATCAGCTCGCCGCCATTCCATTTCCTGCAGCTGCAGGGGAGGTACAGCGCGGAGGAGCGGCGGGAGCGCATCGAAAGGTACCGGAGCAAGCGCAGCCACCGCAACTTCGGCAAGAGGATAACCGTAAGTATTTCATTACTACTGGTTGAGCAGTTCCACTTGTTAGCCTGAAGATAATCTTGTGCATTTGCAATAATTTGTTTGCTTTCAGTTAGTAAGTTTGAATTCTTAGGCATAGGATGCTGCATGCATTGTAACGGCTGTCCCAGGAAGTTTCAGTCTTGGGCAGCTGAGCTTTTCCCGTTTTTCTGTTAGTAGCGATGGAACTGGATCTGGAGCGTGGGATGGCGCGTTCAGTCATTTGGATCCGGTGAAATCGGTGTTTGTTATGCATGTAACAACCTCACAAGATGAGGGAATAAAATTGAAGAGAAATCAGAAAAGCTGCAGGTGGTTACGCAGCACCAAAAAAAAAAAAAAAACTCTGTTCTTCGTTTCAGTTCTTCAGTTACTGTTCACGTCTGAAAAATATTCAGAGATTGTAGGTTAGCCACTGATCGAGAGCTAAGCGAGGGGTTTTTGCTGACAATTGGTATTAGAGCGAGGTTCCGGTTCCGCTTTTGATGTCGTCGGATGGGCGCTACACTCCGCCACCGAGGCGTGGTGGAAGTGGCGGAAGCGGCGGCGAGCAGGGGAGCGGCAGCGCAAACGGCGCGACGATGCCGCTGGTGCCGCTGTCCAGAGATGGCGGCGCGACTGCGAGGCTGCCGATGCTGACGAGGACGAACTACCCCGACTGGGCACTGCTGATGCGAGTGAGTCTTCAGGCACAAGGGCTGTGGACGGCCATTGACCCCGGCTACGCGGAGAACCGCGAGGATCACGCGGCTCTCTCTGCCATACTCCAGGCCGTTCCGCGCGAGATGTTGCGCGGGCTGGCGAAGCACGACACGGCGAAGGCGGCGTGGGATGCCATCAAGACCATGCGGGTCGGTGTCGACCGCGTGCGTGAGGCCAAGGAGCAAGGGTTTCGCCGACAATTTGAATCGATGCGGTTTAAGGAGGGAGAGAGGCCGGAGGAGTTTGCGATGCGGCTCACTGCCGTCGTCGCGGACATCCGTGACATGGGCGGAGTCATGGAGGACGAACATGTTAACTAGAAGTTGCTGCGTGTTGTCCCTAAGAAGTACAAGCCGGTGGCAATCTCACTCGAGCAACTCCTCGATATCAAGACCATGGCCTTGGAGGAGCTCGTCGGGCGGTTGTCCATGATCGATTCGTACAGCGACGACGAGGAGGTGAGCGGCGGCGGCAAGCTGTACCTCACCGAAGAGCAGTGGGAGGCACGCGTGAAGCAGCGGGAGCAGGAGGGCTCTGGCAGTGGTGGCAAGGGCCGCGGCGGGACTGGTGGGCAAAACCGAAAGACGAAAGCTGCCGGACGTCCAAGGGCAAGGTGGCGGCCACTGGCGGAAGCGGTAGCCGGGATATTTCAAAGGTGAAATGTTTCAATTGTGATGAATTTGGTCACTATTCACGGCAATGTCGCAAGCCGCGGCGCCAACGTCGTGCAGAGGCAAACTTGGTGCAGGGAGAAGAAGAGCCAACTCTGCTCATGGCGCATGTCATGGGGGTGTCGCTCGCCGGGGAAGCGACACTAGACCGAACACCTAGCGTGCAAGAGGTACACCTCACTGAGAAGAAGGTCAATCTTGACCATGATGATGTCGGTGAGGAAGACAAGGCCGGTGACTGGTTCCTGGACACGGGAGCCACAAACCACATTACCGGGGCGCGCACGGCGTTCGCCGAACTCGACACCGGCGTCGTCGGCACGGTGAGGTTTGGAAATGGCTCAGTAATTGAAATCCGGGGACGCGGGACAGTGGTGTTCAGGTGTAAGAATGGAGATCATCGTTCGCTGGAGGGGGTGTACTACATCCCTAAACCGCGCAAGAACATTGTGAGTGTCGGCCGGCTCGACGAGCGCGGCTACGACTCACACATAAGGCACGGCGTCTTCACGCTGCACGACCCGGATGGTTTGCTCCTGGCCAAGGTAAATCGGGATTCCAGCTATCTATACGTACTTAAGCTGAACATGGCTAGTCCGATTTGTATGGCAACAAGTGGTGGCGAGGCGGCGTGGCGCTGGCACGCACGTCTCGGACACCTGAACTTCCAGGCACTTAGGAGGATGGCGCACGGTGACATGGTTCGTGGGCTCCCACGGATTGATCATGCGGACGAGCTATGCGACGGGTGCCTTGCAGGCAAGCAGCGTCGCGCGCCATTCCCGGCGGAGTCGAAGTTCAGAGCGCAGACGGTGCTCGAACTAGTGCATGGCGACCTCTGTGGTCCGATCTTGCCGGCGACGCCGGGCGGTCGGAAATATTTTCTCCTGCTGGTTGATGACATGAGTCGTCACATGTGGATTCGGCTCCTCACTTCCAAGCACGAGGCAGCGACAGCGATCAAACAGTTTCAGGCCGGTGTGGAGACGGAGACCGGTCATAAGCTGATGGCGCTGCGTACTGATCGCGGGGGTGAATTCACCTCCGTGGAGTTCATGGAGTATTGCGCCGATCATGGTGTGAAGCGCCAGCTCACGACGCCTTACTCGCCATAGCAGAACGGTGTCGTGGAGCGCCGGAATCAAACTGTGGTGGCCACGGCGCGTTCCATAATGAAGGCTGCCGGAATGCCAGCTCACTTCTGGGGAGAGGCAGTGGTGGCGGCGGTGTACGTACTCAATCGATCATTGACTAAAAGTCTTGATGGGGTGACGCCGTATGAAGCGTGGCATGGTCGCCGACCTACTGTCGAACACCTGCGTGTGTTTGGGTGTGTGGGCTATGTTAAGACGGCCAAGCCAAACTTGAGGAAGCTCGACGACCGTGGCACAAGGATGGTCTTCATTGGTTATGAGCAGGGGTCGAAGGCCTACAGGATGTACGATCCGGTGGCGCGGCGCGTGTGCGTGTCGCGAGACGTCGTGTTTGACGAGACGACGTTCTGGAGCTGGAGCGGCTGCGAGGAGCATGAAGGGGATGCAGACGCTTATGTGGAGTTCTCGGTTGAAAACTACACAACGCCGGTTGATGTGAACCACAGTTCAGATGCGGCGACATCTCAAGCTACCGAGGATCCATCGTCGATCTCGCCCAATTCGGTGGCGACGGTGACATCTGAAAATGCACTGGATACCCAAGAAACAGCAGTAAGTCTGCCTACTGGAATTGAATTCTGCTCTCCTCCAAGCAATGCAAGCGAGGGCACTGATGAGGCGCCCAGACGATACAAGACGGTGGCAAACACGCTCGCCACTACGACGCCCATCCTCGATTTTGACTACAGTGATGAACTGATGATGGCTGTTGAGGAACCAGCGAGCTTTCTGGAGGCTGAGAAGAAGGGTTGCTGGAGAAAAGCGATGATCGAAGAGATGAAATCCATTGAAGGAAATCATACGTGGTCACTGAGTGATCTGCCACCAAGCCACAAAGCCATTGGTCTGAAATGGGTGTTTAAAGTCAAGCGTGATGCTAAGGGCGAAATTCTGAAGTATAAAGCAAGATTGGTGGCAAAAGGATATGTACAACAACAAGGAGTAGATTTTGTTGAAGTGTTTGCTCCGGTGGCTAGAATGGAGACAGTGAGACTGCTTATTGCAATGGCTGCTCAGGAGGGGTGGCAGGTTCACCACATGGATGTCAAATCAGCGTTTCTGAATGGTGATTTGGAAGAGGATGTTTATGTGCAGCAGCCACTTGGGTTTGTTGTTGAGGGTGAGGAAGGAAAGGTGCTGAAACCGAAGAAAGCTCTCTATGGTCTAAGGCAGGCACCCCGAGCTTGGTATGCCAAGTTAGATTCTAGTCTTGCAGGTCTGAATTTTGTCAAGAGTGCAACTGAGAATGCAGTATACACTAGAGGGCATGGTGATTCAAGACTGGTAGTGGGTGTATATGTGGATGATCTTATCATTTCTGGGCCAAGCTTGAGTGAAATAATCAGGTTCAAGGAGCAGATGAAGACATTATTCAGCATGAGTGATCTCGGGTTGCTATCCTACTATCTTGGCATGGAAGTGAAACAAGGTGATGATGGGATCATGATGACTCAAGCTGGTTATGCAAGGAGAATCCTTGAGAAGGCTGGAATGGAAGGTTGTAATCCTTGTCAAGTTCCTATGGAACCTAGACTCAAGCTTAGCAAGGGAGAACCTGGGGAGTGTGTAGATGCAACAGAATTCAGAAGCTTGATTGGGAGTCTTCGCTACTTGGTAAATACCAGACCAGATTTGTGCTATTCAGTTGGATACGTCAGCCGTTTTATGGAGAATCCCACTTCTAAACACTGGGCTGCGATGAAGCATGTACTGCAGTATGTGGCTGGTACACAGAATTTTGGAATTCAGTTTAGCAGGAAGAAACAAGAAATTCCTCAGCTTATTGGCTATAGTGATAGTGATATGGCTGGGGATATCAATGATAGGAAGAGTACATCGGGTGTGCTGTTCAAATTGGGTGAAAGTTTACTCAGCTGGCAGTCACAGAAGCAAAAAATTGTAGCCCTGTCTTCATGTGAAGCAGAGTATGTGGCAGCCACAACTAGAGCCTGTCAGGGTGTGTGGCTAGCACGGCTAATTGGCGAGCTGCGAGCTTGTGATCCTCAGTGTGTAATTCTGAAGGTTGACAATAAATCTGCTATCAATCTTTGTAAAAATCCTGTGCTTCTTGATCGTAGCAAGCACATTGACACAAGGTTTCACTTCATTCGGGAATGTGTAGATCAGAAACGGATTGAAGTGGATTACATCAGAACTGAGGAGCAGATTGCAGATGTGCTGACAAAACCTCTCGGCAAAAATCGTTTTCTAGAACTGAGAAGGAAGTTGGGAATGGTTGAAGTATGAATGCATCAAGATTAGGGGGTGAATTGTTAGCCTGAAGATAATCTTGTGCATTTGCAATAATTTGTTTGCTTTCAGTTAGTAAGTTTGAATTCTTAGGCATAGGATGCTGCATGCATTGTAACGGCTGTCCCAGGAAGTTTCAGTCTTGGGCAGCTGAGCTTTTCCCGTTTTTCTGTTAGTAGCGATGGAACTGGATCTGGAGCGTGGGATGGCGCGTTCAGTCGTTTGGATCCGGTGAAATCAGTGTTTGTTATGCATGTAACAACCTCACAAGATGAGGGAATAAAATTGAAGAGAAATCAGAAAAGCTGCAGGTGGTTACGCAACACCAAAAAAAAAAAACTCTGTTCTTCGTTTCAGTTCTTCAGTTACTGTTCACGTCTGAAAAATATTCAGAGATTGTAGGTTAGCCACTGATCGAGAGCTAAGCGAGGGGTTTTTGCTGACACCACTACCTAGTGTATATTATTTGATAGAAAAACCTCCTAATATATATCTCAGATAATTGTGGACCTTTAGATTGCTTTAAGATTCGTGCCAACACCTTAAACCCTAACCCTTCTTCCTTCCTCCTCACTCCCACTGCCGCCGCCATTGCCATTCCTCCTCCAATCCTCCCCCATCTCCTCCACTCACCTCGATGGCGCCGGTTGAACCTCCCCTCCTCCCCGCCTCTTCTTTTTCTCAAGCTGCTGGCGGTAAGGTGTCCCCATCTCGTCATCTTTCCCGTTTTCGGTGGCTTCCCGCTATATGAAACACCACCACCGTCCCCGTCTTCTAATGACTTGCTCCACTTTGTCCTCACTAGCAACATTATTGGCCCACCGCCCGCCACCGATTCTAGGGCTTCAGCGGTGCCATCGCCGCCTTGTCAACGAGTTGCCACTTGGTACCTCCTACGGTCATCCCTCTAAGACCGGATCAGATTTTTATCCCTCTTTGCCCTTCCTCCACCCCTAACCTCATCTAGAAACCTAAACCCTAACTCGTTGGGTTAGTGTTAGTCGTTGAAGTTCGTTGCTTGACCAGGCCCCGCCTATGCCTAAGAGGAGGAGGCCTGGCACGAAATGTGAAGCATATCAGAAGGTTAGAAATGTGCAAGATTTTGGTCCCAATTTTTATTATAACATGATTTAGGAATTCCGTAATTAGTACTGCATTAAGTATTCTTAATTGTAACATTGCAAAGCTGATCATGTGTACGTGCATTAATATTTGGTATTCATTGATCAGTACGCTTGCCGGAAGAGGCTTGCGGACGAGAGGGCGAGGGTGAAGGGCCGCTTCGTCTCCAGCTCCGGCGGCAACGATAATAATGCACCTGCACATGAGCTGCCGCCGTCGCTTGTCAATCTCAGCGATGGTGGTGCTGCTGCTGCAATCATCCCAACAAGAAGTGTGCCGGAGTGGTGGCCAGAAATGCAGGCGTCATTGGCCAGGGATGAGATGTGTGGCGGCGCGGGCATGAATCTCCACCTGTGCGACGCCAACGAGATGGAGCAGGTTGCTGCCTACGTTGGCGTCTCCTCCATGGACCTCTGCGCCTACCTGCACTGCTCATGGCCGCCCGTCTAGCTAATTAGCTAGCTAAATCGCATCGATTGATTTTGGTTCGTTGTTATAAATTCCTCAATGATCTAGATCGGCACCCGACTTGCAAAATTGATCTGTAGATCAAGCAGCAAAGGAACATTTTGAAGAAACAAGCAAAGCATTCATTCGTTCCCTTATTTTTGTCTTGTTATACTATTTTGTTAGTCCAACGTGTTGAATAGTGTCGGGTGAGAAGAATATATAAATATTAGACACGTTATATTAAACCTCAGGGTAGAGGAGGTATATAAGGAAACGGGTCTATTCAAATCAATTCTATCATAAGATATCTTTTACTACCATATACTCTAACATCCCCCACAATACAAGCGTGAGCAACACAGACGCTTATATTAGAGAAAAATCCCAGGAGAGTGCTCAACACAGATGATAGCCTTTTGTGTTGTAATCGATGTAGCTAAAGTGAAGGGTAAAACGTAGCCATGGTCGATGAAGCCATGCATAGAGTAGCTGCGGTCGAAATGTAGCTGAAGTCGGTGGTGCTGATGACGAGGTAGCCGAGCCACAGGACGCACAAGGGGCATCGTAGAGTGGTCGTGCGTGCGCAGGATGGCTCCAAGGACCAAGGTGTAAAATGATGTGCTGAAGACAAAGATGGTGACACTGGAGAACAAGGTATCACACCAGGTTTGCCAAGCCTAGGGACAACTCGGGAAGATGCACACAATGGTGCTGCCAATACCGTGCGCGCGAGGTTGTCGACCAACTTGAGTATTGCACTAGTGTCGAAGGGGACTAGCAAAGAAAGCCTCAGAGACGGTCGCAGTGCATAGAGCGGCATAGAGGAAGTAGTGTCGGTGCATCTTGCTGTTGTTAGAGTCGAACAAACATGTTTGAAGAAGAGACAACGCTGGTAACGTTCGTAATAAATAACAAGAAGGTCCCGAACTAGTATAAATCCTTATCATTTGTCTGCTAGGTACAATCTAGCGTACACCATAGGATCAGCCGATTAGGTCATGGCCCTACAATTTGCACGCATTCAGCTTGGCTAGCGCACTCAACCAGGTAACTTCCCAATGGGGCCTCCAAATATGTGAGTGGACGTGAGTAAGCCAAAACTCACATGTACACTCCTCCACCTTATCCTCTTCCACAACAAAACCCTCCTCCTATCCTCTACACGTGATGTACCCCATGTACCCCATTGCATGCGCCACTGTTGGTTGACGCCCGTTTCCCGCTGTGTTGACCCTGCCCATTGCCTTTTCCTGACCACAGCTAGCAGTGCCACTGCCATCTCACCATCACTCAGTTCCCAGTAAGACACTTTCACAACCATCTCTCTAAACACAGCCTCCCCCCTTCCCTGTTCCTCTGGCTGCCCCTCCAACCCCCACTGGTCCACCCTGGTAGGGAACCCTAATCCATCTAGGCTTGGGCAATAATGGTTGTGCCGCATTGGTGCTCATGCGCGTCCTAGCTGTAACGCCCCAATTTTCATTCAGAATTAAAAATCATTAAATAATACATTTTGTAGAAATTAAATAAAAGTTAAAGCAATTTAATCAAGTGAAATTATAGAGGAAATTAAAAATTCCTTTAAAAATCTTATCCGGGAATATTTTGTAATATTCTCTGTGCCCTAATAAACTCTCTGAAATTTCCCGTGAATTTTCAGAGCTCAAGAAGTAATTATAATAATACAAACACCATTTAATCAATTAAATTAAATTGTAAAACAAATTAAAACTTCCCCTTCCTCCTTTTTGGGCCGCTTTTGGCCCAATCCCCCTTCACCTCCCGCAGCTGCGCACCCCCTCTCTCTCCCTCAGGCCGGCCTATCCCTCTCCCTCGGCCCGGCCCTTTTGCCTCCCCGCGCAAAGTCTATTTTGCCTCCCTCCTCCTCCTTCCTCCCCTCGCTGACAAGTGGGACCGGCGGTCCCACCCGTCAGCTCTTCCCCTACCTCTGGCCTCCCAAGCCAAAACCGCCATGGCCGCCTTCTCCCCATGTCGTCGCCTCCCCCGCGCCCACTACGCTCCCCTCCCCCGCGTCGCCCGTGACCGCCACCCACCTCCTCCACTCCGCCCGTGCGCCGCGCCCGCAAATCGGCACGGATTTGAATTTCGAATCCGCCGCCCTCTCTCTCTCTCTCTTCCCCCGCGTTGCTAGCCGGTTGCCGCCCCTCTCGGCCACGATCTCTCCTCCCCGAGCCTATCAAAAATGCTCCCCAGGGCAGCCTCTCCCCTTCTCCCCATTTGCCCGAGCTCCCCACACCACCTCCCATGCTCCCCACGCTACCCTCCATCTCCGCCACCCTCCGCTGAGCTTCGACCGCACACCACCGCCGCTCTAGCCGCCGCCACCACTAGCTCCGCCGCGCCTCGCCGCATGCCGGCCTTTGCTCCATTTCCCCAATCCGCCACCGAATCACCACCTCCACTGCGAACCCGAGGCCGCCGCCGCATTTGCCGCCTCCCGCTCGCCGTGGCTGCCTGATCCCCCTTTGGGGCAATCTGGGCCATCCACGTGGCCCCTCGGTGCCACCCCGTGTCAGCTCCCACGTGACGCCACGTCGGTGCCACCTCCGCCCACCTGTCCGCCATGGCCACCACGTGGTGCACCCGCAGATGGTGTGCGCGTGAACTCGGTCCACCGTGTGCCCTCCCCCTCACCGACAGGTGGGGCTGCGTGTCGGTGCCACCTAATCCCCTCGGCTGACGCCATAAATAGCTTTAATTGCGCAATAAATTCGGTTTAACTTCTAGAAATCCATTTAAATGGCTCAAAACTTCTAAAATTGAGTTGTTCAACTTGCAAAATTCATCTAAAATTGAGCTCTGCATGTTTGTTTACTTTTCATCTATTGTTAACTTGATTTTTATTAGAGTTTTTCCTCGTTTTGCATGCCAGCACGTAGATTCCGCCGTTTCGGAAGTCCGTGGTCGCGAGGAAAGAGTTTAGAAGATTATATTGAAGAAGCAAGGCAAGTCACACATTCCCCTTGAGAATGTTGATTCTAGTTTATAAATGTTTTATCGTTTTCAAATAAAATTGCATGTCTTGCTAATTACGTGGGATCATGGTTTTACCTATATGTTCGTTTGTGCCATATTACTTTATGTATGTCCTTTGTCAAACTTGGGTAATAATTCGACTAGCTTGTGTTACTTAAGTTGACCTAGCTAGAACTATAGGATTAGCCATGCTTAACTACCACTAGCTCACATAATGGGATAATCACATCATTAGACATCTCGTATCTTGATGAGCTGCGTGCTCAAGACATCCGATCATGTTTCATTGGTCGTAATTATCCAAATAAAACACGACTTAATGGTGGGTTGTGGGTGCATGGTTTTGCTAGTCGCGCCCATGGCAATTAAGGTCCGGTTCACGGGATGAACTGGAATACTTACTGCGCGTACCACAAGCGGGAATGGGTAACTACTTGATCTGTAGCTTTCCTCTAGCTGACGTACCCAGGCTAGAGTGGGCATGATGGAGTATGGATGGGCCCTGCGACGGCCTTTGCTGCTTCCGGATTCACCGTGGCACGGGGGGGGGGGGGGCTGCCTGTTAGGGCAGGGGCGAAACCTGAGGTGTGGCATCTATTGGTCCGAGGAAGTTATATAAAGGGTCTTGTCATAATCACTCGACATGGTGACGTGTCTGGCCGAGCATGGTGACACGCTGGTGGATTGTGTCTTGTGGGTACAGTTGTGCACCTCTGGCCAGAGTAAAACTATTTGAATAGCCGTGCTGGTTATGGGTGATCGACCAGATTCACCGTGATTAGTCCCATCCTTAATAATTGGTTAATGAACTAGTGTAATTCAGGTGGTTTGGTTGGGTCTGTTCAACGTGGTGTAGCGTTGATCAGTGGAGATTTAATATTACCTTAATTAAACAACTGTTTTACCGTTTTCAACTATAAATGCTTTACAACTGTCTTTATGCAAATAGCCACAAACCTCCCTTTGTGCCCCATTGCATGAGTGCATCATTGGTGTGGCTTGCTAAGTATGGTGGTTGCACTCAGCCATGCTATTGTTCCCTCTTTTCAGAAGTGTAGAGCTTCTGAGCTGAAGACGAAGTTAGAGGATCAAGGCTCAGACCCCAGTTGAGTTTTGTCTGTGGAGTGGAGCTGAAGCCTCGCTAGGATCGCCTTTTTCTGCTGCTGTTACTTTCATTTCGATGTGAGGACTAAGTGGGACCGGCGGTCCCACCCGTCAGCTCTTCCCCTACCTCTGGCCTCCCAAGCCAAAACCGCCATGGCCGCCTTCTCCCCATGTCGTCGCCTCCCCCGCGCCCACTACGCTCCCCTCCCCCGCGTCGCCCGTGACCGCCACCCACCTCCTCCACTCCGCCCGTGCGCCGCGCCCGCAAATCGGCACGGATTTGAATTTCGAATCCGCCGCCCTCTCTCTCTCTCTCTTCCCCCGCGTTGCTAGCCGGTTGCCGCCCCTCTCGGCCACGATCTCTCCTCCCCGAGCCTATCAAAAATGCTCCCCAGGGCAGCCTCTCCCCTTCTCCCCATTTGCCCGAGCTCCCCACACCACCTCCCATGCTCCCCACGCTACCCTCCATCTCCGCCACCCTCCGCTGAGCTTCGACCGCACACCACCGCCGCTCTAGCCGCCGCCACCACTAGCTCCGCCGCGCCTCGCCGCATGCCGGCCTTTGCTCCATTTCCCCAATCCGCCACCGAATCACCACCTCCACTGCGAACCCGAGGCCGCCGCCGCATTTGCCGCCTCCCGCTCGCCGTGGCTGCCTGATCCCCCTTTGGGGCAATCTGGGCCATCCACGTGGCCCCTCGGTGCCACCCCGTGTCAGCTCCCACGTGACGCCACGTCGGTGCCACCTCCGCCCACCTGTCCGCCATGGCCACCACGTGGTGCACCCGCAGATGGTGTGCGCGTGAACTCGGTCCACCGTGTGCCCTCCCCCTCACCGACAGGTGGGGCTGCGTGTCGGCGCCACCTAATCCCCTCGGCTGACGCCATAAATAGCTTTAATTGCGCAATAAATTCGGTTTAACTTCTAGAAATCCATTTAAATGGCTCAAAACTTCTAAAATTGAGTTGTTCAACTTGCAAAATTCATCTAAAATTGAGCTCTGCATGTTTGTTTACTTTTCATCTATTGTTAACTTGATTTTTATTAGAGTTTTTCCTCGTTTTGCATGCCAGCACGTAGATTCCGCCGTTTCGGAAGTCCGTGGTCGCGAGGAAAGAGTTTAGAAGATTATATTGAAGAAGCAAGGCAAGTCACACATTCCCCTTGAGAATGTTGATTCTAGTTTATAAATGTTTTATCGTTTTCAAATAAAATTGCATGTCTTGCTAATTACGTGGGATCATGGTTTTACCTATATGTTCGTTTGTGCCATATTACTTTATGTATGTCCTTTGTCAAACTTGGGTAATAATTCGACTAGCTTGTGTTACTTAAGTTGACCTAGCTAGAACTATAGGATTAGCCATGCTTAACTACCACTAGCTCACATAATGGGATAATCACATCATTAGACATCTCGTATCTTGATGAGCTGCGTGCTCAAGACATCCGATCATGTTTCATTGGTCGTAATTATCCAAATAAAACACGACTTAATGGTGGGTTGTGGGTGCATGGTTTTGCTAGTCGCGCCCATGGCAATTAAGGTCCGGTTCACGGGATGAACTGGAATACTTACTGCGCGTACCACAAGCGGGAATGGGTAACTACTTGATCTGTAGCTTTCCTCTAGCTGACGTACCCAGGCTAGAGTGGGCATGATGGAGTATGGATGGGCCCTGCGACGGCCTTTGCTGCTTCCGGATTCACCGTGGCACGGGGGGGGGGGGGGGGGGGGGCTGCCTGTTAGGGCAGGGGCGAAACCTGAGGTGTGGCATCTATTGGTCCGAGGAAGTTATATAAAGGGTCTTGTCATAATCACTCGACATGGTGACGTGTCTGGCCGAGCATGGTGACACGCTGGTGGATTGTGTCTTGTGGGTACAGTTGTGCACCTCTGGCCAGAGTAAAACTATTTGAATAGCCGTGCTGGTTATGGGTGATCGACCAGATTCACCGTGATTAGTCCCATCCTTAATAATTGGTTAATGAACTAGTGTAATTCAGGTGGTTTGGTTGGGTCTGTTCAACGTGGTGTAGCGTTGATCAGTGGAGATTTAATATTACCTTAATTAAACAACTGTTTTACCGTTTTCAACTATAAATGCTTTACAACTGTCTTTATGCAAATAGCCACAAACCTCCCTTTGTGCCCCATTGCATGAGTGCATCATTGGTGTGGCTTGCTAAGTATGGTGGTTGCACTCAGCCATGCTATTGTTCCCTCTTTTCAGAAGTGTAGAGCTTCTGAGCTGAAGACGAAGTTAGAGGATCAAGGCTCAGACCCCAGTTGAGTTTTGTCTGTGGAGTGGAGCTGAAGCCTCGCTAGGATCGCCTTTTTCTGCTGCTGTTACTTTCATTTCGATGTGAGGACTAAGTGCCTCTTATATAAGTATTTTACGCTTTATTTACGTTTGGATCTGTATATTTACTTATTGTTTTGTGTACCCTGGCTGATTCCTGGACAGAAATTTAATATACAAAATAGTCTGAAAATTAGCAAATCAGAAGTTTATCATAATCCATTTATAGGTAATGAGCGTGCACTTGGTATGCCTGTCTCTTGGGTAGCCAAATAAAATTTCTACTTCCCAAGTCTCTAAATATAGTTTATTTTGGATTGCGGACTATATTAAGAAAGTATGTGAAATAGAATTAGAGATGGTACGTGAATTACTTAAAATGAGGAAGTACATGGAGAAATTTAACCGGGATGGCTGTGATTTGTTGAAAGGAGGGAATAGATAGAGAAGTTATGTTATGTTTTGGGATCGATAAACTTTTGACGCTAAAAGTTACTATTATTCGAGTAACTTCAGACTTTCATAATGTAATCAACATAATGATGGCATTATTATCAAGGAGTACTACACTAGCTCTAGTGGCCGAGTAGACTCCTTTGATCCCATGCGCCTGACTCTCTCTCTCTCGAACTGTCACTCATCTGACTGGGTAACAGTTTGTCTCCCTAGCAAGAGTCGCGCTGCTGATCGATTTCAAGCGAATTCTGGTTGTGTGTAGTTATTTGGGTGTAAAGTTTTTAAAGTATACGGACACACATTTGAAGTATTAAATATAAATTAATAATAAATTCCGCTTATAAACTGCGAGACGAATTTATTAAGCCTAATTAATCTATCATTAGTAAATGTTTACTATAGCATCACATTGTCAAATCATGGCAAAATTTGGGTCAAAATTTTGTCTCGCAATTTACATACAAACTATGCGATTGGTTTTTTCTATATTTAGTGCTCCATGCATGTGTCTAAATATTTGATGTGACTTTTTTACCAAATTTTTTGAAATCTAAACAGTTGGGCAAACATGCACAATCAATTAATGTACCTGCAGACATGGAAAACCCTTAACTTGTTCACCTGTAAAGCGAGCGAGCTAATTCATGGAATGTGTACTGCGTACTCCAGCTATATACTAGTAGCATGCATGTTGCTAGACTGTGTCAGTGTATACTAGCTAGAGATCCAGATCATCCAGCCCATGCATGAACAGGTTAAGATCTTGAGTAATTTATAAGTCCAGATGTACGTCTAATATTTAGGCTTTATTTAGATTCAAACTTTTTTCTTCAAACTTTTAATTTTTCCACGTCCATCAAATGTTTGAACATATGCATAAAGCATTAAATATGGACAAAAAAAATTAATTGCACAGTTTGCATATAAATCGCGAGACAAATTTTTTAAGCTTAATTACACCATGATTTGACAATGTGGTGCTACAGTAAATATTTGCTAATGATGGATTAATTAGACTTAATAGATTCGTCTCGCAGTTTACAGGTGGAATCTGTAATTTGTTTTGTTATTAGTCTACATTTAATATTTCAAATGTGTGTCCGCATACTTAAAAAAATTTTGGCACACGAAATAAACACCGCCTTAGTTAAGAAAGGCCTAATTTTTGTCATATATATATATATATATATATATATATATATATATATATATATATATATATATATATATAATATTAAACGATGTTCATTGTATATGTATTACTACTCCATCCGTCCCAAAATATAAACACTTTCGGACTTTGACATAGTCTTTGAGATGCTACTTTGACAAACGATATCTCTAAAAGTAATATGTTTTAAATAAAAAAATTTGCATATTGTGATAATTTATTTAATGATAAATCTAGTAACATCAATTTTACATAATTGCAATTTTAAATAAAAAGATTTGCATATTGTGATAATTTATTTTTTATATTTTTTCTATTAATAATCAAAGTTACAAATATTTGAGTTGACACTATGCTAAAAATGCTTGTATTTTGGACGGAAGGAGTATATCATACATATGAATTGATAGTTGTGAAGTTTATTAATTACCTCACCCCTCCATTTAGAAAGCTAGTACGTACTCCAGCCACGTATACCTCCTCTCATCAATCCTCACAACTAATTGATAGTCCTTGAGACTCTGTTATGTAACTAGCTTGGCTAAATCTCAGTCAACTCGAGCATGCTAAATATTCTTGATACGAGGGCCTAGATGATGTATTCAGCATTTCTATACAACATGGAGAGACGTCAGTGGGAGAGATCGCGAGGAAGGGCTACCATCGAAGACAATCTTGACTTCCTCAACAAGCCCTTAGGAGAAGTCTTTCTTGGCAACATTGAGACCAGAGCTCCATCAAAGAAGAACATTTTGAAAGGAACACCAAAGAAGAACATTGGAATATGTTTTTGAGTTGGGTGACGGTGGGAAGAAGGTATTAGGTAGTGGGGGGTTTAGAGGGACTAGACTAATCTTTACCTATTATAAAAATTAAAGATGGATTCTCTACTAAACTGATTTTTCGTACGTCATCACTTATCCGTGTCGGTCTTGTTCTCGCAATTAGCGCCACAAATTGATATCGTTCTGCACCCTACGCGCTCGCGTGATACGTCCGATACCCGTGTCCTGTACTCTCCCTGTCCCAACATAAATCAACCTAGCTCGTACTAGGATATGACACATTCTACTACAACGAATCAGGACATACTCTATGTTTAGATTTGTTGTACTAGAATGTGTCACATCCTAGTACGGGGTTGGTTTATTTTGGGATGGAGAGAGTACTCAGTACGCAAGCGGAGGACTCTCACAGGCTAGACCCAAGGGCCCCCCGATTTGTAGGCTCCCCATGTTATCTGTGTGTTGCGAGGTTAATTTTCCTAAATTCAATGAATTGTAAATGATGTTGCATGCTTATATATGTAAGTTTTGATATGTACTTATTGCTAGTGGATGATGTGGTATGTTTGCAACTTTGCATGTTTTGAGCTTAGATCTAGTGGGTTAGGTATAGATCTCACAACTCATAGCAAGCCGGCACTTGACCTTAATTTCACATTTGCTAGCTAAGTACTAATTGAAGAAGTGTCATGCATATGCATGAAATTAATCGATCAGAATTGCATTGAAGTAGGTGGTGCAATGGGCATAATGCAGTCAGCAGGAAAAGTATACATACAGGCTATTTAACTCATCAAACAGGTCCATAAATTAGGTTTTGAATGGCCTCTAGCTGCATGGGATCAGAAGGAAGGAAGGAAGATATCGATCTGGGGAGGAGAGATAGAGCAAAGAAAAAAAGGTATCGAGATGACAGATGGCATGAACTCGATCTGCAAGTTTTTATGGCTCGAGCGGCATATATATGCAGCAATATATTGAAGGCCTGGCAGCATCTGCTAACTGCTGATGAGACAGTGCGTAGGAGTATACTAGAACAGTACTTGTTTGAGTTCAAATTAAAACCCCTTTCTTTGTCGAAGAACTGCTCTAACTCATGACAACGCTCGTAGTGGAAGGAGCGGCACATGTTCAGCCACTACACATTTTCAGTGGCTATATCATCTAGCATTCTGTCTGTTTTGGGGATTTTAGGCAGCTACATCGAGAACGCGCGATATGTGATGCAAATACCAGCATATAGCTAGCAAATACAACTTACCTAATTGAAATAATATACACATATAGTCAATTGCTGGGAGGTCATTCTTCAATTTGTGTCAGTCAAGCGTGCATGTAATGTATGGGTGGGCCTTCATCAGAGGGTCTAGTAGTACGTAGGAAAAGAACAAAAAGAGAGTGAGAACTGAAGGAACTGTAGAGATATATAGGTGGTGTCTCTCTCCATCATCACCTTATGATGCAGTACCCAATAACCAACTGCAGCCTCAAGGCAGAAGGGTTGTGTTGTGCCTAGCATATATATGCATATGAATGCATTCCCCATTACTCTCTCTCGTAGCTTGGTGTAGTACGTACTACAAGCTATAGCTAGCAGGCAGGCAAAACTTTAAAAACACATGCATCCTCCTCTGCTGTCTAGTGTAGTTGAAGAGAGAATTGAAGGGGCATCGATGATCGATCGCATTCAAGATTTCACTTGAATGCCGGCTAAGGACAACAGTGTGCATGCAATTACGTATATATAGTATCGATCCTCTTGCACCCATGCATCCTGTCCCTGTCCCTGCTAGCTAGCTACATGCAATTGCAGCGATCACTGCCCTCTTCCATTCCACACTACGTACTCTCTGACCTCTGAACGTCTAGCCATTCATTTAACATTAACTAGCACCACTGCACTGCGCTGCAGCTGTGGTACTACTGTTTGTCAATTCAACGTAGACGAAGAGAAAAAAGTACAGCTTAAAGCTGGAACGGAACCTGTGAAATTTACATGCATGCGCAGCGGTCTAACAGCAGCTCATCTAAATTGGCTACTCCACGTCTCAGTTTGGATGACTATCTAATAAAGATTCCTTTTCTATATTTCTTCCTACTTCAACACATCATCCATATCATCCTTATTATACCCTTCATATCGCCTCTTATATATTTTAATAATACTAGAAAAAATACCCATGCGTTGCAACGGGTGAAGTCTATTTTAATCTTATTAATGTTATATATGATTTAGTTAAGATGAAATTCACTATGGGAGTTCGCTTGGATATATACTCCCTCCATCCACAAAAGTTGCACCTATTTCATATTTGAGTTTTTTCAAATAAGTTGTTCCTATTTGTAGTCTTTATGCATTCAAGACTTAAATGAAGAGATAAATTAAATGTTTTATTAGAACCCAAAGAGTCATCTAAATACTCATTGGTTACATGCTTGCATTCACTCCTTGATTTTGTAACATCCAAGGTGATTTAATTTCTCCTTGGTATTGGTGTCAAAAGTAATATGTGTAACTTTTGTGGATGGAGGGAGTATATTTTTACAAAATCATGAGCTATAGTTAGGAGTCTGATCGTCTCAAGTTAGCATGCGAGTTTTTTTAAACAGATTTCTTATATGATTCCTTATGTATTACCAAAAGTGAACGACCTTGAAAATCGACTTAAATACGGATATGTATTTCCAAAAGGAAACGAACATAAAAACCAACTCATACACGGATGACGTACCAAAATACCGGCAAAAACATCTTCAATTTTTATATATTTTAATAATATATTGTAACCAACTTTTCTATGTACGTGTTTTTTTAAAGCCTGGATTAGTTAAAAGAAACAATGTATCACTATTCTCTAGACATGCTTCACTGATAGTTACTAATTTAATCTCTCACATATATGGATGGTTGATTAATAAAACAAGTACTACGTTTACTATGAAAGCAAATAATAATAATAATAATAATAATAATAATAATAATAATAATAATAATAATAATAATAATAATAATAATAATAATAATAATAATAATAATAATAAAAAAGAAGAGATAACGCCTTTCCCCAACCCCAGTCCCCAGCCGCATAGATGTGTGATACTGCCGATGCGGCTAAGCGGGCGGAGCGGCGACCGAAAGCGTGCGCGGAGGGAATGTGCGGTGGGAGCGGCGGCGGAAGCAAAGGGGGAGGTGCGGCGGTGGAAGGCGGGCGCAAAAATTGGAGGTGCGGTGGGAGCGTCGATGGAAGGAAGGCGCGGAGGGGGAGGTGCGGTGGGAGTGGTGGCGGAAGGCGCACGCGGAGGAGGATGTGCGGCGACACTGCTTCTACTCCGACTACCTCCACCAGATCCTGTTGGTACCACCACTCTACCTCCATTCCCCAACCTCTATTCCTGAATCTGGGAAGGACGTGATTCTGATTGTGGCGCGAATTTGATCCGAAGGAAGACAGTTGTGGGATGGTATAAGGAGAGAGAAATGCCAATTTGACGTTCCTCTCTCCAGGATGGTGGATGCGCTAAAATTGGAGGCTATGATGGCGCATCTGCTGGAGCCCCTTTTTCTTCCCCCATATGTTATTTTCGGAATGGCGTACGTGATAGAGGAGCTGCTGGGATGCTCTACGGAAAGAAAAAGAAATGAAATAGTGAAGCGGACATATATACCAGATTCCAGCTGCTAGCTCGATCCGCTAATTACTAGTGAGTTAAGAGTCTAAATTGCAGAAATTGAATCTTAGCCTTACCACCACTGCTGATTGCGGAATTAATTTTGTACTAAGCATTAATTTTATGAAGCCATTGAACTTGCCTTTGATCTCTCCTTCCATCCTTTATTTTATTTTCTTCCTTCTTGATGCATATATTGCAATATCCGCCTGCTCGAGATTGCAGGAGATCTGTGGCTACTGATCACCAGCTTGATCAACTAGTGGTCACCGATGGGTTGATGTATTCGGGAAATTTAACTATTTGCCACTATATTAGGTTTGGCATGCAATTATACAAATGCCCCTCTTAAATTTACTTTTATTTTTCTCTCTAAAGAACTGGTTTAGTAACTAGTATTTACTACTTTTCTTCACGTGGCATGCCAACGTGATAACCCACGGTGAAAAATGTGAGATCCACTCATCAGTACCTTTGATTTCCTCACTATACGATCTTTTTTCACGAGTAAAGATCCCACACTGTTTTTCACCCTAGGTTGCCATGTTGGCATGCCATGTGGGCAAAAGTGGTAAATAGTTAAGAAACCACCCCTTTATTAAAGGGGAAAAAATAAAAGCAAATCTAACAGGGTAATTTGGATAATTGTCAAACCTAATAGTTACAAATAGTTAACTTAATTTCTCGATGCATCATGTAGACAACATCCTTCAGTGCATTGGCGGCGACACTGGTCAGGGATCGCCTCACGAACCCCTTCCTGCGCTTTGAGATAGATCGAGCTCTCTATGGTTTAGGGTTTAGCGATAGAGACTTATGTTTCATAGGCCTTCTCTTGGTGTCTTAACCCCATATAAATGCATTGGTGAGACTCAGGGGCCAATTTTGATTAGGAATCTAATTAGTTGTTACGGATCACAACAACTTTTTTAATCTCTTATTTTCTTGTTGGGAAGAAAACCGGTGGAAAATTGTATCTCCCCCATTTTGTATGGATACTAACCAATAAGATCAACCAACAATTAGGAATCAAACAAACAATAACCCAGCTGGTGTTGTACTACGAGGTATGCATAGCTCATGTATTAAAAAATAGTAATCCTTGGAGACAAATTCGTTTGATTCAATCAGGTTCCGGTAATTTCTTAAACTTGAAATATACCTCGGAGAAAAAAAATAAAAATAGTAACTAGTTGAAACTATATATTATGGTTATTTATTCTCTTTAGTTTTGTTGATAGCGGGTCTTGTTTCGTCCCTTTTATGATTTACTATCATGTTTTTATTTGGCGTTATTTGAAATTTTGAATATAGTTAGGTTGTGTACGTGCACCTAATTAATATCAAAAATCCTTATACACGGGCGTCTGATGAGAGAGAAAAATATCATGTGCCCGCGCGTCTCATTTCGCGTCGCTAGGACTCCCCACGCCTCCCTCGCTCGCGTCGCCTCCTTTCCCCCGTCGGCGCCACCTCCTCTACACGAGCTCCCTCGCCTGTGCTGCCTCCTCTCCCCCGCCAACCTCGCCTGCGCTGCTTCCTCTCTCCCGTCAACCTCGCCCGCGTCGTCTCTTCGTCGGATCCGCCACTGCATTTCTTCTTCCTCGACGTCGACGGCGGTTTCGTCCCCGTGGTGGTGGCCGACGCGGAGGATGATGCATGCGCGGCGAGGTGGCAACGACGGCGGCGGTGGTGGTGGAGGAGGAGACTCGCCGGCTCCCTCTCTCTCCCAGGAGCACTCCCTCCTCATCTCCACCGCCCTCCCCCTTCTCCTCCTCTAGATTCGGTTATGAGGGCGGTGGAGAAGATCAATGCGGGCAACCCTGTGTTTGTCAGAGAGGAGGAGATGCAATCTAGACCAGGTTCTATGTTTTTTGTGTGTTTCAGCTAGTGTACTCGTAATGTTCATTGTGTTTGGATCAAATGTTGCAATGGATATTTTGATAGGGTTTCATATTTCTATTTTCGACATTCAGGTTTCGTTGATATTTCGATGGTTCAAAAGCAATGTTCAGCTAATATACTCATGATGTTTCTTTATGTGTAGATCAAATGTTGTAGTGGATTTTAGATAGTGTTTAATATTTTTATCTTGATGTACACTGGGTTTGTTTTGTTGTACATAGGGTTTAAGTATTTCAATGGCTTAGATCGTTTTGTTGCATATGTTAAACCAAATTGTTTCATCTAGTGATCTCACCGTGTTTCAATTTTTTTAAGAACTGAAACATTCTTTCGCTAAGTGCTGAAACATTGTTTTTATAAATAATGGTGAAACAACACACTGATTTTTTTGGAAAAATCTGGCGCCCAATTTGTAGACGCCTCCAATTAATAAGTGCCTGAATAAGATTTTCCACTATCCAAGAAATCATAAACTAAGTAAATTTATATATGCTGGCTAGCTAGCTAGCAACTCCGGCCTATATATACATAAGCAGCTTATCAGATAGCTCTACCAGCTGCAACGACTCGATCTCATCATATCGTGTCACTCGCGCTAGTCACGCTAGATCGAGTGCTAGTGATCCATCGATATTCGATACATATATATAGAGAGAGAGAGAGAAATCGTGTGTAGGTACGTAGCTGAGGAGGATGCCTCAGACCCCTTCGACGCGGTGGTGCCCGACGCCGGAGCAGCTGATGATCCTGGAGGAGATGTACAGGAGCGGCGTGCGAACGCCCAACGCGGCAGAGATCCAGCAAATCACGGCGCACCTCGCCTACTACGGCCGCATCGAGGGCAAGAACGTCTTCTACTGGTTCCAGAACCACAAGGCCCGCGAGCGCCAGCGCCTCCGCCGCCGCCTCTGCGCGCGGCACCAGCAGCAACCCTCACCGCCCTCCTCCACGGTGCCTCCGGCTCCCACTGCTGCTGCTGCCGGTGCCGTCGTGCAGGTGCACCCCGCGGTGATGCAGCTACACCACCACCACCACCACCATCACCCATACGCTGCGGCCGCCGCTGCCCAAAGTCATCACCTGCAGCAGCAGCAGCAGCAGCAAGCTGAGTGGCCGGCGGCGGTGGACTACTGCAGCACTGCATCGGCGTCAGCGTCGGCAACTGCTGCTGACATGGCGATCCCGCCGTGCTGCCGGCCGCTGAAAACGTTGGAGCTGTTCCCGACCAAGAGCACCAGCGGCGGCCTCAAGGAAGATTGCTGCAGCAGCTCCAAGTCCTCCTCTTGCTCCACCTCCACCAATTAATTACTAGCAGAGAGTAATCCTACTTCCACTCTAAGCTAGCTAGCTGCTAATCACTTAGATCTATCGATTTAATTTGTTTCTGCGGCCATATGCGTTAATTCGTACGTACGTACGTGTGTGCCACTGCCAATATGCATGCCACATGTGTGTCGGCATATCGTTCGTTTCGTTATCGCTTCCTCGATCGATTACATATTTGATATTGTTCTTAAATTAGTTTTAGCTATCTAGGTTAGTCAATTTCCCTCGACTCTTTATGTAATCTGATGAGCTAGCTTAGCTTCTTTGTGTACCAATGGACTTTGCTGATCAATTATCTATATATCGCTTGCTGTTGATTGACTTTTCGTTTTCGACACCTAAGGGCCTGTTTACTTCGCGAACCAAAATTTTTGACGTGTCACATCAAATATACGAACGCATTTGAAATATTAAACATAGATTAATAACAAAACAAATTACAAATTCTGCCTAGAAACTGCAAGACGAATTTATTAATCCTAATTAATCTGCCATTAGCAAATGTTTACTGTAGCACCATATTATCAAATCATGGCGCAATTAGGCTTAAAAGATTTGTCTCGCAATTTACACGTAATCTTTGTAATTAGTTTTTTTCTATATTTAATACTCCATGCATGTGTCCAAACACTACTAAGTGATCTTTGCCGAGTGGGGAAAAACCACAATTGTCCCGGTTTGGATAGGAACTAGTACTAAAGATCATTTTTCGTCCCGGTTTAAAACTTTGATGATTTTTAGTCCCGGTTGGCAACACCAACCGGGACTAAAAATCATCTTTAGTCCCGGTTTATTCAATGTGACAGGAAACTAAACAGGCTGACAGAGTGAAAAATTTTTGTTTGAAAACTAAACAGGATTTTTGCCAAGTACCATCTCGTCATTCTATAGCTAGTCAATTAGCCGATTCATATGACATTTCAATTGACTAGCTATATAAGGACGAGATAAGTTTCTATTTGACAAATTTATTACGTATAATCCTGACTGTTTTTAAACAACCATTAGAAATAACCTATACTAATCTCTAACGGTTCTGAATCGAAGACTTTAGAGAGATCACATGGCATCTCTAATGGTTATTGACCTTCATGGAGAGGCCAACAGTATGATATCACATAATCACAAATCTTAAGCAATACAAATGTATGGCAATTTGACATCATGCATGGATGATAACCACTCGCAGATCTAAATCAAAATCATCGCGCGATTGAACTAGAACAATTAATATCACACTTTCAAACATAGGAAGATGAACTGTAGGGCGTATATATAATTATATATAGTAATGTCATATATTCATGTATCAAAATATAAGCTTGCACAATAACTTGACACCAATTATATATGGATCTTAACAAAAACCATGTTGCAGCTATGATCAAGCAGAACAACCAAACTGATGATAAATAAATGAATAGAAGTTACACTACTACGAACATAGTTTTTGATGGTGACAAAATCTGGTTGTGCAGGCGGCCGAGCCACCAGCCTCTAACAAATTAACTACCAGTTCCACAACCGTCTATGAAAAATAGATTTTCAGAAGCGAGTACTCTAAGGAGACCGCTTGTGAATTGATTTTCAAATGCGATAGTCTAAAGAGATATGTCCATGCAAATGTCTTTTGGTGCAAAAGAAAATGGAAACTTAAATCTAATCATAGCCCGCAGAATCCCAAATTCACAAATTCGCCAAATCCATCACGGTGCCCCTCTGCATGCAATAGCAGCTGCAGCCATGCGACGATGTCCTCACCATAGTCATTGTCGCTGTCGTTGAGTCAAATGCCTCGTCGTGGTTGTCATCACCGAGCCACCATCGTCGCCGAGGGGGTTGACGAAGAAGGGTAAGGAGGCAAAGCGAGCAGATTTGCCACTCCCAAGACCATGGGCGCGCTCAGTGGTCGAGTCGCTAGGAGGGAGGGAGAGGAGCAGTTTGGCGGTGGTTGACAGTGGTGGCGACATGGATGGAATAGAGCGAAGGAGGAGAGAATTGGGAGAGAGGTAGGAGACTGCGCGACTCATGGATGGGCCAGCGCATTTTATTACCGCTCCTCAATTTGCATAGGCCTTCTCGCTAGGAGGCTCTCACCTGTGAAAATAAAGATATTTTCAAAAAAATAAAGATATTTTCGGGCGGTCCTCTTAAATGCTCAATAGTAAAAATCATTTTTAAAGGTGAGTTTAGACCACAAGACCTTCTCAGTATTATTACCAGCGTAATTTTAATGGTAGAGATAAAACCCATTTGTCTGGGAAAATCATCTTTCATATTATTAACTATTAAATTTTGACAAGCTATAGGTATATGTCACTAAATAAATGAAAATCATGTTAGGACTCTGTGCTGAACACACAAACTGATAATAAATAAATAGTACTCCATTCGTTTATAAATTTCATACATAAGTCATTTTGACTTTCCCCAAAGTCAATTTCTTTAGCTTTGATCAAGTTTATAGAAAAATATAGTAACATTTTGAATATAAAACAAAAGAAATTATCAAAATATATTAAATGTTAGATTTAATAAAATTAATTTGATGCTATATGCGTTGCTATATTTTTTCTATAAAATTTGTAGATTGATTTAAAATAGACAGAACAATTTATAATATATATGGAACAGAGGGAATGGAAGTAACATGGAGGAGGCGAGATCGCTGTGACGGTTCAAGGTAGCAATTGGGCATGTGGTTGGAGATGGCCCACAGGCATATGGCATGGCCAATTTTCACATATATATATATATATATATATATATATATATATATATATATATATATATATATATATATATATATATATATATATATATATATATATATATATATATATATGCATCCAAAATTCCCCCATCTAGGCCGGTAGCTAGAGTTGCTACCAACCTTCCTCTAGGAAAAAGTGAACTTTAACCCCCTCAACTATGGTCCAAATATGATTCATGCCCTCTAAACGTGAAACCGGGTATATCGACTCCTCCAACTATCAAAACCGGTGCAAACTATGTCCCTCGGTGGTTTTGGCTGACGTGGAACCTACATGACGGTGTTGATCGGGTTTTCATCCTATGTTGCGTTGACATCGCAACCACGAGCTCTCTTCACCTCGCATGGCTCAGCGGGGTGGTGTGGAGCTAGCTCGACGGTTCGGAGAAGCTCATGGTGGTCCTCCTGTGCACTTCATCTAGGAGACGGGTAGAGGCGGCGGCCAGAGAAAGGTGAGGAGAGAGGGTTGGCCTAGAGGCAATGGGCGGGCGTCGTAGAGAGGAGGGGCAGAGGGAGAGGTGGTGGGGGAGAGGAGAACGGCTACCTCCATGGCTGAGAGCTCCGCCTAGCCATCCGAGGCAGTCGCGGTGGTGGAAGAGAGAGGGGAGAGGCGGTTCCGCCGAGCTCGTGGGTGCGATGGCGCGAGGCAAAGATAGAAAGGAGGGAGGATGACATGTGGGCCCATATATATATTTTGTATGAATGACTGTTAACAACGGAATTTTGCATCAAACTCAGAGAGGAAGGAACAAAATCGAAGCAGATTTGGTGCAAGATCGAATTAGATTTAGAATCGGACTACGCATCGGCTGGTATTGTATCGGCTGGAAATAGAGTACAGACTTGGCTTAGCCAATATGGCAAATGACTGATACGATATGACTTGGGCTCGGTTTTGGCCTAGTTTGGAATAACCGCCATCGCCAATTATAGATAGAGCTCAATTAAGGCAATTGTATATATTAATTAGGGTATTTATGTCAGTTTTTGTTAGAGATATGGTAAGAGACCGTCATGCGGTCTTGTTTGTATTTTATCTTTAGGAAAGTTTGAGTCATGTCTATAATGGACTAAGCCCTTGTTTAGTTCCCAACTTTTTCTTCAAACTTCCAACTTTTCCATCACATCAAAACTTTCCTACACACATAAACTTCCGACTTTTTTCTTCAAACTTTCAATTTTAGTCAAACTTTCAATTTGAGAGTGGAACTAAACACACCCTAAGCTTGTATTCGGGGTATAAATATAGACCCCAGATCATTGTAATAGAAGACAACAAATCCAATACAACTTTGGTGCATCGCCACCCATTTGTTCTTCTTTTCGGCGACTTCTCTCAACAAGAGGTAAGTCTCGATGGCTTGTGCTATCGGAGCTATTATGTCACTTTAGATGTTTTATCATGACCCATCTGCTATCATATGTCTTAGTTAATCTAGTCTTAGTATCTCGCTTTAGCCCTATCAGCTAGTTCTCACTTTAGGGTTCTCGCCGATATCGGCTAAATTGTCTTACTATATTAGATTAGCTAAGGCATCCACCATCCTGAAAAGCGTTTAATTACTTGATTGTTTAGACTTTAGGTTTCTTTATATACTTTGCGATGCATCATCCCTAGTCTTGTTTTGAACCCTAAAAACTAACCTGGAATTAATCATAATTAAGGATAGTATCAGAGTTTCAGCCAATCTTACCTAATATACATGCTTCTTTACTAGTTTTATGTATATTTACCACTTATATAGACATATCACTCCAATAAATATATCAAGTCTAGATCAGTATCGTCCGGGTTTGCAAACTTGGTAGTTGATTGTTATTTGATATATTTCTATAGATTTATTTGTTTATATAAGCTTGTACTAGAGTATTAGCTAGTAGATTATCTTTATTTACCTATCTTGCTATAAATATTGTTCCATTGGCTATTTCTATAGTATCCTCTAAAATACGTTTGATAAACCAAACAAATGATATTACTGCCGATGAGGCATATTTAGGGTTTGTGCTTAATTTATATTTCAATCCATTGCCGATCTGGTTCAACTACATCGGCTGGGATCACTAACGATATATCATCGGCCTATCGGCCGATTGGCTATCGGCTGACTCACTCTATTTATTGTTTTCCTTGCTGGTTTCAAGATCAAACCAGCCGGCACGCCCTTAACACACTCGAGGCTAGCCTTGGACCTGCACTGGGATTAAGTAGATCTCCCAGGCCACCGTGTTTTCCGTCAACAATGACATATGGGTCCCACATATTTTTTAAATTCTAATGCCACAGAAGAGCCACATCAATGCCAGGTAGGATGAAGACAAGGTCAACACCTCCACGTCAGTCAAAACCGCTCGCAAAACCACCATGGGACATAGTTTGCACCTGTACTTATAGTTGGAGTAGTCGATATACCCAGTTTCGCGTTTGGAGGGCATGAGTCATACTCGGAACATTGTTGAGGGAGTTAAAGTCCCTTTCTCTATATATATGCATAGTCAACAACAACGAGGCTCGAGAGAGACTACTTTATTCACGCTGGTTGGACAGGTACTTATGGTTCAAAATTCCTATGCGGCACAAACTCGCGACGTAATGAAGTCGCGTGTGTGCTCTGCCCCCTCTTTTTTTCCCACATGTTTTTTCTCAGGGTTCGATGAGCCTCCAAGCACAAGGGCACAAGACTTTTTTTTTCAATTTCAATTTCACCGTGACACTGATAGATATCGAAAATTTCACATTTTGTTCCTTTTTGAAAACTTATTTCAAAATAGGTCTAGCCGAAAACTATCATAAAAAATGGACCCCAACCTCAGCGCTAGGGCTGATGGCACTGAGCTCTAGCACGCTGCTTAGCGCTGAGGTAGTGACGACCGTCACAGGCTGTCGAGCAGGAGACTGGGCCTACAAGCTGACGTGGCAAAGGTCACCACCCGCATCTGTGCTGACCTCCCCAACCTCAATGCCAAGCCTGTTGGCGCTGAGGTAGTGAAAAACCCCTCTACCCATGCCCATACACTTCTCCCTCATTTCGCACAATCAAACTAGGGTTTCTAAGGGCTCTTGGCAGTTTCGAAGGTGAGTTCACTCCATTCCATTCCATCTTCTCATTTGTTGTGTTCGATTTGTTCCTCCTCCATTAACCTTGTTGGATGTGTTGCTATGGCCCTTTGTATTCTATTGCCTTAGGGGAGTTCTCCAAATTCAAACCTTGATCAATTTTGGATGAGACGATGATGTTGTTCTATCAGCGTTACCTTCTTGGGGGCATTGCCTTCGAGTTTTTTCCTTCCTGTTTTGCTAGCTCAGGACACTTGGGTGTGGGAGAGCAACGATGACACCCTTGTGATAGAGTCAGCGTTTTCGTGCTTTGGTGTAGCAGGTTCATCTTCTCAGGGATTGTATGGTTGGTTTGTTTGTTTTGATAGTGTCAGAGTTTTTAATAGTTTTTCTTGTAAATTTAACTAATTATCTTAATTGCAGGAGCTACGTTCCTTCGGAAAAAAATATGGGTACGATTTAATGTATGTTTGCTTCTATCTCGAAGAATAGATAAGGATGCATATGTAGGATTGTAGGTATATGAATTGAATATAATGTAGATGCATGCATGGAGCGATGGATGGCAAGTGAACAAGCCAAATTGGCCGACAACCTGGCATGGAAAGCGATGAAGTTGCTCTCTTCTCGCCAATCGATCGATGAGATTTAGCGCTACAGTATTATATTCTTACCATGTTGTCTCACAATTGGTTAGGCGGCTCCATTATATTTGTCTAGTTGCTGCATGTATGAGTATATCACCGGATTAGTAATGCACAAAAGTTTTTGAAAAGAGAGATTGAGGGTTTTTGTTTTATAGATTCAACAGAGTACTTCAATGCATAATATAATAATTATCTTACTAATAATATAGTAAAATTTAAAAACATGCTTTTTAGAATATGTCAAACAGATACAAAGTAGCCAACTAGCCATCTGTCTTACTTTTAAATTTGTCATTTTAATTAAAACAGACGTAAAACATTTTTTTCTCTTTACTTAATTTAGTATTTGGCACCACGATGCAGTATTTATGCCTGAATTATATATTTGGATCACGATAAAACTAAAATGTCACGGCCAAACCCATCTCCCTGATGGCAGTGCCATCGCAGCGAGCGGACGCCCTTTGGCGCTGGTCGTGCCAAGATCACCTCCACCGCTTCGGTCGAATCGGATTCCGCTATCCAAACTCGGCCGTTCTCTGCCATAGTCAATCTTGTTCCCTGCCGCTGTGGTCGGCTGACTGCTCTTCGGTCGCGAGGGACCGGATCTTGTTTGACGTGCCGATGGTCGTTCCCAATCTCGAGGGCCGGCTGATGGCACACACTCACTACCATCTTCGAACGCGGAGAACGCCATGCTACGCACCTTCCTCGCCAGCTGCTCTAGGCCTCTGCTCCTTAGGCTGCTCCCACTACCCCTGCCTCCGGCGCCTACCGTTGTGGTTGTAGGGGTAGTGCCGAAACTCAGCAAGAGGATTATGGCCAAGCTCGCGACCGCTAGCCCGAGTCACACGGTCTCGCACACGCAACACAATCTGATGCACAAGCTCAGGCTGGTGCCAAAGAAGGGTCTATTAACGCTAGAATTTGGTAAAATTCTTTAGTGGATTCGGTTAAGGAAAAAGTAAAATCAGTCGATGGAAAGCTTATCCAGAATAGACAAGTTCAAAAAAGAATCATGAAGACCATGACATGGTAGCTTCATTTCTACCATATAATTTACCAACTGCAGTCCTACAAACCTCATTCATCAAATCCGATGATCCAAATTCATCGCATCCAACACCTCAAATCATCCCACGTTTCCCCTCAGCTGCTCACCCCCTCTCACTCCGCCCACCCGAAAATCACTCACAAAATCCCCATCCTCACCCCAATCATCCCCGATGCCGCCAACACATCGCGCCACTGTCGCCCTGCCATCTCCTATCCCGGTTCTCTCTCCCGAACACCCCAAACCCTAGAACTGTCATTATCACCGATCCATCAAAGCGCCATCCTCCGCCATCACCGCTGCGCCATCTCCTGAATCCCCATCTGCCGTACCATCTCCTGAATCCCCATCTGCCCCCTCAATCCGTCATCGTCGCCGTCGAATCCCCATCTCTCTCCGATCCTCCCTCATCGCCGACACTGATGATGGGGACACTAATGTGTTGTTATGTGGTAGTGCATCATATCGAGAATTTGTGTAAATAGGATAGAACATTGGAAATCTAGTGGATTCTTTATTTTTTTTTAATTTAATATCAAAGCGAGAGTCCAAACTATATACAACTTGGTACTTATTATTTCTGAAATTTATAATTATTAAATTAAGAAAAAGGCTAAATTGGGAGTCCAACAAGAGAACAAATAGGCAGTGATTAATTCCAGTTTTGAGAAATTTAAATCATGGAAAATATATAAATTATACTCTAAACCAAGTATATTGCGAATTTCAGAATTATTAACCATGAAAAGACTAAAATTTCGACTCCAAATTGAGGACGACTCAATACTTGTTTCTTCCGAATTATGAAATTATTAAATCATAGACCAGCTATAATTAGCATTCCAAACCAGGAAAAAGTCAATTTCTTCAATTAATGGCAAATTTTATAACTATAAATTCAGGAAAAATTTATAACTGAGACTTCAAGCCGAATGCAACTCAATACTAATTTTGGAATCATTGAATCATAAAAGCTAAGTATAATTGAGGCTCCAAACCGAATACACAACTTTTCAATTGTGAATTTCAGATTTATTTGATCATGGAAAAAGTAGGGTTAATTAACACTAGCTATAAATTCAATGCATACAACTCAATATTTATCAATTATGAATTTAAAAGTTGTTAGATCATGCAAAAGCTAAATTGAGGCTGCAAATTAATTAAACTAAGTACAAGTTTGTATACTTATAATTCCAATTTTTTTGAGGAGAACGACGGCAGGAGATCTGCCGGAATTTAAATTAGGGAAGGGCGAAACCTAGCAAAGAGTTTACAGGAACTATAACAAAGAGGAAATACAACTTAAGAAGAAAGGAGGATCAGGGGGGCTTGAAAGCAAGCCTGCGCAAGTCCATATCTTGTTTAATAAGGTGTGCTACTTCACCTACTGTGAGGCAAGAATTTTGAAAAATTCTTCTGTTTCTTTCTAGCCATATATTCCACCAAGTAGTTAGTAATGAGCCTCTGATCGCTTGCACTTGATCTTTGCTTCCCACAGGGTTGGCTCTAGTTCACCAAGTTTCAACATGAGGGGGGGTGGGGCGTAGCCAAAGGGCCCAGATTTTGAAATTGGCAGATTAAACTCCAAGTTTGTCTAGTAAAAATACACTCATTGAGCAGGTGGTTTGTGTCTTCAAAAGAACAAGTGCAAAGGCGGCAAATCCAAGTGCACGGCCAATGTCTTCGAAGTATATTTTGTGCTGTGAGGGTTTTTTGATGAAGGACAAGCCATCCAAAGAATCTCATTTTGGGCTCCGCTGGAGCCTTCCAAAGTGAAAGAAAGTCAAGTTTTGCAAAAGAACCTTCAAATTGGTAGAGATACGCACTCTTGGCTGTGTAGGAACCGTAATCAGTCCAGTTCCAGGTAATGTCATCCGGTTCTTGGGATAGCGAGGCCAATTGAATTAAGCCTCCTAGCTGTACGAGCTCATGAATTTCCTCCACGGAAGTAAATTGTCTAAAAGAGGCTAGCCATTTGTTGTCTGTAAGTTCAAGTTGCACAGATCTTTGTTTTCTCTTCGCCAAGCTAAAACATCTTGGTGCAATGTCTTTTGGGAAGCGATTTTGTAGCCAGCTATCATGCCAGAATCTTGTTTTGGCGCCATTTACAACCTAAATAGTTGTTGCAGCTTGGAAGAGTCTATTGCCGGATTCGTCACAGGGCAGGTTCATGCCCACCCAAGGCTTTTCTTCCTCCTTCCAATTAAGCCATAACCAACGAAGATGTAATGCCCTGGAAAAGCGTTCTAATTCCAGGAGACCAGCCCCTCAACCTTCGGTTTGCAGACAGTTTGCCAGCTAATCAGGCTATCTCCCGGGTTAGAGTGGTCTAGATCTTCGCCTTTCCACAGAAAAGATCTTCTGAAATAAAATTAAAGTAAATACTAAATCGAGGAGGCTTTGTTTTGGTGAACTATAAGTACTAGATAAGTTATGCATTTTTAGATGAAACGTGATCGAGTATGGATGTACAGTAGAGTATCGAGTGTCCATGCTGTACGGCTGGTTTCACTAATACTCGTCCGTTTCATATTATAAGGCTTTCTAGTATTGCCCATATTTATATATATGTTAATAAATCTAGATATATATGTGTGCCTAAATTCATTAATATTTATATGAATGTGGATAATACTAGAAAGTTTTATAATATGAAACGGAGTTAGTACGTAGTACTGTACAAATTACAAATTACAGAAGAACGCCTCGCTACTAGCTAGCTATAATAATTGTGGACACGCCCACTCCATATACATGTGCCTCTCTTGTCCTGTATATATGTCCTTTTTAATGTGTGAGTGTATAATTAATTAAGCAGTGAAGTGAATCGATCTGATTAATAATTAATTCATGGATGGATCCATCGGGGATATACTGAATTGTTCAAGACAAGATCGATAAATTAATTGAGCGGCGGCGGCTGGGACTATATATAGAGAGATAGAGAGAGGGGCCTGGGGGGAAAAGAAGAGGAATTTAATTATAAGAGGAAGAGGGAGAAGAAGAGCTTAGGTACAGGCTCCAGTAGCTAGCCAGTCCAGTCCAAGAGATCGATCGAGAAACAGAGGATCGGAGAGGAGGAAGAAGGAGAATCCAAGTACTGGGAGGCAATTAATTTGAGTTGAGATCGACTTGAGAGCTAGCAGAGGCTCATCTCATCTAGGCCAGCAGAGGCTCTTCGCTCGCTTATTTCATCCATGGCTTCCAAAGGTATGTACTACTAGCTAGTATCTTAATTTCTATCTATATCTATATCTATATATGCTGAATTTACTGAATTCGATTGATCGTACGTTTGTGGACCGATTTATCGATCGGTTAATAATATACTATAAGCAGCTAGCTGGAGTAGCTTAATCACTACTTTGAGGAAAGAAGTAATTAATTTGCTCAATCGTTCAATTCTTTCTTCGTTAAGCAAGCATGTAGAATATCTAACCTACTCTCTCTATATATATATATATATGCAAAATTAAGCTGACGGGCAGGGTGATTTTGAGGCCAGCTCTCTGCTGCATGCATATATACTCCATATAACTTAATATGTACTAAATATTTTTCTGGTATATAATAGTACTTGTGGATTTACTAGCTAGCAAGTACTCAAACTAATGTACTTAGCGAGTGTTTACTGTGCTGCCTGCAGTAATACTCCTAATTAATAGAGAGAGCTAGAAAGCAGAGAGTGATAGGCGGAGGTCCCTCAGGCGCAGGGTGAGGGAAAGAAATAAAGTGCAGGATTATCGATGGATGTGCCTTATCCAATATAATCGCCCAATACATCCGATATGATCCTCATGTATTGGTTGGCCAGATTATTGTATCAGTCGATCGATCGATTCCCCATGGCCATGCATAATCGATTGTCCAGATTCATTTCTATAATTTAAATAAATCTTTTTGAAACAGATCGGAGTAGATATTCGTGCCTCGCTCTACTACAACATGCTGTCCTGTCCCGTAGTACATCGATCGATCAATACTTGCTAGTGATCTATCGATATCAATAGCTAGGCAGCCGACGACGACGTTTCTGTGTGTTGTCCCTTTTACTAACTAATTAGCTTCTTAATTAATAATTTATTAATTTGCACCCACTCCTCATCGTTCCATCTCCATCGATATCATCATTAATTAACGGTGAAAATTAATTTTTCAGACAAGCTAGTACAGAAACTGATGTGATCTGATCTGATGGATAAATATAAGTAGAGAAACGATCGATCAAGACCTGCATCTGCTGCAGGCAGGGGCGAGCATCTGAATCGATCAAAGCAATTTGCATATCTACTACCTCCGTCCCATATTACTTATCTTTTTGACTTTTTGTTTGTCAATGTTTGATCATTCGTCTTATTCAAAAAATTTTAAAATTATTATTTATTTTGTTTGTCATTTGCTTTATTATCAAAAGTACTTTACATACTACTTTTTTTTATATTTGCACTAATTTTTCAAATAAAATGAATGGCCAAACATTACAAATAAAAAATCAAAAACGTCTATTATAGGACGGAGGGAGTATCTATCTATATGTCTATCCGATCGATCCCCAGCACTATAGCATCAGCATCATATCAGAGCATATATGCATGTATGGTCCATGCATGCATGATGAATATACTCATACCCTCCATCATACCGTACGCACAGAGAATCCAATTCCATCGTCTCTTTATTTCCACGGTGTGGTGTATAATTTTTTTATTACATACATACTCGATCCGTATTTATTTAATATAGGGTTGTGTTGCGTTTTTAATTTTATATATATATATATATATATATATATATATATATATATATATATATATAATTACTCCACAAGTGCAAGTGGAATGGAATAGTGAACAGGATCGATCGGAGCAGCTACGAAAGCTACAGTTACGAGTAGATAAGATCACTGCAGTAGTACACATGCAGGCCACACAAGTGAAGTGATGACAGCCAGAGATTAATTAACTAATTAATTAACTGCATTCATGCCTAGCTTGGCGAGACGAAAACTTGTCATGCTTGCCTCTTGTCTGCTATTTGGTGGCATCAATCAATACCGTATATACTACTCCTAGGAACGAGGACTCAACAACTGTATGCCCTCCGTAAAAAAAAAAAAAAAAAAAAAAAAAAAAAAAAAAAAAAAAAAAAAGACAAACCATGAGTTTGAATCTGGACATGATGAGTTTGTCTTTTTTGGGACAGAGGGAGTATATTAGAGTACACGTAATGGTAAAGTAAGTTGCTCTCTATAAAACATATACATCTCAACAATAGACTAGATTAATAGCAAACCACCTCAATAGTATGTCTACATGGGTATCTATAGCTCTCTAATACATTGCCTCGTTTTTCTCTGTAGAGTATCTCCAGGTTAGTAGATAGTTTTGCTCTCTCTCTTCATTTAATCTCTTTCAAGTAGGAAAATATGCTGACATGGATCTCTTGTAGAGAGCCTATAGATAACCATTACGGGTGCCCTTAGAGCAGGTACAATAGCAGGCTATAAGCCAGCTGCAAACATATTTTAAGCAGATAAATAAGGAGAAAGAATAGCAGCGGGCTACAGATTTGTAGCCAACTGTAGCACGGACTCCAAGACGCAGTGTGTGTATGACAGGTGGGACTAGATATTAATAATGTAGTATATAACTATTGTATAAATGAGCTATTAGATTGACTATAGATGAATTGGAGTTAGTAGTTGGCTACACTATTAAACTTGCTCTTAGAGCAAGTTTAATAGTATAGCTCACTATTGGCTCCACTTCATCTATAGCCAATCCATACAATAGTTGCTTACTATACTATCAATATATGGTCCCATCTATTATACACACATTGCGTCTTGGAGTCCGTGCTGCAGCTGGCTACAGATCTGTAGCCCACTGCTCTTCTCTCTTATCTTTTATCTCATTAAAATATGTTTGCAGCTGGTTAATAGTCTTTCTATTGTACCTGCTATTACTTCTTATTAAGGTTCCAACTAATTAAATTGTAGTACTCCTACTGTAGTGGAGTACCATATTACTATATCTTAACATACCGTGCCTAGGAGATAAGTGAACAATAATGATCGATCCCCATGTGCTCAAAATCAAAATCATGACCTAACTTCGCGTGAGGTTTTGATAAACTAATTAATATTAACCAGACCTAAGCAGTGTCCACTGTATATGTATATGTAGATGCTGGTAGATTTTCTCTCCCATCTCTACTTTTTTTTACTTGGCTTAAATAGGATAATCTAGTACTTATTAAGCAATACAATTCAAATCTATTTAATTATAGACTCCTATTCTTTGGGTATTTTATACTTGATAATTTGCTAAAGTAGCTTTACGGATTCATCTATTTAAACACGATACATGATGTGCGAATTTATCATAGAATTCAAATATATTCCAACTACTTTTTTCAAATTAAATTTCTAAGGTATGCAGTGTAATAGAATCAGATTCATTGGATAGGAAGCAATGAATGACTCATAATCATTTGAAAGTAAGGAAAAAAAGAGAGACGAGTCCATTTTACATGTCAACTTTCGTCAAAATAAAAATTCATCCCTAAACTTCAAAATTGGATACTATTTATCCCTTAGTTTTTAATACCGTTTTCTTTTGAAAAGTATGTACATCATTTTTTTTATATTTTTTCTCAATCATTTACTAACTTTTATAATTAATATATATTTTAACCTATTTGAATCGGTCAAAAGATGAAAAGTAAATGGTTGAGGGATGAATAATGTCTGGTTTTGAAGTTTATGAATAAATGTTAGACTTGATGAAAATTGGAGATGTAAAGGGATTTTTCTATTAAAAGAATATGCGATTTTGACATGTACAAATGGATAAGCTCAGGCCGGCACGTCCATTGCGGTTTCACCAGAGCCAATCCATCTTGCAAGATTCCAATGAAATAGAGGCATACATGGAATATATTCTGGAGACTGTGAAGATTTGAAGATGTTACAGATAAGATGATTTGAACTATATAATTCCAGCTACGTAAAAAAGCTAAGACAATGATTATATATGAGATGGTAGCATATGTGAAATGGTTTAGTGAATACTTAAAACTTTATTTAGGTGTTTGGTTAGGGAGAGAGAGAGTGGCGATAATTATAAGGGACAATTGTTTATTTGACTTTGTTTTGAAGCCTAACTACCAATTTGACTCTATTTTTTCTAGTTTGCTTATTTGCCTGCTTTTCGAAAATGAACACTCCGTCTGACCTGTTTCTACAACACCGTTAAGAGTTCATTTTAAAAAAGAGGAAAAATAAAAATCACATTTCATAATGACTAAAATACCCTCCAACTCTATCCTCATCTAACCCTTTTCTCTCCCGGTCTCTCTCTCTCTATCATATCCCTTCTCTCTCCGGCGAGGGAGCTGTGGCGGGGAAGGTAAGCGGCAGAGCCGGCTGGTGGAGGGAGGGACCACCGGCGGCAACGGCGGGCCATGGAGGGAGGGGATCCACGCCGGCGCCAACTTGCGGAGGGAGGGCGGCTATGCCGACGTGGATCAGCGGCAGCGCCGGCTGATGGAGAGGGGAGCACCGGCGGCGGCGGGGGGCCGTGGAGGGATGGGATCCACTTCGGTGTCAACTCGCGGTGGGAGGGCGGCTGCGCCGAGCACGGATCCACGGCTGTGCCGCTGGTGGAGGGAGGGAGCACCGGCGGCGGCGGCCGGCCGTGGAGGAAGGGGATCCGCGCCGCCGTCAACTTGTAGAGGGAGGGCGGCTGCGCCGAGCGCAGATCTGCGGCGGCGCCGGCGGAGTTTCAACCCATAGGAAGTCCACCCCTGCTGCTTCCAGCCCGCCGGCGAGGGGGAGCTCGTTGTCCAGGCCAAGCAGAGCAGGCCGATGGCGTGGCCAACGCGGGCGCAGGCGCTCGAATGGAGGGAGGAGGTGGCAGCGGCAACGCCGGATTCGCCGACCGCAGCTCGAGATCCACCGCCCGGACTTGCCGCCGCCACTCCTCGTCGTCGTCGTCACCAGGGCCGGCGCCGGCTCGCCGTCTCGACTTTCGCCGCCTCTCCCTGTGGTGGATCCGTGGAGGAGAGGAGAAGAACTTGCAGCCGCCACTCCTCGTCGTCGTCGTCGTCGTCACCAGGGCCGGCGCCGGCTCGACGTCTCGCCTTTTGCTGCCTCTCCCTATGGTGGATCCTTGGAGGAGAGGAGAAGAGAGAAGAGAGGATTGGAGAAGATAGAACTGACGGGTGGGTCCCACATGTAATAGGGTCAAATGAGTAAGGGCAGAAGAGACATTTTGTGCTTCAGTTAACACCGTTAGACGCCCTTAACGGAATAGGGTCATACCGTGTCTTCAATTTTGAAAAGGAGGATCAAATAAGCAAACCCTAAAAAGTAGGGTCAAATTGGTAGTTAGAGTTCAAAACAGGTTCAAATAAGCAATTGCCCCTACTTATAATGTCAACTAGTTGATACCTCGCGCTTTGCTGCGGGATATATGGATGATTGCATGTTATACATTATAGAAATGATAGATGTATATGTCTAAATAATGTAAAAATGGTGTGGAGGTAATGATTCGACATTGCTTGCGTATTGAGTTCTAAAAATACAATAAAATTAATTATAAATGATATGTCATGTTTGATGATATTTAAAATACTCTAGATAATAATTACCAGTGGGTGATAATGTGGCACGCTTGCATGTGATTTAAAATACTCTAGATAATAATTGCTAGTTGGTGATGATGTGGCACACTTGCATGTTGAGTTTTAGGAATTAGTGGGCATCAACTACATAGAAAGTATAGTTATAGATGCGGGCACACCCAAGGCAATTTGAAAGGGGGTTATGGTAGCTGTTATGAAGAGGGGAATGTATCATTGCAGGAGAAGATTCTAGTGCACTGATTTTTTTTTTACTAATGCCTTATTGTAGACTCATAGTTACAGAGCATATGATAAAATCGTCATTCTATAATAATGCTCGGTGCTAACTTATCTCTATCAAACTATTATTGAATGATTTCAGTACTCCTTATGTATTCATTATTCCCATGCTTGATAGTAGATTGAATTTCATAGTGAAGCATTAGTAAAAGTTGCACAAGTTTTTTTTAAAGGAAAAACAAAATGATATACTGTTGCAGGCACAGAAGGAGGCCATGGTGGCGTGGAGAGAAAGGAGCAGCAGCAGCAGAGGGGTTACCAGCTGCCCCGTGACTCCCGGGGATCACTCGAGGTGTTCAACCCCTCATCCGCTTCCTCCTTCCGCACTGCTGCTGCCGCCCCCAAGTCCGCCTCCCCCTTCCTTGCTATTCCCGACAGGGAAGAGGATAATGTGGTGGCACAGCAGCGGGCAGCAGAGTGGGGCCTCGTCCTCCAGACCGACCACCACACAGGCCTCCCCCAGGGCGTCTCCGCACGACCCTCCTCTGGCTCTGCACGCACCAGCTCTGAGGACAACCCACAGCAACAGCAGAGCGCCGCCGCCATCCCACGGGTGTCGGAGGAGCTACGGGCGGCACTATCAGTGTTCCAACAGACGTTTGTGGTGTCTGATGCCACCCACCCCAACCACCCCATCATGTACGCCAGCGCTGGCTTCTTCAACATGACCGGCTATACCTCCAAGGAGGTTGTCGGCAGGAACTGGTTCGATCCTCACACACACACACATAAACACATCAATCCAATTATTCAATTAATAATCAATTGTGTGTGCAGCCGCTTCCTTCAAGGCTCTGGCACCGACCCCCATGAGATTGACAAGATCAGGCAATCCCTCGCAAATGGCTCCAACTATTGTGGCCGCATCCTCAACTACAAGAAGGACGGCACGCCATTCTGGAACCTCTTAACCATTGCCCCTATCAAGGATGAGGACGGCAGGCTCCTCAAGTTCATCGGGTCAGCTATTTTCCCATCACGTTAATTACATACATCACATAAACAGATTATTACATTTCAGCACCATATTTTTATTTGGCTGTTTGCATTGTTATTCCAGGATGCAAGTGGAAGTTAGTAAATACACTGAAGGGAAAAAGGATACTGTTGTTCGTCCAAATGGACTTTCAGAATCACTCATCAAATACGATGGTACTACTAAATGTTTATCTTCTGCTACAAAAGGGTTTTATCCATAAGGTCTTGGAAATTTACAACTTTTGGTTTCAAACTAAAAAAGAGAAAAAAATCAACAATTAATATTTACAGCTCGACAGAAGGATCACGCCCGTAGCTCAGTGTCTGAGCTCTTGTTGGCTCTCAAAAATCCACGCTCATTGTCAGAATCAAGCAATAACACCTTAAAAAGAAAATCACAAGAATCCCTAAGCATGTCAATGAGCGAAGTTCCTAGTAAGAGAAGCTCTGAAAGTGGATCTCGCCGAAATTCTCGTAGCGGAACAAGGAGCTCGCTTCAGAAGATCAATGAAGTACCTGATCAAGTGAATAGAACTAGAAAATCTGGTCTGCGTGCATTTATGGGGTATGCATACAAGTCAAATTATATAACATGTTGTTTGCATTTATCTTGTTTGTCTTACTTAATTTGTACATGCAGTTTTCTTGGTATGGGCCATGGAAGTGTAGAGAAGAACATGCTGAAACCTAGAGATGAAGATCCACTGATCGATAGTGATGATGAAAGACCTGAGAGCTTTGAAGATGAGTTTAGGAGGAAAGAAATGAGGAGGGGTATAGACTTGGCTACTACACTTGAACGTATTGAGAAGAATTTTGTCATCACAGATCCAAGGTTGCCTGATAATCCCATTGTAAGATCCATATGGAATCTCTTTTACCTCTTACACCGCACCTGTTCTTTTTATTAATATGGATATTAAATTTTCATGAATGTATGTTTTGGTTCATATTTCAGATATTTGCATCCGATAGCTTTCTGCAATTGACAGAATACAACCGTGAAGAAATATTAGGGAGAAACTGCAGGTAATGATGATCCCATCTTGCCCCTTTTGCTGCACAATTTACTGGAAGGTTTTTAAATTTTATAGAAAATTTCAGGCTTTTGTAAAATTTTTGCACTTTAACGGTATAAGTTAGCTTTTCATGTAAAATACTAGTGAACAACTTGCCTGGTGCTTTCTTCTGCCCTTTGTGCAGGTTTCTTCAAGGCCCTGAAACTGATCGTGCAACAGTTAGGAAGATAAGAGATGCCATAGATAACCAGGCAGAGGTCACAGTTCAGCTCATAAATTATACAAAAAGTGGTAGGCTACTCGTCACTTGTCTGCATGTTTTTGTTCTCAACTTATAAATATAATAGGTAGTTGATACCCCGCGCTTTGTTGCGGGATATGTATATGAATACATGCTATACATTATAGAAAATGGTAGACGTATATATTTAAATAAGGTGAAAATGATGTGGAGATAATGATTTGACATTGCTTGCATATTGAGTTCTAAAAATATAACAAAATTGTAAATGATATGGCATGTTTGCATGATATTTAAAATACTCTAGATAATAATTGCTATTGGGTGATGATGCGGTACACTTGTATGTGGTTTAAAATACTCTAGATGATAATTACTTGTGAGTGATAATGTGGCACACTTGCATGTTGTATTTTAAGAGTTAGTGGACATCAATTTTATAATAAGATAGGATATGTCTTTTCACAGTAAAGTTACCTTCCCTTCATTACTTCATTACTTGGACAGGTAAAAAGTTTTGGAACCTCTTTCACTTGCAACCAATGCGTGATCAAAAGGTACTATAGTGACAGACATGGGAAAAGTTTCTGCTGAGTTATTCAACATATTTGTCTACAATTCTTTTGTATGTAATTTGACATGAGTCCAATTTGCCTGTGGATCAGGGTGATGTTCAGTACTTTATTGGGGTTCAATTGGATGGAACTGAGCATGTTCAGGATGATGCTGCAAAAGAGGGAGTCGTGCTGGTTTGTATCTTGAAAAATCATATTTGTGCAACTGACAAAAGCAACACAAATAGATATGGGCAGTCCCATTGTCATGTTATGTTTTGTAGTCTGATGCTTCTGGAGTTTTATTAAGAACGAAGGCTATGTTCATTTGCAAGAGTTGGAAACACAGCTGTTGCGCACGGGAAACGGAGCGGTCCATTAGCACATTATTAATTAAGTATTAGCCAATTTCTTTTCAAAAATGGATCAATATGATTTTTTTAAAGCAACATTCGTATAGAAACTTTTTGCAAAAAACGCACTGTTTAACAATTTGAATAACGTGGGCATGGAATACAAGAGAGATGGGTTGGGAACATAGAGAAAAAAACTCAGCCTAACTGGAATTGCAAAAATGCTCTATACCCGAAAGTCAAAACTAGTGCTACAGAACCTGTGATACATCTCACATATTATAAAATCTAATCTACGTGACTAGCATTCTCTTCTGGAAATAATTAATAGTTTTCTCTTATCTTTTCCATTTTTTAACACGTTGTTTCATTTTTCCTCATAATTTACCCTTTTATGTCTCCATGAGTGAGTGAATTTTGATTAAAATTTCTCACATTAGATTACTGTGTCAATCCTGCCAAATTGTTTGTGAATATTAGTGACTAATTGCACCAAATTTGGACAAGGCAAGCCTAGAAACACTGCATGAGTAAACGAGTTGTTGCATTGGTCCGGATAAACAAAAGTTGTTGCATTGGTCCGGATGAACTAAACAGTTCAATGTTTACTAAACTTTGCTATGGACCTTCAACTTTATGAAAGCATAAAAGCATAGTTTGTTGGAAAAATAAACTGGAATGTTTATGTGCCAGGTTAAGAAAACCGCAGATAATATCGATGAGGCTGCAAAGGAACTCCCGGATGCTAATTTGGTCAGATTAAAGCATCACTCTTTGATTCATCATATATGTGCTTGCAGTTCTAACAGTAACCCATGCTCACATTCAGAGACCGAAAGATCTATGGGCTAACCACTCAAAAGTAGTCCTGCCAAATCCACATATGAAGGATACTGCATCATGGAGAGCCATCCAAAAGGTATGATTTGACTATAGTTCACTGAATTCGCTACGCAAACATCACTTTAAGGTTATTGCATATAGCAGGCTCATCTTTTCGCTTATGCTTATCAGCCAAAATTTGAATTTTCAACCTTAAATTCGAAGCCGATTTTGAGGTTTTTTCATCGAAGTTTATTTTTCAGCTTTTGCTTTTAGATCACTAAGAACATGTATATAAAAGCTTCATTTACAAATTACTTTTCATTTGCAAATATGTCGTTTGGCTTATTCCGTAGATAAGCCAAACAATGGGGTTGTAAGTGTCATTATCTGGACAAACTTGGAAGAGTTATATATCATTATCTAGACAAACATGGGAGAGTGATTTACATGTCAACCTCTATGTTTTAAAAGTGTCATTTTAATCTCATCACTATTCTGTTGTAGAATACAACAGCCTTTATAGAACACTAGTTATTTGCCTACTATATTATATGCCATCACAGCCAGGAGATTTATACTGATGTATAATACAATAGCCTTTACAGAATATTAATAACTAATATCTCTTGTAGGTTCTCGAGAGTGGTGAAAGTATTGGTTTAAAACATTTTAGGCCAGTAAAACCATTAGGATCTGGTGACACTGGAAGGTAAATCATTTCATGGTTTGGTTAAATTGGATAAACATTGAATTGTTGCCTTTTATTGCTAATACATTTGACTCATTTTACAATTGTTGTTTCAACAATGTGTATTATGATTGGAATTGAAGTGTACACTTGGTAGAGTTGTTGAATACAGGAGAATACTTTGCCATGAAAGCTATGGATAAAAGCATCATGCTTAACCGCAATAAGGTTTGATGCTTGTTTCACCTTTTAAAATGTATACATTTTTTGTGAATAAAAGACATTGTTTATACTTCTAGTTATGTCTATTGCATTATATCTCTGAGTACATTATAATGTCTCTAGGTTCACAGAGCTACTGCTGAACGCCAAATCCTTGATCTATTAGATCACCCATTCCTTCCAACATTATATGCATCATTTCAGGTTTGCTCTATCAATAATCTAGCTAAGATGTCCTATTTATGTATAATCATTTCCATTTCACTCTATAATGTGGAAGCTATCCCTATTATCTAGTCTTAATACCCCAACATAGCTATAGAAATCTTTTTGCAGTACATCAGTTTTATGTGGTATTTTCTTATGAATTTTCCTTTTCAATATATGGCAGACAAAAACGCATATATGCCTCATTACTGACTACTGCCCGGGTGGTGAGCTCTTTGTGCTTCTAGATAATCAACCTCTGAAGGTTCTACATGAAGATGCAGTCAGGTCATCATTTAAACTATTGTTTTCGCTTAGTTCTGATGGGATGATGTGTGTGGCTTTGTTTTGAACACACGTTGGCAGCATATGTGCTAATCATTGTGGCAAAGACATGCTACTTTGATCTGTTGTGATTTTGTTTGATTCAATTATTGTATGAGAAGACAATAAGCATTTGTATAATACTATTTCATTGTTCACAGGTTCTATGCTGCCGAAGTGGTTGTTGCACTAGAATACCTACATTGCCAAGGTACATATACATCATTGTTGATAACTTGCATGCATTAAAAATTCTCTTATTTCAATGATCATCAATATATCTAGGGATGCCTATCAACTTTACATAAAAAGAACATGGCCTTAATACTCATAATTTATCCACTTTGACTGCATGCCATACATAAATATTGAACCATAACAGCACTTCTTCAATACAGTTGAATCCTCACAAGAAATCCATGCATTTACTTGGTGGGTAATAGATGTCTTGTCTCTTTTTGACAATTCATGATATTTAGTTGGAAAATAGTTACTCCCTCCATTTCAAATTACTAGTCGTGTAGATTTGTCCTAAATCAAATATGTTTATCTTTGGCTATTTTTTTAGAAATCTATGTAGTTTAACATGTGAATTACTCCCTCTGTCCCTAAATATTTAACGCCGTTGACTTTTTTAAGCATGTTTAACTGTTTGTCTTATTCAAAAAAATTTAAATAATTATTAATTCTTTTCCTATCATTTGATTCATTGTTAACTACTTTTATGTATACATATAGTTTTACATATTTCACAAAAAAAATTTGAATAAAACGAATAGTCAAACATGTTTAAAAAAGTCAACGGTGTCAAATATTTAGGGACAGAGGGAGTATATAGTATGAAAGTATTTGTCATGGTGGATCTAAAAAATATCAATCTTATTATGTCAAATATTAAAATGTTTGACTTAGGACAAACCTAAAATGACGAGTAATTTAAAACAGGGGGAGGACACTACTTCTAAATGTGTATTATTTCCTTCTTTGTCTTCAGGTATAATATACCGAGACTTAAAACCAGAGAATATCTTACTTCATAGAGATGGGCACATCTCCCTTACAGACTTCGATTTGTCTTGTCTAACATCTTGCAGACCGCAGGTAATAATTTGATAAATCTCTTCTCATAAAAGTAATATTAATTCATGAACCTCTTTCTCTTCCAAAAAGAATCATAAAACGTCACAATTATAATGCGCTAATGAGAAAATGAACCACATTTGATTTAAATATGAGTAGTAAAATTCACTTGCAGTATCACTGCTTGCAAGGAGGGTGCAGTTTAGTCACTCATCTTGCAAATTGCACAAATAAGTCACTCATCTTGCTTCGATGGTGCAAATCTTACCAAATACATTGTCACATGGATTATTTGTTTTTGAATTGGAGGTCATATTGACCTAACATCATGCTTTTTTTAGCCATTTGGCAAGGCAAGCATTAAAGTTACAAACTAATACTCATTTTTTTCCATGTATATGCTACTACTCCCGCTGTCAATGAACACGACCATATTGTGCTTGTCAATCAATAACAAAATTCATCTTTAATTGGATTTTACTACTGGTGGTATTGCACGTTCTCTTATTTATGGATCATGTGACCATGTTTGCAAAACAAATTAACATAGAGCATAACTTCATTGCGAACAACCCACAAGGCACATGTTTTATGTGCTTTGCACCCCCTAAAACAAGATGAGTGGCTTGTTTGAGCATTTTACAATATGGGTGACTAAATTGCACCCACCTCACAAGTTGCGGTACTAGCGTTGCATTTTACTCATTAAACATGCTTTGCTCATCGTGTGGTAAGTTTTTTTTTTTTAACAACAGTATACTAATCCTCAAGGGATAGCACATATTATTATACTAGTGTAATATTGTTTTCAATCTATCGTACACTTCAGCATGTATGTCAATAAGTTCATTATCATCCCAAGTTACAATAAGTATTTTTATGTTATTTGGTAGGTCTTTCTTCCCGAAGATGCTGATGAGAAAAAAGGGAGAAAAAACGGGAGTTACCCCATATTTTTTGCTGAACCTATGCGAGCATCCAATTCATTTGTTGGCACGGAGGAGTACATTGCGCCTGTACGTGCATATGGTCTTCTAACTTACCTGTTCTATACTGTTTGGCAAGCTTTTATTCATTCCCAATATTTCATCTTTGGTACTGAGTCTGTGCATCCTTGTCTGTTTGCAGGAGATTATTACAGGAGCTGGCCATACAAGCGCTGTTGATTGGTGGGCTCTAGGTAATTCTTCCACCAACAATATAGTTATCTTGTTAGACAGTCCTTGTAGTCTATTCAATTACTGTGAATAAATAAAGTATTGAAAATTAAAAGGTGAAAATAGTTTAGAACACCATTATCATATCATGCATGGTTACATTACTGTATCAGACATGGTTATGGTTATGAGGTGGTGGTAATGAATCTATTTGTTGATTCAGGGATTCTTCTATATGAAATGTTGTATGGTTATACACCTTTTAGAGGAAAAACGAGGCAACGGACATTTGCTAATATCTTGCACAAGGATATCAGATTTCCTGCTAGTATATCGGTAAGTAAATCAAGCGTCATTTTTTTTAAGTTGGAGAAGTTAAATCGGTTTGAGTTTTCAGGTCAGCCTAGCGGCGAGGCAGCTAATGTATAGGTTGCTACATAGGGATCCTGCCAACAGGCTAGGGTCCTACGAGGGAGCCAATGAGATAAAAGGACATCCCTTTTTCCGTGGTATAAATTGGCCTCTTATACGCGCCACGGTAACGTAACTAGCTATATCCTGCTGCTATACATGAGTGTTTAATTTGGATGATGAGATCCTAATGTAGAATGTGTGTGTGTGTGTGAATGAAATCAATAATGCATTGTAGGCGCCTCCAAAGTTGGAGATCCCACTATTTTCCAAGGATGACATGGAGAAGAAGGGACTAGTAACAAATAACCGCACGGATATGTTCTGAAGACCCTGATGATGATCTTCAATAAAAGAGAGGGACATATATTGTTGCTTGCTTTGCGTGCGTAGGCCAAGATTAAGATTATGTCATGTAAATATGTAATGTATCGTACAGACCTTGTTGTGTTTGAACCTAGTATGCGATCCATCATCTTAATAAGATGCAATGCAGCGCAATGTGTGCCAGTGAACAGTAATGAGCTTGACTTGAGTTTATAGTAGTCTAGTATAGTGAGTAGAGGAAAAAAAGAGTAAATTGTATTGACGGTACGTAAACTTGTCAAGTGGGTGCAATTTAGTATACGAACTTGTAAAACACTCATTTGGATGTATGAATTTGTTTGATGTGTGTGAACCAAGACCAAAAGAACACGACATGGCCAAGTTTAGCAAGTTAGACGTTGGTTAGGACATGATGTGCACAGGCATAAGACTGATACAGGGGCGGGCCCACTTTAATTCATGGGTATTCAAATGAATACCCAAGATTTTGGAAAAAAAAAGTACATATATGAAGTTATATTATTCCATATGTATATATAGAAAAAAAAGGAAAAATACTTATATCTATTCAAAACTCAAAAGAAGCCCAAACTGAACCCTCCCACCACCCAACATTTCAGGCCCGTTGGCCCAATAGAAAAAAAAGGCCCAATTCCTCTCTAACCCTATCTCATCTCCTCACCTCCCTCCCCTTCCCATCCCAGCCGCCACGCCCACGCGTCGCCAGCCGCCGCACGCGCCATCCCGGCCGCCTGCCCACGCGCCTCGCCCGTCCTCGCTGTCGCGACGTCGCCGCCCGCCGGTCGCGCTGCCCAGCCGGCCAGCCCACCAGCCGTCTGCGCGCGCGCGCGCGGTGCGCCTCGCCGTCGCCCGGTCGCCGGCCGCCCACAGGCCATAGCCGGCTCCGCGCCTCGCGCCTCCTCGGCCCTCGCCGCTTCGCCGAGTCGCCGGACGCCGGCTCGCCGCCTCCGCGTCTCCGCACGACCGCACCTCGCGCCCGGCGGCCGCCTGCACGCCTCGCGCCCTCGCCGCCTCCGTCCTCGAGACCTCGACAGCAGTCTGCAACGGTGAGTCGCCGAGTGCCCGTAAGACATGCTATATTGGTAAACTTGACTTCCGTTTTTATTATTGGTATTTTTATCTTTCTCCAAACAATCTTAAGCCTTATTAAACATTTTATTGAATAGGCCTTATTAAACAATCTTAGGCCTTTTTTATCTTTAGCTAGAAGAAATTAATTAAGACGAGATTTTTTTCCCCCTCTCTTTGAAATTTGAATGAATTCAAAGAGAAAACGCTAGTAGTGACCGCCGCAACTTACTAACGTAGGAGAGGACAAGGAACAGGATGAGTTTGCCCAGGCTGAGGGCACAGAGGTGGTCGATGAAGCATAACGCGTACCACGTTCCTGAGCAAATGCCACTAGATGATCGATGATCAAGAACAACATATTAAAACCCTAAAAAAAGATGCCGTCAAAAAGGCGTGCAATTTGATCACACCATTTACATGGATTATTCTTCTCATCGGATGTCATGCATTGCAATTTGATCACACCATTTACACGGATTATTCGAGATAATATAATTTCAGTACAAATTCAAAGTCTTTTTTCCCGGAGAATATAATTTCAGTACAAATTCAAGTACTAATTAACTTATTGACAAGGCATTGTCGACGAGCATGGCGACGCCGTTCGCCGTGGCGCGCAGGGAGGCCGGCAACGTGTCGTGTAGGCGTTCGCTGCTTCGAGGCGGAAGATGTAATGGTCCTTCCTCCAGAACCGCATAGCCAGCCCATCCGACGGGCGGGTCCACTTACACATACCACTCCACTTACACTTTCGTCCTCGCTTCGTGTAAAAGGGTTAACCCTGGAGTGATATGGTTCGAGGGAAGAGGCCTTATAAGTTAGTTCCACCCTTGCTAAACTAGCGCACATAGCTCTCATGGTATTAAACATGCGCACATAGCTCTCATGGGCCACATAGGCTTTGTCCTAATTAGGCCAGGATGTCATAGAAGTAGACACGGATGACATGGCCGGCGGAGGTGAGTGAGGTTGCCACAGTGTTGGCGGCATCGGCGGTGGCGGCGGCGGAGCAGGAGTTGGAGTTGAAGTCCTCTTCGTTGACCTCGAGTTTGCGTGTTGTCCTTGACCTCCTCCCTCTCCGCGCGGTGGAGGTGGTCTCGGCAACATCAGAGTTGCTCTTGGGAGGAGCTCGATGGCAAGTGCATGCTCAAGAGCGCCTACAAGATGGCCATGGCGGCGTGCTCTTGCTGCTGCCACGCGATGGTGGGGATGCCGTGCTACCTCTGGCGCACGTTGCGGAGCACCAGACGCGTGCGCCGTGTACACTGCCATGACGACGACAACGTGGAGGAAGGAGGAGGAGGATGGGACAGCTCATTGTCAGACTTCGCCTGGAGCTCTAGCAAGGATGAGGAGGAGGAGGGCTCCACCTCCACTGAAGGTGGGGAGTACGGTGGCCACGGTGGCGGTAGAAGGGAAAGGAGGAATCAAGACCAGATGCGGCGGTCTCTGCGGCTGAGACTGATGAGCTTTAGGTGGGTCTAACTATTTTTTATTTACTTGTTTGACTGACATATGGGTTCTGCATGTTTTGTTTTAATTTGTTAGTCTTCAATTTTTCTCTTTTAATTTTTCTTTTTAGGTCAAACTACCACGTAAGCGTCACGTCGATGCCACGTGGGATGAAGACCTAGTTAAAGGAGCCATATAGGTACCATGCTAGCAAAAACCAGGGACAATACTGTTGAGAGACCTTGTTTGCACTCGTTTTCGTAAGTTGGGATGTTGTATCTGCTTATTTGCGGTCTATGAACGAATTGGTAGGCCTGAAATTGGGCTTTGCTCTCCCATGTTACTTGCATGAATAAGTTTACTTTAAGTCCCTCAAAAATTGTTGCCAAGTCTGTAATTCGTCCCTGGACCTCAAAACCGAATACAACACATCCCCAACGTACAAAACCAGTGCAAGCGAGATCCCTCGGCACTATTGTCCCCGGTTTTGGCTGATATGGCGCCTATATGGCTCCTATGACTAAGTATTCATCCTAGGTAACATTGACATGGCAGTTTGATCTTTAAAAAAATAAAATGAGCAAAATTGAAAACTAACAAATTAAAACAAAACATACAGGGCCCATATGCTCCTTTAATTTTTCTTTTTAGATCAAACTGACACGTAAGCGTCACCTCAATGCCACGTGTGATAAAGACCTAGTTAAAAGAGACACATGGGCGCCATATCAGCTAAAACCAGGGACAATACTGTCAATGGACCTTATTTGCATTGGTTTTATAAGTTGGGGATGCGTTGTATCCGGTTATGAGCGTTCTAGGAAGACTCAGCGACAAAAATTGGGATCTAAAGTGAACTTATTCGTTACTTGCATAACAAAATGTTATGGGCTTCATCTTGTCTTGTTGTTGCTAGTACTTTCTAGAGCACTCGGCGTGGAGGGATGGCAGCGGCAGCTCGCTTGCTGCCGGTGGCGGCGAAGCGACTAACGACGACGGCGAGGGCGAGGCGCCTCTCCACCTCTACCTCGACGTCCCCACCCGCCACTGCCGTACTCTACGACCAGCACGGTCCGCCTGACAAAGTCCTTAGGGTGGCTGAGCTGCCGGCGGCGGAGATCGGCGAGCGCGATGTGTGCGTGCGGATGCTGGCCGCCCCCATCAACCCCTCCGACCTCAACCGCGTGGAGGGCGTCTACCCTGTTCGCCCTCCCCTCCCTGCCGCTGTCGCAGGCTACGAGGGGGTCGGCCAGGTCCACGCCCTCGGCGGCGCCGTCGATTCCCGGCTCCTCTCCCCCGGCGACTGGGTCATCCCTTCTCCGCCCTCCTTGGGCACCTGGCAGACCTACATCGTCAACCCAGCCACCGCCTGGCACAGGGTTCGCTCCGATGTGCCTCCCCAATACGTCGCCACCGTCACCGTCAACCCACTCACCGCGCTCAGGATGCTCTGCGACTTCGTTAACCTCGCCCCTGGTCTCCTGTCACTGCTTTCTTCTCTTTTCTTTCCCTGTAATTAAGTCTCACCCCTAGCCCTGGATACGTTTGTTTCAGGTGACACTCTTGTCCAGAATGGCGCTACCAGCATTGTCGGCCAGTGCGTCATTCAGCTCGCCAAACTGCATGGTCTTCACACCATCAACATCATAAGGGACAGGTATGTATGCCTACCTACACTACATCAACGCATTCTGCATCCAAGCTACCCAATTGATGATGACTACGCTAGCATCTCCATAATTTGTTCTATAGGCCTGGTTCACAAGAGGCCAAGGACAAACTTAAACAGCTTGGAGCAGATCATGTGTTTACGGAAAGCCAGCTAGACATCAAGAATATCAAAAGCTTATTGGTACTTCTCCCTACAGGCCTGCATTTCCGTTTCTTAATTCAACCTCAAACTACCTACTTGTCCACCCTTTTTCATAATAAATATATGAACTAATGTGGTAAATTGTATTTACTCACTCTGATACTGTTGAACCAGTCCCCTGTATTATGGAAATGCTTCCACACATGGATGATCCTTGTAGACGCTTTTACATTTCTGCTAATAGAAATGGAGGGGTACCCACCCTTTTGATCAAACAAAAAGAAACTTGAAATGCTTGGGCTCCTAATTAAACTTAGTCATGAGTTTTACTGGAAGCTATTTTGCTGCTTCACAGCTAAATGTTACAGTGCTGTTTCATTTAATTAATGGGAGTGCCTCGCACTAAACAATTATCTAAAAAATTAACAGTAAGGAACAGGACAATCTCAACTGTTTCATTATACTGCTGCTATTTTGTTTACTGTGGTATCAGGGTGCTTTGCCAGAACCTGCATTAGGGTTGAATTGTGTTGGAGGAAATGCTGCTTCTGTCATACTGAAATTTTTAAGGTAGTGCTTTAAACATGAACAAAATTCTGATTAGAACCGTCTTTGTCTTCCACATATATTTATAAACTCTCTCTTTAGGCAAGGTGGCACAATGGTGACATATGGTGGAATGTCCAAGAAACCTGTTACTGTTTCTACTTCATCTTTCATTTTTAAGGTTAGTACATCAGATCTTTGGTCCTTAACAGTGGTCGACAGGGTTTCTAATTTCATATGCAATTTACTCCAGTTGTGTACTCTAAATGTTTATACCAATCTACTGCTTGAAGCTTCTGGCATCGTAATACTAGACTAGTCTAGAATTAGAATCAGGGGCGTTTGTCTCATAAGCACAAGTCATAGGGGCGGCTTTGTTAGACGACTGATCAGTGAACACAAGAATTTGTTTCTGCATCAAAAGTATCACCTGTGATATCATAAAGTTTTGAAACATCATGTAGTTCCGAAAGAAGAAACCCTGCATGGAAGTTTGAAAGACCAATCGTTTCTTTGTGCTACCATGTATCATGTCGTTTATGTCAATTACTTAGCATGGTTTTCATAGACAGTATTTAACACAATGCTATTTTGTTAAGTAGGATCTTTCCCTAAGAGGATTCTGGCTACAGAAGTGGATGAGTTCAGATAAGGCAGAGGAATCTAGAACAATGATAGACTACCTGTTGGACCTGGTGCACGAAGGCAAACTTAAATACGAGTACGTAATGCTACTCTCTTCTTGAATTGCTGTTGGATTACACAGAATGAAACAAATGTAGGTCCTATCATATATGAGGGAGAAATGAATTGTTTTCGTACAGGATGGAGTTGACGCCCTTCAGTGACTTCCATTTGGCTCTTGATAAGGCACTCGGCAAACATGGAAGCCAACCAAAGCAGGTTCTCAAGTTCTAAGATAATGCAAGGACAACGGATGAGAGAGAGCTTGTATTACAAAAACAGGAGTAGAAAAAAGGATGTAAACAGTGCATGTGTGCGTGGCTAGGGGATCGGTGGCCTCTTTCAGTAGTAGTTACCAGGCTGACTTGGGAAGCGGCAATATGTTTTGCGGTGATTGCAGCGGATCTCTGTCCAATAATGGCGGATCACTTCACTTGAGAGTAGAAAGACGTAGTATATCACTTCACTTCAATCCCCCCGCGCAATATGACCTTGTGTGGTTGTAAGTTCTGAAGTGGTATTGATTACCGTCCGATCTGGAGAAAGAAAGTTTTCACTAGATTATCGTCACCGATTATTTGCTCTAAGTTTTCAAAAAAAATTCTTAAAAGATTTCTTCTGTATTGATTAGACCACTTGTTTTAAAATATTTAAGTTTATTTCTTAAAATATATAATCTATCCCTATGATCAAGTAGATAATATCAAATAATCAAACTGTCTAAATTGCATTAATTTCTGAGTAAAATAAATAGTCAAATATCATATCCAAAAGTAGCACTATATATTTTCATTCAAACTGAGGAAGTATGTTTGGCAGGCACAATACAATTATATAAACCTATATATACTAATCTTCAAAAAGAATTTTCATTTAACACGATTGAAATAGCTTGAGCCTTATGAAAAAGAGAAAAATGTTTAACGCGGCTAGTGTAAAATCAAAATGAGAAAACAATCACGCTCAGTTGTTTTTATGTTAGATTTAATTCTTTGACTCGGCTTGGGCACTCTTATATGATAACTCCGTTAGTTTTAAAAGGTAGAGATAATTTACTCCATGCTATTGAGCTTTCCCAGTTCAACGATTTGCTTAAAAGGTAGAGATAATTTACTCCATGCTATCGAGCTTTCCCAGTTTAACGATTTGCCATCGACATTGTCTCTTTCTACAATATATCGATGACTTCGTCGATGGTTGTATAATATTTTGAGCCATTTAAACAAAAATACCCTTAGAGGATTGATTTATCTAATTAGAAGTTTTAAAAAAATATGTAACCTCCTTACACAACATGGAAGTTTCTATAAGTTTCATGTTATTTTTGGCATCTTTACTTTCTACAAAAATATTTTTGTATGATATATCTCATAGAACAGATTCTCTTTAAAATGTACTCGAGCCCCCTTAAAAAAAAGAGAAAAATGTATTAACGCTCATGTGAAACCAAAATGAAAACAATTGAAAAGAAAAAGAAGATGAATGTTGAAGCAGGAATGAAACCCAAGGACCCCCTCCCTAGTAGATGCGATTGAGAGAGGGGGCCCACCTGTCTGTCAAAGACAGGACGCAGCCGCAGTGCCCCCCTCTCTCTCTCTCTCTCTCTCTCTTCTCTGGCTCCGGCGCCGCCTCCCCTCGTTTTCCGAGAGAGAGAGAGAGAGAGAGGCAGGCGGAAGGGGGGATGGACGACTACGCGCGGGAGATGATGGAGCTCAAGACGCTCGTCACCCGCACCCTCGAGAAGAAGGGCGTCCTCGCCAAGATCAGGGTACAAATCCCCCATCCCTCTTCTTCTCTTCTCTTGCTCACCTTTCTGCGGATCTGACTCACTACTTGCGGATCTCAATCTCCGGCCCGCCGGAATTGCTTCTCTTCACTGTTTATTGCTTCCTCTCACCTTCGACTTCCATGCGCCGCACTTGTTGAAGGAATTTTCTCGTCTTGACAAAGTCTACTGCTCTATTTAGGTTTCAATTTGTTAAACAAAAAGGGATCTCACGCTTGCCCTACTTTTGTTTGCATTGTCAATTAGAGTGCAAAATGTTGATCTACACACATGCCATTCCTCGTGTGCCAAGATTCTAGACATCTGCTATTTAATTTTTTTTGTTAAATCTATGTCCGAAATTTAGATAATAGTATTATCCTTGAGGAAGGAAGTGGATAGCTCTACTTTTCCTCATCTGTTGAAGCCAGGTTATAAAGCCATGTGCTCTCTTCAGTTTCAAGAACCATTACATTACATTACATACGAAAACCCTCCTATTACCATAAGGCGTGATCTTGTCTTGCACTCTTGCTTGAGTAGGCTGAGCTAAGAGCAAGTGTGTTCGAGGCCATAGAAGAGGAGGATAGGGTAGTGGAGAATGATGATGGTGGGAATCCCGCTTTGCTTGGTAGCTGCAATGACCGAGCTAAGCAGCTGCATGCTTCACCATCAGGTTTGCCTTCTTTTCTACCCAGAAGTTCAGATTGTTTCCCATGCTGCTTCAAAAATAATTTATCTCATATGTATGATTCTCTAGATTCCTTTTTTGGAGATTTGTTTTCATACCATTCTGTGAATTTGCAGCTTGCCAAAATGCCACCATTGTGCCAAAGTAGCATCTTTATTCGCTTCATCTTTCTCTTCTACGCTTATGAAAGAACCTTTTTTCTATCCTGCTGATGATTAGTTAGTCTTTGCCTTTCATTTCTGCTGCATAGTTTCTTCTTCGGTTATAATTGATTTACGTCGAACATTTTCTACTGCTCTCAGGTAGGTTATTAACAGCACTTGTAAGTGAATACTTGGAGTGGGCCCAGCTAAGTCACACGATGAAAGTTTATCTGCCTGAATGTAATCTGGTAACAGTTTGCCATATCTCATAAATCTTGGATGGATATGTCCAAAATCAACATCTGCTAATGCTGCTATTGATTGTTGGCTGTTGCATTTGTAAATCAGCCAAAGGACTTCTGGAAGAATGAATTAAAGGATTTTTCTAACAAAAGCGGAGCTGAAGGGAGCAGGAGTGCTGAAAGTGGTCCCATGCTTCTAGATGTTCTTGAAGGATATCTCAAATATGAGGTACTCTTGCTAACTCAGAGTCTCAGGCAGACAGTATATAAATGTATATGGAAATCTTTCTGTTTATGGAATTTTGATTTGATTAAAATCCCTGTGTTGCAACAGGATTTTAATTAAAGAAAATTATTATTAACCCATTATTACCATCATTTCCTGCATACTTTTTTCTTTTAATAAAATGTAAGGAATTGGTAATGGAGGTGGTTGACATGTGGACCCTTTGGTCCTACTTGACCTTTTTCTTTTTCAAATAGTAGAGAGTTGGTGGTGGGAGGGGTGGCAGATTCACCACTCACCACCACCACTACTCTCTTTTATAAGAGTAAGTAAAGATATCCACATTTTTCTTTCGCTGTTCTTGAGCCCATGAATTAGCTATCAACACTTCTATTAGTGATACTAGTAAAATGTCCTTGTGTTGCATAGATTTCAACTAGCTATACTATGTATAAAATATAAAATACAATAGATAAATAATTATCGCTAAAACTTATTCACTTGATTAAATGAGACGAAATGAGCACCTATGTATACTTGTATACAGATATACAATACTTTTCTATGGAATTTCTACAAATAATACACACAAGGCTACATATTTTTTAACCACGAAAAATCTAGAGTGAGGTGGGTGTAGAACCTATCATAACCCCAAACTCTCTGTTTCTCTTACTCTTCTAAAAGAAAATGCATTTTTACATATCTTAGTTTTAATCTTTATTTGCTTATATTGCCTGATTTTGGTTACTTGAATTGCTACATTGAGCAGAATTTGTCTCAAACAAGGATGGCTGGTACTGGTAGGAGAATAATCAATTCCGAGTCGGATCCGGCTCTAAATGCTGAACATAGGAACACGAGGAGGCCACCGTCGTCTTCTTCAGTTACAGGCTTGCCTCCTATGGGAAGGTAACAGCTTACTACTATTCAGCTATTCAATTTGCAGATATTTGTTGTTTCCTCAAAACACAGGTAACATTTCCTTGCAACTCGCAGGCCAATGCCATCGTCACAGATGTCAGGTAAATTATAATTTTTTTCTCGGTTTGTTTATTTTATGCTAGAGTGCTCCTCTAAAGCTAGCGCTTTGGACATTCAGACCGAAGAGGGGGGTCTTCGGCTTCCAATGCAAGGAAGGATGAATACAACTGGAGATATGATGCTGATGATATCTCTGAAGAAGTGTTGCGAGCATCAAGTGCTCTAGAAAACGTCCAGCTAGACCGGAAAGCTCGCAATCTGACGACTTCTTGGAGGTTGGAACTATTGCCTTTCTTCTTTGCACCTTCCCTTTTTGCCTGGCCATTTGTTTCTGATCATAGAATATCTGTTTCCAGGCATCCAGGCGACGGTGCTGAGTAAAATCGGAAGGTGGGATGGGTCCAATTCACCATTGCGCTGCTTGGACCCCCTTGGGCCATTTGTATCGTTTTGGTTGCTGCGGTGGGATTGTGCGCTTGCGTAGAAGAATGCTCAGTGTTGATCATGCCTACTGTACTCCTAGCTCATTTGTTTATGCACCATATATGGGATTTGATTTCTGCTGGACAATCTTGTTCTTGTGCGTATAATTTTAGTTGCGTGTAGTTTCTAACAAATTTGCTTTTGCTTACATCGGGAATTCTTGTTACAACGTGCATACAAACCTGCCCTGCAGCAGCAGTTCTCTCCAAATCCAGTTTCCTGCTCCTCTTGTAACTCCTTTGAGCAGCATTCACTTATTAGTTGCCAACAACAATTCCCAGCGGTATCATTTGATAAAACCAATTTGCACATAAACAATGTGTTAAACCAAGATTCTGGAGTGGTTACATTTCAGTTTTGTCACAGTATCATTTGGTAATTTATGCCTAATCTAGCTAGTAGAGTGACAGCACACTAGTTCGGAGGCCTAGCAATTGCCTATTAACACCTCACTCAGTTCACTGACATTATTCCCCTTTTTGTTTTGTTTGAGGAGTATACCACGTTAACATGCCAATAATTGCTGCCAATGCTACTGGTATTGTTCCAAGATGAGTAGATTGATCTCGAGATTATGCCTTCCCTCTGATCATCCACGTACTCGCGCGTGCTGCATCTCTAATTACTCCTGCAATGCACATCCAAGCACTTAACATCGTAGCAACACATGACACAAACCTATACTATGTAGCACTGATTGACAATTTTCTTACAGAAAATACAAAAGGTGAAGCGACAATTACATTTCAGGGGTTAAACAAGTGTACTAACTCCAAACAAGCACAGACAATCGCAAGTACGACTGCATGTGTTCTTCAGCATATGGAATTTTGAGCGGACTTATATACACAAATCTGTATCTCTTTTTCTTTTTTTCATATCAGTAAGTTAACAAGGCAGTCCTTCCTAGTTTGCAGTTACCTCAACCTTGATATACAGTGGCATGGAACAATTCTTGGATGAGGCATTCTAGGGCAGCTATTTTCATGTTGCTGATTTTTTTTTCCTCTGAATAGATTAGTCAGCAAGGTCCTACAAAGTGCATGAATTTCACGACATAGATTGTCAACTTTACAGTGAATGAATTCATTGCCAATCAATACCTATTCAGCTATCAACATTACTGCTTTTCCTGAACATATTCAGCTACCAAATGTGACCCTAAATTAATTATATTATGCGGTTGTGCCAGAATTCTCTTACATGAACCATCATGAAATCTCACTCCAAAACGGAAAAGCCTAGGCACACGACAATTTCACAGCAATCATCTAAGAGTGTCCTCCAAGGAGGCTGTGGGTCTGTAACGTAAATATCATAATATGCTACTTGATATTTTAAGCAACCACTTGCACATTTTTGGCACAAAAAAACATTAGTAAGTTCTGAATGAAAATTACAGCATAAGCATACCTTTTCTTGCAGTCACTGATCTCATTACCATTTCTAAATCCATCCAAGCAGTGACAGCCACCTCTTAATGCTTCAACAACAGCATCAGAACCAATAGCTTGGTCACATCCTTCTAACTTGTTTTCTAATCCAGCATCATTAGTGGCAACCAGAGTCTCCACACTTGTTGATAATGTTGGTTTTCTTGGAGGATGAGGTTTGGGGTGGTTGTGCTCACCGTTGTATACAATTTCAGCAATCCGGCCATCTGGTGTCATCTCCACCTTTCTCTTGACAGGGCATGTTGGGTGAGTGCACTTGTAGTAGCTCCGTGGGAACTCGCTCCCTTTCACTTGCTTCTGCCCATACTTCCTCCAGCTGTAGCCATCGTAGGACAAACTGTTCTTCGCACTGACATTTGGCTTCCTGACACTCTGGGACACTGTCAAATTGTCCCAACAGGCCCCCTTTCCTGTATCTGCTTTCTTTTGATCGTATGCTGTATGTGTTCCACTGTCTTCTAGCTAAAAAGTTCAGCATGTTGTTAGAAAATGACCATATGATCATGTCAAAGGTAGGTTCAAAATAATCTAATGGACAGATGTATAATTATAAAAAGCATCATTTAAAAGAAGGTGCAAAATTATGTAACTGTCAGAAAGAAAATGAAATTTCTTTCCAGGAAACAGAGAAGTTGAATTTCGTGTCGAACTGACTCTGGTTGCAGCAATTTCTGTCGATGAATTACTCAATGGGTGTGTGAATCGCGTTGCCTTTGGACGCCTTAATATAATCTCCTCCAGGGAAGTAACCCGAGGAGAATCAATAGCAGTGGAGTCTTCCTGGAGCATTGAGAAGGACCTCAATCTGGAAGAAGGCCTGGAAGCCACAGGCTTCACAGCAGCAACCTTCTTGTGGCTTTGCATATCGCACTGGTGAAATTTTTAGCACAGTTTATGTACCAAAGTGAAATGACAAAGAAAGAAGGTAGAATAACACAAAATTTATGAACACAAGTCATGGATGTGCTCCCCTCTGCTGCTACCTGTACGTGGTGAATGAATAAAAGAGAACAGAGGGAAACTCATAGTGAGCTAGATGTAAAACTGAGGAATTGACCAAAAAAAAAAGAAGAGAAGAGTGATACTGGAACAAAATAGCATGCATGGAAAAAAAAAGTGAATTTATGCAATCTATAGCTGAATTTTGAAGCCTGGTTGAGACCAAGCAACAAAACATGCAGAACATGCTGAAGTAATAATGCTTTATTTCAAGATGTTTACTTGTTTTCCTCTTGTGCATGTACAAAGCAAAAATTGAGAAAGGAAGAAGAATCATAGTTCACATACCCAAGTCCCAAAGTCTTGTGCTGTGACAGGCAGACTGGTAGATGCAATCGAAGGGTGAGAAGGAAGTTGAGTTGAAGGGCTGATAAGGAGAGGAGAAAAGGAAGATAGTTAAGGATGCATGTATGACTGTTAGGTCCGGAAGTGGTAGGTAGACTGGCAGATGCCAGATAGCTGCCCTCCTTGCTGCAGTTTACCAAATGCAAATACCAATGACTCGGCTCATCTAACATTACTAGGTAATGTACCAATTTAATCTGTGGATCACAAAAACATAAGATAAGACCATGAGCTCCAACACTGATTCAACCATATACTCAAGTAACTTGCAAGCATAAGCACAGTAGCATTGTTGCATTAACCATAAACAGCAGTAATAAAGAGTATTTGAACTGATGAATTCTGCAAAATGGATTACTACTTACTTACACAAGACCTAGTATAGTCTACATGTCCTTGTTGCAAGCTCAGGGGAAAACAATCACCGCAAGCACAGAGACAATTAAGCTCTCAAGAGCAGCACAGAATGAATCAATAGCTAGGACTGTTGGTTGCTGTTGTTGTTCTATATGGATCACAGAACATAAGGCTATGAGCTCCAACACTGATTCAACCATTTATACTCAAATAATAGGCACAATAGCATTGTTTCATTAACCATAACCAACAGTAAAGAGTATTTGGACCCCAAAATTCTGCAAAAAGATTACTACACAAGACCTGTTCTATTTGTACATGTTGTTCTTGCTGTGCTCACAGAAAACCATATATATAATATCAGTAAGAACACGAAGACTACAAATAAGTTGTGAAAGAGCAACAGCTAGCTAGCACGAATGTTGGTTGGTGGTGGTGTTGTTTTGGATGAGGGTATGGATGAGCTGCAGCAGCTGGGTCCTCATGGCCTTGACGCTGTCGGCGTTCACCTCCCTCTTCACGGCCTCCAACCAATCGGAATCGGAATTGGAATGGCGGGCGCGGGTGGGCCACCAGTTGCAGATGGCCCTGGCCACCGCTAGCACGAAGACGCCGCAGTCGTAGCCGTTTGTCTGCCTGGGCGTGGGGCCCTCGATGAGCGGGATCGCGGAGGCGGGGAGCAGCGGGCGGAGCACGGCGGCGAGGCGGCGCGCGGAGGGCAGGTTGGTGGGTGGGAGGCTGTCGTGGTGGACGAAGCGGGGGCCGGAGACGGCGTTGGAGTTGTCGAGGACAAGGAGGGTCCAGTGGGAGCCGCCCTCGGCGTGGGAGACGTCGGGGTTGTCGTTGACGGGGAGGAGGACAAGGCGGCGGGAGGCGAGGCGGAGGGGATCGGCGACGGCGGCGACGGAGGCGGGGTCGGGGAGGTTGGAGAGGAGGTAGGGGATGGAGGGGGGAAGCAGGAGGAGGTCGTCGTCGGCGTCGTGGTCGGCGGCGAGGTGGGCGAGGTAGAAGGCGATGATTCGGTCGTTGAGGAAGTGGGGGCCACGGAGGATGGTGAGGTCGCAGCGGAACAGCACCACGTCGCCGTGGCTCAGCACCCGCTCCTCCTCTTCCTCGCCGCCGCCGTGTGCCATCGCCGGTGGGGTGGGCGGAGGAGAGGGAGACAAGGGGCTCGCCCGCCGGATTAATTTGCGCGTTCAGGCCAGGGGATATCCCTTAACTCTCTTCGGAATAGTATTAATTAATTAATCTCTCTAAGGCTATGTTTAATTCATATAATTGGGGACAAGTTTGGGGAAAATTTGTAGTTTGGAAAAAAAAAGTTAGGAGTTTATGTGTGTAGAAAAGTTTAGGATATGATGTGGTGTGATGGAAAGTTGGGAGTTGGGGGAAAGTTTGATGTGAACTAAACAGGGCCCTAAATACCGTGGGCTCGTGGGAGAAATAGCGCACCACGTCAGCCAATTTTTGCAAAAACAGCCCTACGCTTTTATAATTAACTATTTGCCCATATATTAATCTCTCTAAATGCCGTGGGATCGCTGTAGATCCGTGCAGTCTGTTTTATCATTTCGCTGTTGATCTCAATCATATGTTTTTATTTAACAACTAACTCATTTTTCGGAGAACAACGAGTGGGTTTGTGAGGTAGCTTCAACATTTGTAACACATAATGTAGCTTAGCAGATAATGCAACACGAGAACGAAAGAACATGTAACGAGATAATCCTTATTCGTGTGACAAAACAATATAATGTAGATACTTCATTATGCTATATAAGGATTCCTCTAGTAAGGACAGAGAGCTTTTCAGACTTTATAAAAACTGTGTTTGATTTTGTTTTTTTATCGATTATTTGATGTACACATGCCCTTGATTCCAGTATAACTTGGATTATTATATGATTACTTTGCGTCAACACTATGTGACAACTAATAAGATGTTTGGTAATAGTTGGATATAATTGAATCACTGCAATCATCTTAATGCAATATGTTGACACTATTACCTGATTAGGTACTTAGCCAAAGTAGAGTAGCTACTATACATTAACACATAGTGCATGTTTGGATCATGCCCTGACAAATCACGCTTGAGCAAAGCATCATTCCCGAGCGTCCAATTTCGTACGCCTATAGCTAGATACACATGTCTAGACAAGAGCCCCAGGTCAGAGCACTATCCAAATATGACATGTACTCCTGGACATATATAAAGATCCCATCTCTTGGAAAAAAAGTTAATTGCACAATGGCTAGGTATATTTACAAAAGTTTCATATTGGATCACTCTTTAGCAAATGTTTTTACTTCGGGTTAGGTAATCTTACCTCTAGTGTAATTTAGACTTGTTATCTCCATCTTTTCATCTCTCTCACCTCTGGCTTCCTATATTTGCCACCATCATTGTCACCCATACTTTAGAGTTGCTCGCTTAGCCCATGCCATCCACACTTTGAGCTCGAGCTTTGTGTTGCCGGTGGCCTCTTGAGCTATGTTCATGTGCTGCGTCAATGTTTATTTTGAGTTGAAGTCCCCCGGCACTGTGGTGCTCATGCTTGAAATCCATATGCGCTGGCCCCTGATCGGGCACAATCTCTACTAATATTAGCGGTTAACATAGACAATGGGGAGGACAAGAGATATGAATGGGAGAAAAGGACTTTCAAAGCAATGTTATGTTTTAAATCTTGGAGATAGCATAGTTGATGCCTTTTCTAGTCATCGAGCGAACAAGCAGTTCAAACCATGGAACAAAGTTGAGAGAGGGGGGCTCGATGACTTGGAAAAAGGGAAGTGAGTCAGAGTTAGCAATAATAGCACGCAATGGATGATTCTTGATGTAGCATGATTTTGTACTCATAGTGGACGACAACACCGTGGCGGTCAGGAGCAACACATATATGTTTTTGTTGGGAGCACATAAGATAATGAAAAATAGAAGTGACGAGGTAGGAAGGAAGAAGATAAGTGGCTAACATGTGAACCACCAGATCAAAATGTAAATGTGGTAACAATAGGTAGCAATAAAATAAAAATATTGGAATATGCAACTTACTTAAAAATAAAAAAGAAAAAGATAGAAAAAAAATAAGATGAAGGCACAGGAGGAGGAGATCCGGGTCCCTCCCTCCCTCGTCTTCTTCCTTACTCGTTCCTTCCTTCCTCACCACCACCATACGCGAACACGACGACACCAGCCAGCAAGCAGCGGAGGAGAGAGAGAGAGAGAGAGACTCCATAGACGGCCATCGATCGTACGCGACTCCCCCCATCCATCCATCCACCCGCCGGCGCCCCCTCCCTCTCATCGATCGATCGATTCCCACCGCCGCCCCCGTTTTGACCACCTACCTAGGGTTTCCCCCATCGGAATGTGAGTACTTCGCCCTGATCCCCCCCCTTTTCTGATTGTTGCTCCAATCAATCCACTTGGGACCATGGACTCTTTGGATTGGATCCTCGATTTGATAGGATCAGCCCCTTCGCTTGCCCCCCCACCCCTCACTTTCTCATTTATTCGATTTGATGATAGGAAGCTTCTCTCTCTTGTAGCTTCTTAGTATTAGGGATTGATTGATTACACCGTGTTACTACAGATTGTTATTCCCACAAACAAATAATCTCATGTACTACTAATAATATTTTCTTTCTTGTCTCCTGCCGCTGAATTGCTCCCGCAGGATGACCATGAGCGACGATGGAGACCGCACCTGCCCGCTCTGTGCTGAGGACATGGATATCACTGACCAGCAGCTCAAGCCCTGCAAATGCGGCTATGAGGTTTCTTCCCTTCCCTTCCCTCCCCTCCCCACCACTCTACTCTCCACACCCCCTTCCATTCACCTCCCTTTTGCATCTCCACTGCAGATTTGTGTCTGGTGCTGGCACCACATCATTGATATGGCTGAGAAAGAGGACACTGAGGGCCGCTGCCCCGCATGCCGCACTCGCTATGACAAAGATAGGATTGTCAAGATGGCTGCCACTTGTGACAGGTCCCTCCATCTCAAACCGTCTTTTTTCCTTTCACCTCACTAACTGCACTGACATGCGAAGATGGCCGCACAAGAGCTTAGGGTCTTCAGTTCAACAAAACGAAACATCACCCAGTTGTCGTAAATTGTGGTTTGCAAAGCGCCATAAGCAACTTCTTTTACCTGTCTATCGCATCGGAAATTTTGTACTTATGCTTCTTTTAATGGAAACAGGACGGTAGTGGAGAAGAATGTGGACAAGAAACAGAAGACCCAAAAGGTCAAGTCAAAGGCCGCGGTAACTGTGGAAGCTAAGAAACATCTTGCTAGCGTCAGGGTTATCCAGAGAAACCTCGTGTACATAATTGGACTACCTGCAAATTTATGCAACGAAAGCGTGAGTACCATTTTGTGCACAGACAGATTCTTTTCAACTGAGTAATGTGTATATTTTGTTTCTCACCTTGGCAACACAATTCATTTTTTATTTCAGATACTTGAGCGCAGGGAATACTTTGGTCAGTATGGCAAGGTTCTGAAAGTTTCAGTTTCTCGGCCGACTGGGGCTCCTTCCCAGCAGGCACCAACAAACAACAGTATCAGCGTGTATGTTTATGTGAATCTCATGCCACATGTTTATGATGTTTCTCTCATGGATAAACATGACCTATTATTTCAAGTGATTAGATATATCTTACCGTATGTACAAGTGGTGTTTTCAAGTTATGCTCTCCTGTACTTTCCAAGCCTAGAGCATTTAAGCATAGGTGATTTATTGTTGAGAAATTATATGCTTAAATATAGATGAAAATGATGGCTAATTCAAATATGATATGTCCATGTTCTTGCAATTAATTTCAGATTTATATTACCTACTTAACAGTATGATTTGACTAAGGATCATTAATTTCCATATCCATTTGTGAATCAGTGAATGCCACACCTAGCAGCCTAGTAACCAAAGCAAAAGATGTAGATTTCTAGTGTTGAATAATCAGATAAATGCAAACGTGACTGCTTCAGTCATATCATGATTATTATATTAACTATGGTATGTACTAATTGTATGTTTACATCATAAGTCTGATTGAGCTCAGAACCTTTGCATATGCAGATGTCAGGTATTTCATAGAATTTACCTCAAGGATTATCAAAATTTTCCTGTCTGAGCACTTTGTAGTTCTTTGAATGCAGCTCCATCTTTCTCTTAGGAATCCTCAGCATTGACTGGATCCATGTAGATTCCAAAATGTGAAACTTAGATTGTATATAGAATGCACTGTGTGTGTTGAAAATGGGCTCATTATTGTGATGTTTTCAGATATATTACATATGCCAAAGAAGAAGAGGCCATCAGGTGTATTCAAGCTGTACACAATTTTGTTTTGGAAGGGAAAGTGTTAAGGTCACCCTCTATGCTTTGTAGCCTTATTGCAGCAGTTTTTTTTACATAACGCAGTTAACCTAATAGTTAATGGTTTGTTGCAGAGCGTGCTTTGGTACTACAAAGTATTGCCATGCATGGCTGCGGAACATGGTATACTCGTTGCTTCATCCTGGCAGCTTTATTTACCATTACTCTACCTACTGCCATCCTTCTGAGGGCTTTTTTCTTCTTTTTTTTAGACCTGTGGAAATCCAGATTGTCTCTATTTACATGATGTAGGAAGCCAGGAAGATAGTTTCACTAAAGATGAGATAATCTCAGCATATACAAGGTAAGCTGAGCTCGTTGAACATATGTGTGGAAAGTTCCACTGTTCCTTATTATGCTTGCATCTGTTTTATTATATCAAAGGCACTGTGCCAGTCCTAGCCATATGTACTTTTTCCCCTGCCAAGCCTACTGCTACTGTTACTATATAATGCTCTTCTGTTCTGAGAATTTGTAGTCTATCAACTTTTCCCTATACTATGCATGAATTATTATGCTTTGCTAAATGCTAAGATTTTCAGTAGTTCTGATTGGTGCTTTTGACTCATCATCTCTCGTTCCTACAGGAGTAGGGTTCCCCAAATGGCGTCTAGTGTTTCTCAAAGACGCGCAGGGACTGTATTACCTCCTCCAGCAGAAGATTTCTCATATAGTGCAGTGGTTGCAGCTAAACATCCAATCAAGAATGGAATAACTGTATGTTTTTTATACTGAAAAATCCATTGGGACACTGGACATGCTCATTTCTGTTTGATTTCATGCTGCTACATTAACTGGTCTTATTTTGTACAGAATACTGCAAATCAATCCAGGCTTTCGCCTCCAAACAGTAGTTCTGGGAGATCCACACTTCCACCAGCTGCTTCATGGTATGATGCTGCTTAGGGTCTCATGATATGTTTTAAAATGTGAATTTGTTGCTAAAATTTTTTTGGTATGAGCAGGGGGCATCGCGATTTGAATACCAGGACAACAGCAACTGGGGTGGCATCGTCACAATCTCTTACTAAATCAAAAACAGATCCTCAAAGTAATTCATTCTCAAGTTCTTCGACTGTTTCAAGTACAAAACTACCTTCTTCATGGAATGATGACACAAGCACAGTTCCGAAAATGATGGAAGGACGAGATAGTTTGTCTAAAACCTTGAAGCCATATAAGCCTGGTATTGCAAAGGAAACCCAAGCTGTAACATCACTGGAGTCATCGCTTGACATAGACTTCTCTACCATACCTTCAGCTTGGAACGATGATGATGTCACATCAGATGGCATGTCAAAAGGAAGTGATGAGAAGCAGGTTGTAAATGACAATGGAAAGTTTGAATGTTCAGTTTCTTCAAAGCCAGCTGAATCAGGGCATCTTACATCGAAGTCAACGACATCACCAAAGAAAGACATCGCAGTAAACAGTACCAGGCAAAGTCCTCTAAATTGTGTATCAAGTCCATCGATTTCTAAATCAGAAGTAAAGGATGGTGATGGTGATTACCAAGTAACCAACATGGCTTCTAAAACATCTACTTCGGTAATTAGAAAGGACCAATCTAATCAAGCAGCTATTGACACAGCAACCGAAGATACTAGATCTGAGAGCACGGATATTGATAGGCTGTCTGTTGGAGTATCTTCAGTAACATTAAGCAGAAAAGATGGGGTTCAAAGTATTGCCGAAAACCAACAACCGGATGCAATCCTAAGTACTTCAGTTGTGGTGCCCTTTAGTCAGAATTTGAAACTTGCTGACAGTAATGATTCTACATGTCAGCCTAGTTCAGATAAGCATCATGATTGGTGTTCAGATATCCAGAGTAGTGTGTCTCCTCAGTTAAATGACATAGAAAGTTATGCAGTAGCCACTGATAAATCTCATGGTAGAGTGCTGGATGCTGCTGATCAAGCTTCGTCTTCACCATATGTCCATTTCCCTAACACGTCTCCTATTTCACTGTGGAATGGTAAAGAAATTAACCATACATCAACAAGTGATAGAACTTCCACAATGATGCAACCTGGGCTGTTATCTTCAGTTGACAGCACTTCTACCATGTTAAATGGACATCAAGAAGGGCTAGGGACTATATATGCACCTGGTAAGGTTTCTGAACATCCTAGAATGAAAAACCATCAGCCTGGAGCAGTTGGTGCAGTGAGAATTGATAACATAGGCAGTTTTGACAAGGCTGTAAGTGTAAATAAGGATGAGAGCAGCATAATTGCTGATATTTTGTCTTTGGAGTTTGATCCATGGGATGAGTCATATTCAACGGCTAACAATTTTGCTAAGATGCTTAGTGCATCTGAAAAGAACGATGTGCTTTTTGATGCACCTTCATGGAAAACAAAAACCAGCAATAGTGAGTCTAGATTTTCATTTGCTAGACAAGATAATCAAGGAAGCTTCCTAGATTCATCTATGAGAAATTATAAAAGTGAGCAGAATTTCAGTTTGCTATCCCAGAATTCTCATGGAAACATTTATCAGAGTGGCATTGCATTTCAATCTCCTGAGGAAGGTTTCGCAAAGAGCAACTCTCTTACTATGTTGGATATGCTAGCTACCGGTGAGTAGTATGAAGTTATATTACGCTGCTTGTTTATTAAATTCTTAATGAACAGTGAGATGCATTTTAGTACTGCAGTTAATGTTTTTATTTTAATATTTATTTTATATATTTGAGGTAATATTAATGTGTCACAAAACAAATAGATGTGTTCGCTAGGATACAGAAGGGATCCAATGTTTGTGCACCCATTCCCCTCTTTTAATTCAATGTTGGCAATCTTGTAACATATGTGATTGGGTTGTGGAGCTATTAAGTATAAAATGCACTGTATTTTTATGTTGAAGCATTTTAGTAACTGATGTTTTCACCATGGTACTTCTATGTACTTACAAAAAAAATGCTTTTTCAGGCACATCAAAGCCTAAAGTATCCGCGCCTCCTGGATTTTCAGCACCAGCAAGAGTTCCTCCTGGGTTTTCTTCTGGATTTTCATCCCATGAGGGGTTGAATCCACCTCCAGGATTTTCATCTCATAATGGGCCTAATCCCCCTCCTGGATTTTCTTCTCAGGGTGGGTCTAATCAGATCTATGGTTCGGCATACTCAGGTTTGCTCTCTCTCTCTCTCTCTCTCTCTCTCTCTCTCTGCTTCTCCTAAAACAATTTCAGTTTCTAATAAGTTTGCAATGTTTTGCAGAAACTCGCCCATTTGATTATCTTTTGGGTATAAATACTAGCCATTATCAACCACAGTTAGCTAGACAAACAAGTGATATAGAATTTGTTGATCCTGCTATATTGGCTGTGGGTAAAGGGCGGATGCCTGGAATAAGTGATTCAGGGTTGGAGATGAAAACTTCCCATACTTTTCCTTCGCAGTTGCAAACATCAAATGATCCAAGGTTTCAATTACTTATGCAGCAGAACGTGCCTTCCCATCAAAATGTTGGATTTGCAGAACATGTTCAAGATGCATTCAACCCTATGAATGATAATTATCTTGCATCCCGACTTATACCTCAGAACCATGGTTCTCTATCCTCTTACACACAGATGTCACTCCAACAACCTAGAAGCTCACATCTTACAAATGGTCATTGGGATGGCTGGGGTGATTTGAGACAAGGGAATAATGTTTCCATGCCTGACATGTCAAGGATGTTATATCCAACTGAAGCAAACAACTTCCACATGCTGGGTTCAAATGATCTGTATAACAGAGCTTTTGGACTGTGATTATCTTTGGGAGATGCGACTTGACCTATTACCGAGCTAACTTGCACATTTCTCAGTTCTTGAAATTGATTGGTTGCACAGGCTCAAGATACTCAACTTGGTGATTGTTGAGCTTGTGGATTGGCGCATGAGTGTTTATTGAAAGGCATTGGATTCAAGTGGACCAGCATGAAACTGGGTGTGTAACCAGACGTTTCAAGCACCAGGTTTGTGTTTCACCATTCTATTCACTTCTTTTTTTACTATATTATTATATGCATGGCTTGCTACCCCTTGTCCTGAATAGGTGGTGTGAGTTATCTTCTTATTGCATTGGTTAGTACTGTTTGTGCTTGGTCTCTTCCATTTTATTCTGGAATTTGTTGCTGTGTTTGTTCTGGAATTTGCTGGCAAGTTACTCACCATTTGCCTCGTTTGGTCATCAGGTTCTGTTTTGGGCGAAAGGATATATATGTCAGATGCATCCATGAGGTTGTCCTTCAAGTTTATATATACTTGTGGTGGAAGCTGACTCGAGAATATATAAACCGTTTAGCATTTGCTTCTTCTTTTTTTGCCGTCATGTGGAAATATTTTCTTGGTTTTGGCATAGTAAAAGCGTCATTTTGTACATGATACGTTACTCGTTGCTAGTAGCTTTTGTGGTGCACATGAGATTATTTTGTTGATGGGTTTGCTGAACCAAACGTAAATGGCTATATGGTACCAGGCCAGCTTATGCTGAATTGGGTGTTGTTTGGTGTTGAATCAAAAACAAGGTCGAGGAGTACTTGGGTGTGCTGTTAATAATATCAATTCATTACAAAATCTCTGTTCCTTTTTCCTTGGAATTGTTCCACTAGGATGGCAGTTTCATTCAGGATTTCGGATGCAGCCTGAGCTGCACGGCCTGTACCGTTCAATCTGAAAGGAAACGCTCCGGTAATCATATCATGTGTTCGGCTAATAACCGAATTATTGTGGAAACCCAGACGTTGGACAGTATTATGAATCGATCTTGTTTTTTTGGTCGTTTTTGATACAAGAATTCGAGGGGGGACAAGAGAACGAGAGCCAATGTAAGAATGAACGAGAATGAATTCACCCAAAGACAAATTCAAAAGTGCACGACGACCTGAAGAAGCTCAAGGACAAATTCACCCAAAATTTGTTGCTCGGTGGCAAATCTAAACAAGTCATGCACAGCTTGCTTAACCTATCAACGAATATTAGAAATATAGCATTAGAAGAGTCCGTAATCCGTATGTGCTACCTCTACCTGAGACCTGGGCGCATGAGCAGCTCATCGAACGAAGCATTCTGCTCCAGGTCTTGTACGCTGCCTGTCGTGTTGACGGCTTCGGAGGGAGACGTCTTGGACATGAGGTGGTGAATGCTGGAGGGCAGCTCCCGTTGCAGCTCGATGGCAATGGCGTCCTGAATCTCCTTGAGCACCTCCGAGATGGACGGCCTCAGCACCCCCTTGGGCTTCACGCACATCGTCGCCACCTCCGCAATCTTCCACACTGACTGCAGGTCGTACCCTGCGTCTAACGACTGATCAATGATGCCGTGGATATCCCCACTCTCCATGTGCGATCTAGCCTGCCAATTCACAACTCTTCACTCAGCATCTTTGTCCGCGCCAATTGCTCGGATATCTTTGATAATTCACTATCAGGAAGAAAGACTAAATGCAAAGTTCATGTATCATCATAAGACCTACTACTTCTTACCCATTCAACAATGTTACGGCAGTGGAGCCCAAAGTTGTCATTTGAGATTGGCTCATGGCCTGAGATTAGCTCAAGTAAAATGACACCAAAACTGTACATATCACTCTTCTCTGTTAGCTGCTGCGAGATATAGTACCTACGAGCACACGCAAAAAGGGTGAGCTTGGGGAACACTTGGCATCAGATGTTACAAAGGTATATAGCAATTCAATTTGCAAGGCCATTGATAACAAGAATAGACTTCATAAATTTCAGGAAAGACATGGCCTTACTCTGGGTCCAGATATCCAACTGTTCCTCTAACTATACTTGATACATGAGACCCGTCGACAACAGGTTTTGACAAGCCAAAGTCTGCAACTTTTGCTCTCATGTTCTTGTCAAGGAGAATGTTACTGCTCTTGAGGTCTCTGTGGATGATAGTTGGGGAGCATCCTGTGTGGAGATACTCTATTCCTGATATTTTATTTTTTTTTCATGGAAATGAAAGACTTCAGAATCTTTGAAATGCATGTTGGTAGAATAATCACAGGAAAATTGTACACGAGGAAGGGAGGGAGATAAACCTTTTGCAGCATCTTCTGCTATCTCAAGACGCTTGACCCAGCTAGTTATTTTTACATCATCAGGGCCTCCTGTCAAAGTATGATAAAGTTCATGTCAATCCTGAGCCTCAGTGTCAAAGAATCATGCACGAGCTAGACAAGTAGACAAAGCCGCAGCTGAGCCTTGATTTATGTGTAGCATGGAAACTTCTCAAATCTTGACAGTTTGTATTCAGTTTTTAGTTAAGACTGGAAAGAAGTAAACATCAGAACAGAAAAGAAAAGGCTTATACATCAGTGAAGATCCTATAAGTTTTTCGGAACACGAATCCTTATCCAAAACTGGAAAAAGAAAACTCAAGCATGAATTTGCTGTATTATCTAGGGAAATATCAGGTGAAAAGTACCAATCCGATAAAATCGTGGAAACCACTGCACAAACTATGCATATGACTTCAAAAAATTTCTCAAAATAATTACTGTATGAGGGGAGGAGATAATGAGATACCATACGAAATCATGGAGACCCTAATATTCTAAAATATAACTACACATGGAACATTTACTTGTAGAAGAATCATTCTCTACACAACGACAATTTGGTGTTGATTCTGCAAACTAGATTTATCATCAGATGGTAGGACCATAGGAACTTACCACGGAGGTGCTCTTTTAACGTCCCGTTATGCATGAATTCATACACAAGTATATTTTTACCATCTTGCTGGCTGTAACCAAGGAAGCTCACCAGGTTTCTATGATGAATTCTTGAAAGCAATGTTACCTGAAACATAAGTCCGTCAGATACTATACTACATAGAGGGTGAGGGTCCATAGGATGTTCCAAATAGAAAATGTTCATATCTTATACTACTTAAAATAAATTGAGGTTATAAAGTATATGTAACGCAACATGGTCACATCCCATTAGTGTAGGTCTATCAATTAAGTAGGAAATGAATGTGTCCCAGAATATACTGGGCTTCAGCTTCAGCTTCAAGGTTTCAATCTACCAAGCAGTGATAAAATTAGCAATAGGTACGCAAGTTTTATTTATATCTTAAACTGTTAAACTGTGAAAAACAGCCCATTTTGGGCCGAACACAAAGCCTTTTTGGGCCCTGGGTCAACACTCATTAAACTGTGTGCACAAAGGTTAAAATTCATCTGTTTTTGGCTAAAGGCTACTCATGAGTAATTGGGTCAAAGGCTAATATAGATGCACTTTTGGGCCCAAGGTTGACTCACGAAGTTTTGGGCTGAAGGCAAGTTGTAACGCGTGTTTTTGGCCCCAGCTATAATACTTGTGCCCAAGACTAATACTCATGTGCACTTTGGCCAAAGGCTAATAATATTCATATGTTTTTGGCCCAAATTAATACTCACAAAATTTTTGGGTTGAAGGCTATTAATCATTTGTTTTGGGGTCAAAGGTTATAATCCATACATTTTTAGCCCCAAGGTTAATAATCATGATTTTTTTGAGCAGAATGCTAACATTCATGTGTTTATAGGTCTAAGGTTGAGGTTGAGTTCTTTTCAGCAACTTGAAACAACAACTTCCTCGGTTTCCGTCAACACGCTTCCCAAACTGCTAAACGATGCGTTTTGTGAAATATATAGAAGTTCTTTAAAAAAAATCAAATAAATCCATTTATTAAATTTATAATAGTTAATACTCCCTCCATCCTCAAATGTAAGACATATTTCTTTTGTCACCAAGACAAAGGAGAAATTAACTCATCTCCCATGTAACAAAATCAAGGAACTATATGCATGCAACCAATGAATATTAAGATGGTTGCTTGGGTTCCTGTCAACAATTAATTTAGCACATGAAGACTCCAAATATAATCATCTCTTTTAGAAAAACCAAAAAAAAAAAAAGCCTAACACCTTTGGATGGAGGGAGTACGTAATTAATTATGTGCTAATGATATGCCCCGTTTCCGAGCTGCGAACCGCTGCAGCCAAACTGCTGGTTCGAACTAGCCCTAAGACTAAAGAAATTATGAGGCAAAAGCTAATATTCATGTGTTTTTTGACCCAAGGCTAACACTCTTGAAATTTTTAGACGAAGCCCAAATTCATGCACTTTTGGTCCCAAGGTCAATACTAATGAAATTTTGTGCCCAAGGTTAATACTTGTATGTTTTTTTGGTGGAAAAGTAATACACCTGTGTATTTGGAGTAAAGGCAAATATTCTTGTGTTTTTTCAGCTCAAGGATGATATTCATGACATTTTGAGTGAAGGTAATATTTATGTGATTTGGGCTCGAAGGTAATATTCATGTGTTTTTAAGCTGAAGGCTAAACAATCATGCATTTTTGGCCCAAGCTAACATTCATTTGTTTTTGGGCCCAAGGTTAATACTCATGTGTTTTTGGACCAAAGACTTAATAGTTGTGTAATTGAGGTGAAGGCTATAGTCAACCATTTTTGGGCCCAAGGTTAATTTTTGGCCAAACGGGAATAGTCATCCATTTTTAGCCATAGTTTAATAGTCTTCATATTTTAGGCCGAACGCTAACACTTACTGTGTATGTGATTTATATTTCAAGAAAATATTATAAGGCAAGAAAAGAAACATACCTCATTCAAGAATTCTCGGATGCCTTGATAGGAGTCATTTGTGAGAAGTTTGACTGCGATTTCTCTCCCATCTGTAAGCTTTCCATAGTATACTATGCCAAACCCTCCCGAACCAATTCTTCTGTCAAATTTGTCAGTAGCATCTTCAATTTCAGACAATGCAAATCTGTGCGCCGATTCCGTGGCCACTTCACTGAAAAATGAGCCTAGCTTTTTTGCTGGTGCCGCAATAACAACAGTTTCTGGAGACACAAAGTAATTACTACGCGACCATACACCATACCAGATATGCCCAATGAGCTAAAGAATACGCACCGTCCGATGATTTCTTCTTCCTTTTGCATGTGAACAGGTAACAAACAATAGCAGCAACAAGAATCAAAATGGCCCCAACCACAGCACATACAATAATTACTATAGTGCGGCCAGTGTTACTGTGTCCCATGCGAAGGTCACTGTTTCCTGAGAAGCTGCATACAGGTAACAGATCAGAACAAACAGCACAATCCTATGCACAAGTTAGGTACTCGATTTACATGGGAAACAAATATATACTTTCATCGAAGGTAAATGAACCTTGCTAAGCCACACTGGAGTTCATATAGGCACAAAAGTATGCACTGCTCATATCAAATGATTAAGCTATGCTTAAAGAAAAAGCTACACATACTTGAAAATAATGCTCTTTTTGAAAAGCGCTTGTGGGACCTCTCCAGACAGCTTATTGTTCTGAATATACCTGTGAAGGCTTGGATCAGTAAGGTATTTTCGTTTCAATACAATGAATAAAGCAGTAAAATGAGATAAAATCTATAGCGATGATGCATGTTGAGGTCTTGAGGATCATAAGAACAAAATAACAGCACAAATTCATATTTACTGCACTTGCAATACAAATAGCATGGGGGTGGAAAGAAAGTGTACTGAAGCGTATAACTTACAACTCTTTCAGGTTAGGTAGTTCTCCCAAGGAAGGTGGCAATGCACCGGTTAATTGGTTGTCCTCAAGGTGACTGCAGTGCAGACACAAGCACCCTAAGTGCTAAATTACAAGAATAATGTTTCCAGGATGCACTATCAAAATAATGGGAAACTCACATATATTGCAAATCATGGCATCCAGTGAAATCAGGAATTTGACCAGTAAATGAGTTACCATCAAGCTTTCTGAATTTGAAGAAATAAATTTATCAGAAAAAAGCCAACTACAAAGAGGGGAGAGCAAAAAATAAACTATTCTGATCTTACAGTTCAACCAGCCCCGATAGCTTCGTTAATTCCACAGGGATACTCCCTGTAATGTTCTTCCCTGACAATGAGCTGCAAGAAATGATCCTTAGATCTCAAATGTTCAAATATTGAGCACAAAAACTCAAAATTGAAGGCAGATTGACAGGATCATCTTACATTGAAAATATCCTAGGTGCTGCCTCAGAACTGCATTGCACCCAAGACCATGATGCTGGTAAGCAAGGGTCACCACCCTCTTGTGCCCAACCTGCTTCTGGATACCGTGAGACCAAGCTGGCCATAATGTTTGCTGTCAATATAACCAGAAGCCCAAATTATAACACAGTAGGTGTATATTTCCATTTATTCTACAACACAGACAGACAGACAGACAATTGCTTACCATCTTGAGATCCCACAGAAATCTCTATATATTTGTAGATCTCCATGGCATTCAATATAGGTCCCTCTGACGAATCATTAGTCTTCTTGAATCCAAAAGAGAAAACAAATGGAAGTGGAATATTTGTGTAGCCTGGTTCATATAGACAATACTTTCCCTGAGCATTCTCTTCCACATCAACAGTTGGTTTACTGAATTCTGGCTTGCCTGGAATGACTAACTTAAATTTCCTAGTTTGATTTGGGGCCAAATCTTCAATTTCTGCAAAATATGAGACTCCCCATGCATTTCCTGGGAAATCTTCCAAATCAATCCGGTAGGTCAAGGATCCATTTTTGCCAACAACTGCAGTTTGCATGACCCTTTGAGGTGGTTCTTCGTTGGTACTGACGAATATGGGTTTTGTAGTTGATATTCTCTCCGTCCCCGGAGCAACATCGACAAGGTAATTTGCTCGCCTCACTAAATCAGACTCCCATATTCTATCAAATGGATCATCAGGATACCTGAAAACATCATCAACAACAAATTCTTTAGCCAGATATTGTAACGAAAGTATGAACAGTGGTGCTATGCAGCAGTAGTAGCGCATACCTGACTGATGCATTGCTTTCAGCACCAAAATTGATCCTTGCAGAGAGTCTAAGAAAGAACTGTTTTTCATCAGTGGTGTAGTAAAGGGAACCGTTAAATTGGCGAAGCTCGAGAGTAGAAATAAAGGGCTGTCCAGTGCTGGCATTAGAGAGGCAAACGCTGAGTGTTGGAGCAGCAGCGAGGATAATCGCCTCCTGGACGACTGGGGTGGTGGCATCATCAATGACAACGGTGGTCCATGGGGTCGGTCCAAGGGAGAGATCAAACTTTGGGTAGACATTGCTGTTGTCGAAGTTGCCGTAGAGGAAGGTTGCTCTAACAAGGTAACGTGTTCTGTTCCTGACATTCATGGTGTAGCAATACTTCCTGTTATCTGCTGGAAAAGAGCGAACGGTGGTATATTGCTGCAATTGTTGATTTTGGAGCAAGAGGTTCGCTTCCTGGCCAGCAGAGACAAACTTGGCATCAGAAGTCCACTGGATCCCAATGCCATCCGTGTAATCATCGTCTCCCCCACAATCCAAGCTGATGAAACCTGCATGCAACAAATCAAAGATGGGATTTTCTTTTAGAGATTTATATTTGGAGATGGATTTGATTTCCCTGCCCTGAAGCTGAAGCGGGTGCAGCGAATGGTAAAGAAGGGTGGTAATCAGTGAGTTCCAAGAAAAAGACGAGAGTGACTGACCAGGCTGAGCATTGGAGAGCGAGAAGGCGAGGAAGAGGAGCACAAGAGCGGCGGCGGCGGCGGAAGCAGACGGCATCTGTATTGATGATGGATTGATTAGCACAGCCGCGGGTGCGGGCTGGTGAATCAATCCATATGCTCCCTCCTTGGAACAAGTCCTAAAACAATAAGGAAAATGATTGAAATTTTGTTGGTAGTTGGGGCTGGGAGAGGGGCAATCACCAATTCTCTCTCTCTCACACACAGGCAAGAAAGAGCTCAACCAGAAACAGCAAGGGGAGTGAAGAGAATACCAAACCAAGCACTAGCACGCACCTTGTAATTGTAGGAGTATTCCAAGAAGAAGAAGAAGAAGAGCAGGAGGAAGGGGAAAGAAGAAGACAGGAGGGTCCCAATCCCAGTCTCCTGCTCTCACTCACAGCCAGCCTCTGCACCCTCTGTCTCTGTCTCTGTGTTACTAGTAATAATCTTGGAGAAAAGCAAGCAAGAAAGAAAGCAAGCAAGCATGCAGCAGATGTAGAGGAAAAGCAATGGAAAAGGTGAGAGAGAGGAGAGGCCAGCCTGAGCCTGCTTTGCCTTTTTTGCCTTTGCTGCGCTTTGGAATGGAGCGGAGCTGAGTGGACCACTACACTACCTGTTGCTACATCTCTGTGACTCTGTCATCACTCATTTGGTATGTAACTGTGTCTCCTGTATGTAACTACTAGAGTAATTAGCTTAACCTCCAAGCTCAGACTTTAAAAGGACTTCTCACTTAGGAGTATAATAAATCCAACACTACCATGAAGATTGAGGACCTCTGTTTTTCCAACTACTACAACAAACTGGACTACCACCAACCAAACAGCATCTTCTATAACTACTTACTACTGCTGCTGCACAAGAACATTCTAACAAACTGCAACTTTAAGTTCTAAACTACTACATTAAACTACCATCAGTTCAGTTTGTCTGTTGTTAAGCATGTTACAGTTTAGCAATCGTTCAATCATGATTCATGAGGCTCTGTTTCATATTCGGTGGTTCTAGTACTGCCTCTGGACTATTTGTAAAACAGACCCTAGAATCCAACGCAAAACAGACCCGGTTCATGAAAAGTTCCACCCAGTCTACCATTGGATGGTCTCTTCTTAAACCATTCTGGAAAAAAAAGGCAAAATATATTCATTTTCAGAAGGATATAAATTTGCTTTTGGTGAGGAATTTGACTTTTTAAATTTACATGCACATGCTAGTTGGAAGTTAGCATTTTTACAGTTTGAATGGATAACCTTGATAAGTTTAGAATTCTATGTCTAGAAATATAATTTAGTTTCCTGCAACATGCTGATTAATGAAAAGCAAAAGGTTGGGGCATTGGGCTATAATTTGGTCGAACCATATGATCGAAGCGAGAAAATGCAATATATGCATGGATTCGGTGTGAGACTGGGACAGGGCTCAATTTGGGTTTTTTCCTAAAGTCAGTAGCCAGAGGACCCACATATATAGATCATCAATGCAGCTAAAAAGCTAAGCTGGAAGAGGTTGACCAAACTATCAATTATATATATGCAATTCTAAAAGAATGAATGAAGAAAGAAAAAGGACAACCTACTTGGATCATGCATGCATGCAGCTAGCTGCTGGTACGATATTGTGCTAACAGTAACAGATGGAGTATATATACATGTATATCATACTACGTACATGTGTGTGAAAAAGAGATATATAATGAACACACAACTCACTCGAGTCGATCTGCAGGGGACGAGAAGATTAAGGAAGGAAACAAAGCTACTACCCTCCTAACAATTAATACTCCCTCCATCCAAAAAAAAATCACTTCTAGATTTGATTCTGAACATAATATGCGTTTACTGTATATATATATATATATATATATATATATATATATATATATATATATATATATATATATATATATATATATATATATATATATATATATATATATATATATATATATATACTCGCTCTGTTACAATGTTGGGATTCTTTGCAATCCTGTAAGGGCAACACCAATGTATATAGCTAAAGAAGTCCGTATAGATGGGACCTACATTTGTGGACTTTAACTATTGCAACATTCACAATGTATATAGTTAGTAAGTAGTAGTAGGAGGAGAGAAGAAATAGAGACAGATGATATATTTTATTCTATATGGGCAGCCCATATGTTTATGGATGACTTTTGCTATTTCTCTCCTATGGACTACTTCCACAATGTGGTTAGGTAGCTGAATGTATTATTTTATTGACTATGGACTGGTTTTGAAGTACATTGTGGATGCCCTAACAGAGGTAGTACGTGATGTGATGATACATTGATAGTGATTTAGTGAAGCGGCAGGCATGCAGCTACCAAATCTCCCCTTCTTCAATGGTTGTTCTTCCGTTGCTCACTAGCGGTGTGGCGCCCGCTCCCCTCTTCTTAGGTGCTCCTCCCTTCTTAGGCTAGGCTGCTTCCAGTCAATACTGGGGAGCTCCTTGGTTCGGTAGGGGTGGCGTGCGGAGTTGGTTTCCAGCGTCCTGTCTCGCTGGTCGTCGGCCGCGCCGTAGGTTTGCTGCAGCTGGGTTCCTATGTATGAGGTGGTCTCTGGTCGAGCTGCAGTGTGATTGACTGTTGAGGCGGAGTCGGAGCTGCTTGTCTTGCAAGCTCAGCAACGATGACCCTCAACAGACGTCCCGGCAACGCGGCGAGGGTTTGGAGGTGGAGCATTTTGAGAGAGCCTCGGCATGAAAACCTTGCCTAGTGCTATCCTAGGTTGATGATATCGATGCCTATGGGCACCGTTTACTCCTTGAAGGTATCGTCATGCTGGCTCTCTCTTCCTTTAGATGAAAACCAGGTTCCTTTCGGAATAGGCATTGACAGCATCCTTGATGTTGTTCCCTTGTTTGAGGCTTCGCTCAGAAGGTTTCTGCTCCACTAGAGGATGTTTGGTGGTTCTGGAGACCTCGTTTGCATTATGTTGTCGAAGCTGCTTGCCTTTGGTAAGCTCGGTAACGACGACTTTTGTGAGGTATCAATAGTTGCTTTCTTTTCCTTTTCTGTATAGGTTTTTGCCGGTTTCCCGTTTAATTAACCGTGCTTATTCGGTTTTCGAGCCCGGTTTTCCTTATTAACTAGGCCAACTCTCTTCTTCCATAAATTCCGGCAGTAGAAACTCCTACCGTCTGTTCCTCGAAAAAAAAAGGATATATACAAGCTCGTATATATAAAGTCGAACGACATGCGTGCAAATGCATTGTAAATTTGTAATACGGCCTTACAAACAATAGGTTAGTTGCATATATATATACATACATATATATATATATATATATATATATATATATATATATATACACACACACACATATACGAGCCCTCCTCCACCGCCTCCGCGCCCGCCAAGCCCTCCACCTCCTCGACGCCAACTCCCTCTCCCTCGCCTCCTCCGCCGCCGCCCGCTCCAACAACCCCCACCTCGCCTATTCCCTCCTCCTCTCCATGCTCCGACGCGGCCTCCTCCCCGACCGCCGCGCCTACACCGCCGCCCTCGCGCGCCTCCCTCCTTCCCGCGCCCTCCGCCTCTTCGACGCCCTCCTCCACCACCTCCGCCACCACCACAATAAAACTAATTCCCTCCCCGACACCGCCGCCTTCAACGCCGCGCTCAGCGCCTGCGCTGACGCCGGAGACTGCATCCGCTTCCGCCACCTCTTCGACCAGATGCCCGCCTGGAACGCGCCGCCTGACGCGCTCACCTACAACGTCCTCATCAAGATGTGCGCGCGCGCCGGCCGCAAGGACCTCGTCGCGCGCGTGCTCCACCGGATCCTCTCCTCTGGTCTCACCCCCTGCGCCACCACGTTCCACTCCCTCGTCGCCGCCTACGTCGGCTTCGGCGACATCCCCACGGCCGAGAGGATCGTGCAGGCCATGCGCGAAAGACGCACCGACATCTGCTTGCTGTTCCGGGCTGTCGCGGACGACCACATAATCAGCCACGACCAGCAGAGCTGTGTGCTGGAGGACATCGTCAAGCCGTGGGAACAAGACGAGGTGCCGCTGCTTCCCAAGGCTTACCCGCCCAACTCCAGGGTGTACACCACGCTCATGAAGGGGTACATGAACGCCGGGCGCGTGGAGGACGTGGTGGCCATGCTGCGCGCGATGCGGCGAGAGGGAGAGACGTCGCCAGCGAGCCGCCCCGACCACGTCACCTACACCACGGTCATCTCCACGCTGGTGGCGGCCGGGGACATGGAGCGAGCGCGCGCCGTGCTGGAGGAGATGGGGCAAGCAGGGGTGGCAGCCAGCCGCGTGACATACAACGTCCTCATCAAGGGCTACTGCCAGCAGCTGCAGGCCGGAAAGGCCAAGGAGCTCCTCGCCGTAGACATGGCTGAGGCGGGCATCCAGCCCGACGTGGTGACGTACAACACGCTGATCGACGGGTGCGTGCTGACGGACGACAGCGCGGGCGCGGTGGCGCTGTTCAACGAGATGCGCGAGCGGGGCATCGCGCCGTCGGCGGTGAGCTACACGACGCTGATGAAGGCGTTCGCGGCGTCGGGGCAGCCGAAGCTGGCGCACAAGGTGTTCGATGAAATGGAGAAGGACCCGCGGGTGGCGGTGGACAGGGCGGCGTGGAACATGCTGGTGGAGGCGTACTGCAGGCTGGGGCTGCTGGAGTCGGCGAAGAAGGTGGTGGAGAGGATGAAGGCGCGGGGAGTGCAGCCGGACGTGGCGACGTACGGGAGCCTGGCGAAGGGGATCGCGGTGGCGAGGCGGCCGGGGGAGGCGCTGCTGCTGTGGGAGGAGATAAAGGAGAAGGAGGTGGACGGGGAGGTGGTGGAGGCGCTGGCGGACGTGTGCGTGCGGGCGGCGCTGTTCAGGAAGGCGCTGGAGATGGTGGCGAGGATGGAGGAGATGGGGGTGGAGCCCAACAAGGCCAAGTACAAGAGGATGTACGTGGACCTGCACTCGCGGATGTTCACCAGCAAGCACGCGTCGCAGGCGAGGCAGGATCGGAGGCGGGAGAGGAAGCGCGCCGCGGAGGCATTCAAGTTCTGGCTCGGCCTCCCCAACTCCTACTACGCCACCGACTGGCGCCTCCAAGACGACGGCCTCAACTAACACAACACCCTACTACACTACTAATGATAATGTTAAATCTTAACACATGTTTTATGTACTACTCCTACAGTCCATGAAGCTACTTGCTTCCCTTGCTCATCTATCATATTATTAAAGAAATAGAAAAAGGAATCTCCACGTTCGCTCTCATGGCCTAGAAATTCTCACATTAATCAGAGAAAAAGAAAAAAACAAAATCCACATAGAAATACAATTTAAAAATAGCTGAAATTCGAAATTAAAAAATAAGGAATATTAGAAAAGGAGACTAGAGTCCATATAGAAATACAATTAGAAAATAATAGAAATTCGGAATTAAAAAAATAAGGAATATTAGAAGTAGAGTATAGAGTCCATATAGGAATTTAAAACTAACTAAAATTCAGAATAAACATAATAAAATGAAAAGTAGTGTTTAGAGTCCGTATAAAAATACAATTTACAAATAACTAAAATTCGAAATTAAGAAAAACATGGGAAGAAGAGTTTAAAGTCAATATAGGAATACAATTTAGAAGTAACTGAAATTTGAAATTAAAAATTAAAGGATATTGAAAGATGAGTTTAGAGTCCACATACAAATACAATTAGAAATAATAAAAATTCAGAATTGAAAAAAGAAATATTAAAAGACAAGTCTAAAGTCCATATAGGAATATATATAATTTACAAATAACTAAAATTTGATATTAAAAATAATTAATAACTAAAACGTATATAAAATACAATATGAATATTACACATTAATAGTTTCGTAAAGTTATTGCAAAATTTAAAACTATGTTGTCATTGTAATATATTTTAATAATATAATGAGAAAATATATATGTTATTATATGAGAGAAAATATAATGGTGCTAGCTGCGCAATATGCGCGGGCCACTATGCTAGTTATGTATAACTTCATAGTAAATTGTTTTTCAGCAAAAATAAACATAAACTGATAGTGATAGGGGGTAGCAACGCTGTTACCGAGGAGCCGGGACGAAATGGAACAAGAGGTTTCCCTTTATTGATTTGTTAGCCAAGCGTTTGCCTGGGACGTGGTCCGAACGATGTTCTACAAATTTGGCAACCAAATAACAGCAAAATGAGCGCAAGTAAGCGCAGTGGCAAGGCTTGTGAATGTCTCATGTACAAGGTTAGCCAATTACATGGAACAACAGGACCAACTTGTTGCGAGCAAGGCTTCGTGTTGTGCTCTGACCTCAAGACAAGTCCAAGGCCAACGATTTGATTGCTGTCAAGGGGTATCATCAGTCACTTGTTCTGACGTTCTTGGAATACTTGGTACAGTCGAATGGCCCAACATCTTGAGCTTTCCGTTTAACCTGCACGAGATCACACCATCACAAGGAATGGCTCTTCATCAATCAACCTACTTAACTTCACTTTTGTTACCATCAATGGCAACAACTGATCCTACGCAAAAAGAACCAGCGATGCATCTTCGTTTACTACATGTAATGCATAAACTGACTGACTGAAACAATAAGGCAAACGCTCTACATATGTTTGAAGAAATTTCATCCCAAACTTCTAAATTTCAGAAAGGCATACCGGTGACCATGGACTAGGTTCTGGAGCAGCTTTGTCGGTAGGAGAATTTTGCACAGCGCCCGTCTTCTGTTCCAAAACTTCCTGCCAAAACATACGTAAACTCAGGTATAGGCCTCACAGCAGAAGACTCAATCAAACTTGTACGGCGAGGTAAACTTCAGGTAAGCCGATTAGGTGGCAATTCATGTTGCATATCATAAAATTTATTTGAGGGGCATAAACCGAGCTCGACCTCTCCTAAGAACACTGGACTGGGCCCATACAAATAGAACAAAAACAAGCAGTTGTGTAAGACACACGACAACCTACTCATGTAAATTACAATCTGACAAGCTCAAAATGTCCATGATGCAAGTAAACTGACCTCTCCAAAAGCTTCCATGACAGCAAGCCATTCTTCTGTAAACGGTACCAAGTTTTTTAGATGATCTTTACTTATGGTATTTGTTCTTGATTTACCCACTGACTTAATCCTCCTGCAGAAATATAAGAATGACACGCTATCAATGCAATATATAATTGTAGATGACTAACTTTGTATATTCAAATATTCGATGCAGACATACTCTATACTTGATGCACCCTCTGAAGACGACAACTTGGTGTCAAACTCAATTGTATCTTCAGTATCTTGTTCTTCTGATAAAATAGGTCGTCTTTCCTGGGTCGAACAGTGATGTGATTCTGTTCTACCGTCAGCTGTATCTACTTTTTCAGTCAAATTGCCAGCTAGTGCCTTTTGATCTACACGAGGTGAAGGCGCTGCCAGGTTCATATGTGAACATTCTGCACTCCTGTAATCATGGTCACATTCACCCCCTACATGTAACAGGGGAGGTTCCTCCACAGTGAATGCATCATCTGTATCAAGCTCCATTTCACTATCAATATCTGGTCCTTCTGATGAAGTAAGCTGAACTTCACTACACAAAGAAGTGTTGGAGTCTAACTGGCTGTATGCTAGAGATGGTTTTATGCCTGTTGAACTATCAAACTGTGGCATTTGATCTGTACAATGTACAGACTGAACTAGCATATTCTGCTGATGGCAGGAATCGGATTTTCGCAAGGAATCTGTAGCTGAAGTGCAATTGTTGCCTTCTGATGAACAAACTGTACCAGATGTCTCTCCAGAAAGTGAATTTTCTATGTCAACTGCTGTTTCACCATTGTCAGACTTGCTTTGAGAATTGAGATCATTTGGGGTGCACCCTGGAGAAGAAATGCAAGATGTTGTCAAGTTCCTCCCCACGGTAGGTTCGCTCGAGGAGCAAATGACTTTAAGAAAGCAAGAATCCTCAGCAGGCTCAATGCTTGAGCAGCAAATAGCATTAAGATCCTGTCCGACAGACAGCGCAACACTGCACTCATTGGGCATGATATTTCTGCCACCATCATTATCTCTAAAACTCAACTCTGTAGTAGCTCCATTTCCAGCCAACGAAAAATCATCATCTGGCATTTCTTGATAATTTATATTCCCTGATTTTTCTGAGTATGGTACAGTACTTTCTGATAAGGATTGCTTCAGTGAACGAACGTTAGTATCCTCAACACCAGGTAGAGAAGAGGCCAAGACATTGGGATCACGAGTGGCAGGTTGCACAGGAAGACTGGAAGCAGCAGAGAAATTGGTTGGCAGCTGCTTTGTTAGATGGAATCTGCTTTTTGGATCCACAGGCTGTTTATACCTGGGGGGTTTTACAAGTGATGAAATATTTCCACTAAAGCACCTTTCTGGATTTCTTTGAGCATTGTCACTATGTGATACAGAAGCTTTTCCCTGAAATAATTAGTCAAAAATGAGGTATTGAGATTTTCACAAAAAAAAAACTCATGAAACATAGGCATACACTTTGTAGGATGGCCAAAGTAAAATTTCTCCAAGAATGAGAATAAAATTTTGTACCAACTCAGACATACATTTTGTAGGATGGCCATCTCTTGTTTCAAACAATTTTCGCACCACCTCATCATCCAGTAACCCACATATGCAATTATTACATACAAATCATTCACCGTTATTTTTTTAATGCGCTTTCAGGTAATTAATTTGTAACGTCTGGTTAGATGCAAGTAAACACTTAACGTGCAAGAGAAATATATTGGTACATCAAAGTAGCTGCAAAAATATCACGTTATTTTCATATCACTGAGAAAACAAGAAACAACATTAGTGAATATGTATGAAAGAGCATAATAGATCACCTGAGTGAAAAAGCCAACTGAAGGTGAAGGCATCCGGAGAGCAGATGGCTTAGCAGATATTCGTGCAGGGGCGACAACAGAACTGGAGGGGTTATCTTGTGAATATGGTGAAAAAGTTTCACATTTCCCAGAACCATTGGTTTCTTGGCAGATGGCAGTAACAGTAGGCACCTGTAGAAGTAAATAAGCATGTAACATCCTTTGTAGTTTTAAGGTTATGATGTTTTCAAATTCATTCAATATCATATATAGGGGCAAGATTTGAGATCTTGAGTGGTATCCAACAAAGTCGCAGCGATAGAATTGGCAGTGCTTCAAATAACGGAGGTGTACTAAGAGTTTCCCCTCGATTAAATGTAATTGATGCTATCACTCACCATGTTCTTCCCTATGGTAGGTCCAGAAGATTTAATTACAGATGAACGCTCAGTCTTCGATTCAAGTGGGAGCCCCTCTACTTTATGTGTACGCTCACTTGTAACTGAAAAATAGTGGCGTGCTGAATTAGTTATAGTGACATGCAAAAGTGCTGAAACCTAAGTTATATGTCAGGAAGATTTCATTGGTAGAGTTGAGGACTATGAGCAAGATTACCTGTAGCTGGCCTTGTTGTTGGTTTGGGAACATTTGTCACAGATGAGGTACTTCTACTTCTAGAGACCACAGAAGGAGAAGGTTCAGACTTCTTTGGTATCCTTTGTATTTGAGCTGTACCACTTGAGTTTGGCACTTTTTTTGGTGTATAATTAAGTTAAGACTAACAACAGCACAGTAATTAATAAGAGTGAAACTTATGAAAAGAGTATTAACCAGGCAATGGCATGATTCTGTTAAGAAAAAAAAACAAGACATATCCAATAATCCCAGAATCTCCATAAGGATATTTATATCCTGCAGGTGGTCGTGGAATGGACTTTTGGACAGCTTTTGCTGACCTTTTATCCTGTGTGCCCTGCAATTGTCCAGAAGAGAACGAGAAATTGCATGAGCTTTAATCATAAGTAAGCAAAATGCTATGTGATGAGCTGACCGCGGGTGCTTTTCGTTCATCCTGCTCAGAAGCTTTTGAGGAAGCAAACAACTTCCTTCCCTTGTTTTCTGCGCTCAAACATTTTGAAGGAAATTTTCCACGAGAATTCTCTCCGACTTCCTTGAGCACAGATGTATTGCTAGATTTTCCAAACCTAGACAATGGGGAAAAGGTAGAAGAAAATCCAGAGGCAGGGCTCCTAGTTGCCTTCACTTGGGAGCCAGTAAGCATAGAAAGCTCCGTGTTATCCAAAACGCCTGCCAGAAGCATAGAGGTTTTTCAGTTGCCGGAAGCATTTAGTAGCTGTGAAAGAAATCTTGTACCTTGTTCAGTGAAGAAAGCAGGATTCCATGCGATGCTTTTTCTGAGATTGAACCCCCCTGCAGGCTTGTTCTTCCTCTTTTTAGAGGTAGCCGCGCCTTTGCCTTCGCACGGGGTTTGGCAATCCAAGACATGGTGTCGATTTTGGGAGATATTGTTCTCTTTGTTGCCTGTCCATGAAGATATTATTAGAGAAGTAAAGCTTATTGGATACCTGGAAAATCAAAGTCCAGGGCAAACCCTAGTATGTGCAAATGCAGGGGGGGGGGGGGGGGGGGGGGGGGAGCTCACCGGAACCGGTGGCTGCAGGGATGCGGCACGGCGAGGCCATTTACATGTGGATTGACGACTGAGCGTGCCAGTGAGATTGAAGAAATTTACTTTTTGTTTGTCCTTTTTGGATACCTGGTATCACAAGAAATGGATTCGATTTCAATTTATAGTTGAATTGAGTCAAGAGGAATCGGTTTGAACTGCCATTTTTTTTACATGTTTGGTGTCCACGTGAAGTGCAAATTTTGCCTTTCTCAAACAAGAGCAAACATATTGTGTTTATCAATCTAAATCACAAGAAGATACTCCACTAGATAGAAAGGGGGCAATTATATATATAAAAAAAAGGAAAAGGACCCATAGGCATGTTGAAGCGCCTGATGTAGCGGAGAAGATGGCCGTAGTGCTTACCCACGGAGTCGTGGACGAGGGCAGTGGTGAGCGGAGATGGGGATGGATCTGGCTTGTAGCGGAGGAGGCAGGGAAGGAAGCTGCAAGGAGAGGAAGAGGAGAAGGTGGCAAGAGGAAGACGAGGAGATGGAGCAGGCGGGTGGCGGAGGAGTCGAGGACGACGCCGTCGGCGAGCGGAGGCGGCGGCGGCGACGGCGGCGATGCAGCTCAGTTGGATGGGGAATTGAAGTTGAATTTTCTGGAGAAGAAACCTCGCGTTGCCAGCGGGAAATGAAAATCTATATCGGCCGCTAATCGGTGGGCCGGCCCAGGCCCAACCAGCAGCGGTTTCTTTTTTCTTTTTGGAAAAAGTACACCAAAGGTCCCTTGTCATCCTTAGGTGGTTTTGACCCCGGTTTTATCCTATGTGGCGGGTGAGTCAGCGTGGCCCCATATGTCAAGACGCCACGTTATCATCTCTCTCCCCCTCCTCTCCCTTCCTCATCCTCCTCTCTCTCTCTGGGCAAGCCGGCCTGCGGTGGGGAGGAGGTCGGACGGCCGGCCGGCGATGCGGTGGCAACGACACGGAAGAAGGGGATGGAGGCGGCGGCGGGAGCACGGGGGAGATCGAGCGTCGACGAACGACGCCGTCGTCGTGAGGAAGGAGGAGGCAGGGGGAAGCGGGTGGCGGCGGTGGTGGTGGAGGTCGCCGCGGCGAGGGAGGAGCGGCGCACGTCCTCCTCCTCCTCGAACCTGTCGTCATCGTCCGCCATCGCCCCGCCCTGCTCCGCGCGGCCGGCTTCGCGCGAAGTGTGCGCCGATCGAAGGCGGCCACCGTGGCGTGCTGCTACTGCTCCTGCGAGAACGCGAGGTGGGGCGGCATCGCCATCATCTCGAACGACATGGGCGCCGCCACGCATAGTACGCAAGCATCGTCGGCAGGTGGCGGACCTGCGAGGAGGCGGCGTTGGGGAGGATGAAGGAGCAGTCGAGCGACGGGAGCGCGTCGATCGCATCGAGCAGCAGCGGGTCGATGAAGTCGGAGATCTCGTTCATGCCGACCCACAGCCCGTCGACGAGGAGGGTCCACCGGAACAAAGACGAATGCGCGGACGTCATCAACTCCTCTCCCGCCACGCGCCGTCCACTGCCCGCTACGGAGGCCGCCGACTCCTCTCCCGCTTGGTGCCACTATACCTGCTCATCTGGGTAAAGGCCGCCGCCGCCGCCGTCGTGGCGCCGCCCCCGCCCGGCTGCCCACGCGTTGCTCCTCCTCTCCCACCGCCCGTGCGTTGCTCATCCGCCGGCCGCTCGCCGCCCCTCCCCCGCCGTCCGCCCGCAGATCCTTCCCCCACCGCCGCCTCGTGGGCCTCGTGGGCGGCGGCCGGTGGGGGAGCCCGCGTGCCGCTCCTCCTCTCGTCGCCCACCCGCAGCTCCTCCCACCACCGCCCCCGCGTCGCCGCCCGCCGACGCCCGACGCCTCTCCCGCTTCGCACGGCCGGCATCGCAGAATAGAGAGAGATGAGAAGGGGAGAGTAGAGAGCAAAAGAAAGAGGAGGATGATGTGGTCACACTGACATGTGGGTCCATATGGGTCCTACGCTGACTCAGCCGCTACATAGGATAAAACCGGGGTCAAATAGTACTATTGAAGGATCTGAATGTTAGTTGAGGGATGTCCGTTGTCTGGTTTTGTGGTTGGGGACGATTTTGTAATTCGATGACGAAGTTGAGGGACCTTGGGTGTACTTTTTCCTTTCTTTTTTGGTTTCTGAGTCTTCTTTTTGAGAAGGAAGAAAACGGCAGAGGGAATTGAGTCGATCATGTCCGCCGCCGACGACCTCGCCGCCCTCCACCACCAGGTCTCGCTCGCCTCCTCCGCCGCCCTCTCCGCCTCCGACCACGACCTCGCCTTCCACCTCCAGCTCTCCGAGGCCATCCAGGCCTCCCTATCCTCCAATGCCGCCGCCCCATCTCACCCCGCGCCACCGCCACCGCCACCGGAGGAGCCTTCCGACGCCTCTTGCGCCCTGGCAGTCCACGCCGCCGACCTCGCGCGAGCCGAGCAGGACCACCGCGATGCCCAGGCCTGCCGCGCCTACCACGCCCGGGCCGCCGCCTCCGTCCGCGTCGCCGCGCACAACGCCCTCTTCGCGCGCGACCTCGCCGCCATCCCGGAGGACAAGTGGGCCCACGACGGCGACTACTTCGAGCGGCCCCTCCCCCTGGAAGGAGGCGGCGCGCTCTTCCGCGTGCTGTTCAAGGGCATGGCGAGCAGGGAGGTGGTGGGGCCGCGTGACCGTGACCCTGGCGTCGGGGTGCTCGCCGTCGCCATCTGCGGGCCAAGGGGGGAGGTGGTGCTCCGGATACACAAGCCCGTGCAAGCGCAGGCGCAGCAAGGGCGGATGATGCTGGAGGCGATGGCGCTGGTGGAAGGCCTCAATGCGGCGCTCGCCCTCGGCATCCGGACCCTCAACGTCCTCACTGACAACAAGCCGCTGCACAACCATGTACTGTAGTAAATCATAGGAAAAAAATACTTCTTTTTTCACCCTTTTGAGGTATATTTTTGCTCTTACATGTACCATATTTTTTTAAACTTTTTTCTTTTGTTTTTTATTTTCCTATGCGTAAGGGTAAATTGAACAAATTATATAGATTATGCATAGGAATGTGACATGGCATGTCCATGTAGCGATTTTGGTGGGACCAAGGACTATATTAGCCCACATGATAAATTTAAAGGACTTGTTTGGACAATATGAAAGATTAAGGACTAAAATGATCCAGGAGCGAAACTTTAGGGACCATATTAGCTATTCTCCCATTATTCAATTATTTTTCGTCTATCACTGGTCTTGTTATGATGTGCACTACATGATTGTTGATAGATACAATACATACAATCTGGTGTTTATTTCCTAATGCTGTTGGGAATTGGGATTGCAGATGAGTGGAATATGGCGCCCAAGACAGAAGAGGCTTGTGGATTTGATCAATGAGGCTTTCTCAGCAAAACAGAAATTTGAGCAATCTGAGATCCTGTGTGTTGCACGAACCCAAGTCAACTATGTCACAAAATTAGCAACAGATTCTCTGCATACTCAAATTGCCAAAGCTGCTGTTGTGAGTGCTGGCAAGGAGAAAAAAGAGAACTGCACCATCTGCTTGGAAGACACTGACGTCTCTAAGATTCATGCAGTTGAAGGCTGCGCGCATCGCTTTTGCTTCTCCTGCATGAAGGAGCATGTCAAAGTTAAGCTACTTCATGGGATGCTCCCAGCTTGCCCACAAGATGGTTGCACTACCAAGCTAAACTGTGGAGGGTTCAAAGATGTTCCTATCTCCACGGTTATTACCGATCATGGTGCAGCGTATCAGGGAAGCACAAATTCCTCCAACTCACAAGATTTATTGCCCATATCCCAAGTGCTCAGCCTTGATGTCCATGAGAGAACTGATACATCCAATGCAAGAATCATCCTCAAAGTACACTCTTGTTGATGCTGCCACATTGAGGAAGTGTGTCAAATGCAGTGGCTCTTTCTGCATTAGCTGTAAGGTCCCATGGCATCATCAGATGACTTGTTATGACTACAAGAGGAGGTACCGCCATGCTCGTCTAGAAGATGCCTATCTACAGAACCTTGCACAGCAGCGGTTATGGCGTCAATGTATCCGATGCAAGCACATGATTGAACTAGCAGAGGGTTGCTACCATATGACTTGCGTGTAGGTGTTTTCTCCTCAACCTTGAGTCTGCCATCCTCATATTATTATTACCTTTACTAACAATTCAACATTGATATGCCTCCAAAGTCTTTGATACTTCCTCTCATGTGCTAATGCTCAGATTCACTTGAACGTTTCATTCATCCTGTTCATGCTTGTTGCAGGTGCGGCTATGAGTTCTGCTACACCTGTGGAAAAGAATGGAAGGAGAAGAAAGCGACCTGCTCTTGTCCACTGTGGGATGAACGCAACATTATCCGTGATGATCCTCAAGGCAATGCTGCTATCCATGATGATCCTGAAGATGAATATGATGACTACTATGATGAGGACGAAAATAATTACTATGTTGGAGAAGGCCTTCAGTACAATGTGGATTACCATCGTCAGTATGATGGAGGGGACCGTCACCATGGCCACTTCTATCAATACAATCGCTAGTGTCAATGCCGTCTTCTACAGCTACTCATATCTAGTTATTAGTACAGTAGTTGAGCAGGACAATCCCCGTACTTTTCGCTTTATTTTTACCTAGCCATCCAATGTTGCTACTTCAAGGGTTCCGTTTTGTGCCAGACATTAACCTTTGCAGTTAGCTGAAGTAGACGAATGTTCTATGCTCAAGGGCTCAATCCTGGCGAGCCTGTTCAATTGCCATGCTAGTTTAATGGATATTTTCATCATAGCATGCTCAAGCTTATCGTAACAATGTCTCTGATATCTTTCTAATGTCACAAATAACTCACTGTGTGTAATTCATGGAATTGTCACCACTGAGCTAACTAATCACGAGGAGGGCTAATGAATATGTCATCAAGGCTCTGGATTACTATATGCATTCACAAGTGAATAAATGAGTTAAGTGGAAAGATTAGTACCTAATGCCATGAGAAGATAGTCAATAACATGTACCTAATGCCAACTTTCCTTTTCTCGGATCCAATCCCAAGCAGTGGGAAATTGAACTATTTGCCACTTTTAGATTGGTCAATTATCCAAATGCCCTTTTAGGTTTGCACTTTTTTTTCTCCTCTTAAAAGATGTCTTCTTAACTATTTGTCACTTTTACCTACGTGGCATTCCAACATGGCAACGGAGGGGTAGAAACTGGTGTGGGGCCCACTAGTCAGCCTCTCCTCTCTCCTCTCTTCGGTACGGCGTGGCGCCGTACCACGCCCACCACCACCGCTGTTCCACCGGCACCATCGCCGCAAGGGCCCCGTCCGCCGCCGCTACGCCTCCTCCGCCAGCTCCACCGCCGCGAGAGGCCCATCTGCTGCCACTACGCTTCCTCTTCCACCGGTGCCGCTACACCTCCTCGGCCGTTGCTTCCACCGCCGCGAGGAGCCCCTCCGCCGCCATCTCCACCGCTGCTCAGCCTTCATCGCCGCCACTCCAGCCTGACGATGCGGTCACCTTCACCGTCGCCGAGCACGACAACGCTGGCGTCGACGAGCTGGCCACGGATGACCCGAGGGAGGTTGCCAAGATTGCGCCGCTCGTGCCGGCGCTCCCGTAGGGCGGCGCGGTGCTCGCCGTGTAGGCCACCGTGTTGTTGGGGCCGGCGGCGCCGCGTAGCCTCGCCCTCGGCGTCACTGTGCACCACGCCGCCTGCGACGGCGCGAGCGCGACGCACTTCCTCCACACTTGGGTTGCCTCTGCTCCGCCGCCGGTTGGATCCTCACTAGCTGCGACAGTGCGGCACTGCGTGGGGTGGCTACGACACCCGGAGGTGGAGAAGAAGGAGAGGAGAGGGGCTGACGGGTGGGGTCCAAGTTTCTTTCCATGCAGGCACGACATGGTGGCACGCCACGTAGGAAAAAATGGCAAATAGTTAAGAAATCATCTCTCTCCAGTGGCAAATTATTAAGAACAAACTTATTAAGAGGGACATTTGGATAAGTGGCAAACCTAAAAGTGGCAAATAGTTAAATTTCCCGAGAAGCGGCGAGTGGATCAACAACAGACACACAAAAAAAACAAAACTTTTACTATCTCCGTCCCAGTTTAGTTGTCACTTTGACTTTTTCTTTGTAACGTTTGACCATTCGTTTTATTTAAAAAATTAGTATAAATATAAAAATATTGATAACAAAGCAAATCTTAAACAAAATAAATAATAATTTCATAATTTTTTGAATAAGACGAATGATCAAAAGTTACGAACAAAAACTCAAAGGGACGAGTATTTTGGGACGGAAGTAGTATCTATCACATTCTAGTACTATGGTAGTACTAGGCTTTACTTCTCGGTTTTCTTAAAAATCGACATATAGCACTCTAAAAAACGCAGATTATCAGCTGTTTCTCTACCAAATAATTTTTTCATATGCAAAGCCATGGGAAAAAAAGCAACACGCCTCTCGCTCACTTTTTAGATTGATTAAATCCAAGGGATGAAAATTGTGTGTTGCGCCAGATGGAACGATTCAGATCATCCGTGTCCAATCCCCTCCTTCCTTTTTTGCATAGTGGAGTAATGCGGATCGGGATTTGGGAGTAACCCTATGTTTGGTCTATTTCCCAACTTTTTCTTTAAACTTCTAACTTTTTCATTACATAAAAACTTTCATACACACATAAACTTCTAACTTTTTTATCATATCGTTCTAATTTCAACCAAACTTCCAATTTTGGCGTGAACTAAACACACCCCTAGTTAACATCCTGTGGCGACGGAGGGGGAAAAAAATAATAGGAGATGGGCAGCAGCGCCAAGCTTCCTTTGGTGGATATTGGGGAGGAGGAGGAGGCGTTGGTGTTTGAAGATGAGGAGAAGACCGAGCTGATTAGGGTGCAAGACTTCCGTCGCGTCTGGGAACATCGCTTTAACAGCTAAGGGCATCCACAATGCTATTATTTGGTAATAAGTAATGCTACTACTTAACTGCAGCAACTGTATGTCCCATGCGTTATACGGAGGGACCTATCCCAAGATATGCTCGCCCCGACGATGCCTTGCAGATCCTCTCTCTCCAAGTGATAGAAGCAAAAGATGGTCTTAACTGGCCGCTACATGTCTATGGCTTGGTTGCCACCAGGGATTCTGTAGATCAAAAGCGCAACCTTCTTTTCAAGCGCACAAGGGATAATTGTTAACTTCTGACTCCACAGGTTAGATATCTTGTAATTTCCTCTTAACTTTATTGTTTCTCATTTTTCTTGGAGCTTGAAGTCCTCAACCTACTACAATTTCTACTAGTAGATTACTACTGTTATATACACTAGTTTGTATAAATGTGTTCTCTTTTTGGAGATTTAGTGCATTCACAGGCTGGTTGCACCTAAACTGTCAATTGGAGGCATGTTTACAACTCTTCTTTGCACATAACTCATTGGTACAAACTGAATTGATAGAATCGGCACCACTGGTATACCTATACTTCTTTTAAAAGAAGGCAATTGTGGTGTTCGCAGTGAATCTTCCTATTGCAGCTTTATATAAATTGATAATGTTACCAACAAACAAATATAATAGGATTGCCACATATATAACCAAGATGGGCACTCCCTGTTGAAAATAAATGAATAACATATTGCGTGCAAAACATAGATTAATTTTGTTTATGTTAGGCAATATTTTGTCATTCTTTCTTCCTTTGGTAGCAAAGTCAGGCATTTACCTAGTCTATGGAAATAAAAGATTGTGATGGACACTATATGCTCTTCAACTGAACTTAATATGGATTGGTTGCATACTGGTTCCTTTTTATGCGGAAGGAACTAACAAATCAACTGATCAATTGGTTGTGATGCCTGCAGGATTCATATTTGCAGTTAACAGGTCCATCTCGTGCAGTTTTGTTAATTGATCCAGTTACTTTTGAAGTTGACCTAAAAGTAAAGGGCAAAACAGAGACCGGTGACAAAGTGTTGAGCTTGAGGGTCTTTACGCACCACATGGCTCCCTCATATGTAAAGTATTCTCCCATGATCCGCAGATGTTTGTCCAGCAAGCATAGTGAGCTTGAGTTGGCATATGTTGTACTCGCTGATACAGTTGAAGCCACTATGGTTAGTGTCCAAGTTATTGAGGGGTCATGGCCAGATCATATGCGAGGACTAGTCGTTTGCCGTACCGCCAGCGTAGAGGGAGGGGATTCCGTGTTGCTTGATTCTCGAGATGGAAGAATGCCTATCAATTGAGCTTTCAAGGCATGTGGTTTCTGTGGAATCAAGGGGAAAGCTGGCTGTTGACGTGGTGGCCTCGCAAGCCGACAAGAGTTCAAATATCGTTTCGAGAGGCAGGGTTGTTTTCACTCCTGAAAAGGCTGGGAGTAGTAGTGGTGTATTCAATCTTGGGTTTTGTAAGGTGGAAGCTCGTGTTTGTTGGTCGCTCCTGGCAACAGAGAAGCAAATGCGCTCCGGTCGTTGATCAACACAGTACACCAGAATTTTGACTTCTTGCTTGTACTGTTTGACCATTCGTCTTATTCAAAAAAATTTAGAATTATTATTTATTTTATTTGTAACTTACTTTATTATCCAAGATACTTTAAGCACAACTTTTCATTTTTTATATTTGCACAAATTTTTTGAATAAGACAAATGGTCAAACAATGAAAGCAAAAATCAACCCCTTATATTATGGGACAGAGGGAGTATATGGAAGCAAGACGTTGAACTATGCTGTCATGTATCTGCCTATAATTTATACCTCATTGTATGTTAAAGACGGTTGCAGCTAGTATGTTAATTAAAATACCATGATGCTTGTAGGTGAACTATTATTCTAAGGCAAAAATAAATGTAGACAGGTATTGCATCACAGATTAGCTACTAATAGCTCCTATACAAAGCAATGCGATCACTTAACCAAAAATAGGTGGAGCACAAATCCTTCAGCAACATCCCCTAAAATATTCGTTCAGATTAGCTACTAATAACTCCTATGCAAGACATTGTAAATGCTCAACCAAAAAAAAAACATGGAGCACAAATCCTTCAGCAACATCCTCAAAAATATTTCATTCATATGAGCTATTAGCTCAGGTTTACAGTCACGTGACGATGAATGTCTGGTCTGCTTGGTTTTAACTTGTAATTACACCACATACATGTTGATATGATCAGCATGCAGTTATCACATGAAAGGGCACCAGCATAGCTAACGATTTCTAAATCATCACATGAACAGGTGAAAAGTAGTAAACTGCAAGATATAGATTACACAATCACATAGAGTCAATGTCTGTCTTCAATCTTCTACAGCTACTAATATCTACTCCCTCCGTTTCAGGTTATAAGATATTCTAACTTTGGTTAAAGTCAAACTGTTTCAATTTTGACTAAGTTTGTAGGCAAATATAGTAATATTTACAATACGAAATTAGTTTCATTAAATCAATAATTGAATATATTTTCATAATAAATTTATCTTGGATTGAAAATGTTACTACTTTTTTTACAAACTTGGTCAAACTTAAAGCAGTTTGACTTTAACCAAAGTCAAAACATCTTATTTTTACCTAGCCATCCAATATTGCTACATGCTACTTCATGGGATCCTTTTTGCCAGACATCAACCTTTGCAGTTAGCTGAAGTTGAAGGGCTCAATCCTGGCGAGCCTGTTCAATTGCCATGCTAGTTTAATGGATATTTTCGTCATAACATGCTCATGCTTATCGTAACAATGCTGTCTCTGATATCTTTTTAACATCTCAAATAACTCTCAGTGTGTAACTCATGGACTTGTCACAACTGAGCTAACTAATCACGAGGAGGGTTAATAAACATGTCATCAAGGCTCTGGATTACTAAAGAAATAACAACAGATGAAGTGAACTGTGCAAGAAAGGGCAGCACGTCTACTCCTGTAGTTCTGTCATCTACTATACAGTGGTATAATAAAGGCCTATGGTAATGGGAATTCGACAAATTTCCCTCTGTTGGGGAGGATGTGAAGGATATAAAAGGACCTAACATTTGGTACATGTATCACGAAGGCAATGCCAAAAAATGGTTCTAATTCTTTGCAACAAGGGCAAAAACATTTCTGTTGCATGGCTTGTCCTTTCTTTACACCATATAGAGTAACCAGGTGAATTTGGATCTGTCATCCTCTGGAACCCACTGTGGTTCTCTTCTCATGTACAGAGTCTGTGGAGTCACTCTCAGTTTGGATCATTGCTTTCTTGGCGAGCTCATAGCCTGCAAAGTTCATTGCTCCGAGAGGAGCAATCCAGAAGAAGCGGGGGATCGCACCCTTGAACAGTCCGAGAGGTCCCTCATTTCGAAGGATGGAGAAAACTATCAACTGCATGGAGACTGGGGTGCCTGGTGGAGCAGTCATCATCCGAGTCTTCATCACATCAAAGGGAGTTGTGACAACTGCTGCAAGCCCTCCAGACAACGCTCCCACTGCAATAGTTTCCCATGGTTCCAAGTCTCTGTTCAACACATGCTGTGCCGCCTACAATAACAAGAGCATATGACATGATCATTAAATTCGTCAAGGCACGGCATAGTTCTGAATCTAATGGCATTGCAACAGAACTAGATATTATACAGATCTCAGTCCATTAAAAGAAAAGGTTCAGCAACTTCCCCGTAACTATATTTTTGTATTTTGTATATCCAGTCGAACAAAATTAAACTTCTTAAGAAAAATAGTGATCTGAGAAAAAGAATAGATGCAGAAGAAAACAAAACAACCTTACTGCGGGCAATCTTCGAGGAAAATAAAACAAGAAAAAATAATTCAGTCCAAGGACATCATTGATAGGCAGGTGGATAGAAGTAAAACTCCATTGACATGCCATTTCAGATGCATGAAATTCAAATATGCAGAACAGATAATAAGCTTTACATTAAACAAAGGCAGCTCACTGCAGACCTTTCAGTCAACAAAATATAGATGAAAGAAAACCAATTTTAAGGTACAGTCCAAAGAAACAATAAGAACTCACAATACCTTTTTAGCTTCTGCATAAAGACACATTCCAGCAACATAGAAAGGAACCTCTCGGCAAAGAGTGGCTCCAGTGCCTCGGAAGAAGCCCTTTGGACCATCTTTTTGCATGGTACCAACAATGGCCTCCCCTACATTATTGAAGATTCCAGCCTGCAAACGCTGCTTAAGAACCTCACAAGGTATACGGACTGCTGTTCCCAGGATGGTGCTGCAGAAGGAAGAGAGTGATTGCACCTGTGAAACAAACATGTCTATCATCAGATTTTCATATAAGCAACATTTTCTCAGCCAATATACTAGGTCAAAAAAATTTAAGTTCATTGAGGCAGACAAGTTTCATGGTGACTAGACTCAGCTCTCAATTTTCTGAGAATAATTAGCTCTTGATGAACTAAGGTTGGTCAAAAGCCATAACTAATGTAGCAGAGGGCTTGACACAGGTTACATTTTCTGTTGTTGAGACTGACAAGGTGGGTATGGGATTCCACATACCCATGCCAATGACACAGTGAGTAGCACATGCAAAATTTTGCACAAGGAATAGGAAAGCACACCTGAATATCTGGAAGTGTTGGAGCAACACTTTTTAACACAAGCTTGCTTGCCTCAAATATTCCTGTTCTCAAACCATGGCTGCAAATGGCAGGATGTGAATTTGCAGCCTACATTCAAATTTGCCTCTAAAACTCTGAATTGACACTAACCTTGAAAACTGACCAAGAATTGCGGGGATAGAACCCCGATAAAGTCCTCGGAGCCCAATTTGTGGAAGTGTTGATATGAGATCTGGAAATGAAAGCGAAGATGCTTGGACACGTGTCTGATACAGTTTAGAAAATAAAGAGCTTGAATCAGAAATATCCATAAAACTGTTGAATTTCTCAAGCAAAAAAAAATCCATTAGCACAAAATCTAGCAAGTAAATTGATTATCGACTTTCTAAAAAAAGTAAGGCAAGTCCATTGCAGGTAATGCCTTGAGTGAAGGGAGATCATTCATAGAGGAAAAACTGAAAAAAGAAATAGTAGAAATAAAAAGCTCCTGCCAGTAGTATGCTTTGTATAAATTTCTATTTGATTGCATCCCATGATATTCCCATGGAACCTGCTAGAAGCAGATGGGGTTTGTCATAATTATCTAAATTTTAGTGTGTTGGATTTTATTCGCTCTGTCATTAAGACATCCTCTTCTAACAAATGCCATCAAGTGAACGCACTGCTGAATCAGTGCTATCGGTTAAGTTGTTTGCACTAAAAGGGTTAAAAGGTAACAAGTTTGTGTACCTTCATTGAATCAATGGGATGCATCACGGAAGTAGAAAGTGCACTAGCAAGACCTCCAGCTAAAGCAGACTTCAGAACACTCCCAGCTGATATCTCTACCGGTGGGGGAACAGCAACCAAAGTAGCAGCTTCAAACCAAATGTTCCTAAATGCATTCGCAAGTGAATAAATGAGTTAAGTGGAAAGGTTAGTATTTAATGCCATGAGAAGATGGCCAAGAACATGTTATTATTTTTCATGACTGGTCAGATATTCGATTTAGATGAAGGAAAGGGTTTGTGTAATGGTTCAAAGATGCAAACATGGATTCTAACGCAAGACATCAACATACCGAGGGTCATCTTCAAGGCGCTCTGAAGGAAGCAGGAGCATGAAATTGCGAAAATGGCTGTAGGAGATTGATTCTTCTGAATCCGCATTTAGGTACCGCAGCATGGCAGCAGCATTATCTTCATTGGCCGGAAGGCCTGCACCTTTTAAAGATGTGAGAATTTGATTTTTGTGAAGTGTCCCAGACTTGCTCAAACATAGGGTGGTGTATGCCCGCAATATTGTTGGCTCCTTCTGCTCCATCAAGGATAGAAATTGTTTCCACCCAATTGATTTTGAAAACAAGTTACTTCTGGTGCGCCGTAAAAAATCCCGAGCATACCTCCTTGGCAATCGCCTCTTTCTCATTGCAACTTCAAGGTCTTCCAGGGTGACTTGGCCATCACCATCTCTATCCAACTCCTCAAAGAATCGCTTTCCTGCAGAAGCAAGAAAAAAGAGCTTAGGATAACAACATGCAAGAATCACCTCTATCCATTTCCAATAGAACAATAAAGTAACATTATCAGAAATAATATTTCAGCGATATCAATGTCAGACCAACATCATCAAGCCAATCTTTGGAGCGCTAGTTATCTGTACATAATTGTAAACCATTTAACACAATAAAGATCCATCGGGAATTTGTCTTATGCATATTCTGAATATGAAGAGTCTGAAGTAGTGAATATGAACACATAAAAGAAATAAGATACTATGATCATGTTGTACAGGAAGTAGTATGGTTGAGAGCTGCTAATATTTAAGTAACATGCAACACGCATTTTCTCAGTAAAACCAGAAAAATACTGAGTAACAGAAAACACCTTACAATAAATCTGCATACTTGAAGAAAACCAATATGAATAGCTTTGAAAGAAAATTGGAGGCATGCCAAAGAAACTAAATTCAGCATTTATGGTACAGTTGTTACAATTGGTGACCATCTGATTAGCATCACAATGTTATCATCTTATTAGATGTCATGAGACAACAATAATATTGTTCAAACTGAGGTATAGCTTTGCTAAAAGGTACTCCAGGTCTAGAGAGTCAAAAGGGAAAGGATATAAATCAACTTTAGGCCAGTATTGATTAACAAACGATGTTACAGTGCATAAGGCATTTTTGGTGATGGCAGAATATGACGGACAGGTTGGATGATGATGATGGTATGTACCTTCAAACTCCGCATATCTGAAGAAGTCGTGTACAGAGAAGAGCTTCTTCTTGTCTGGATGAGTATCAGGGGATGGCAAGGACCTGGCAACCAGGTCAATCAAGTCGGTGAGTGAAAGCGTGGAAAGTGTGGAGCGTAGGCGGTCCACAGGGATGTTGAGCAGGCGAACAGGCAGTGTCGACCGTGGAGAGTGATTAGCAGCAGTGTCAGTGTCTTCCTTGTCCCCAGTTTGAGCTGGAGTTGGAGGTGCAGGGGAGACAGACGCAGACGGTTGAGGCGGTGGGGCAACCTTAAGCTTGGCAAAAGGCAGGTTGGAGAGGAAGGCATCAAAATGGGGCTTGTTTGCATGGATGAGTAGGGTGTGGAAGTGGTGGAGAAGATGGTTGTCCAGCAGGTTATGGAAGGCAATGCCAATGCAGAGAAGGAGCTGGTGCGGTGGTGGACCTGGTGGTGGTGGTGGTGGGTGTTTGGTTCGGCGGAAGCATGCCCTAGTTGTGAAGGGGGGGGATCTGTGGATGAAATGAGCTACTCCAACTCCAAGAAGATGGAGGTCATCAGAGTAGTGGGGCTTGGGATTGGATCCGGGAAAGGGAAGGTGGAGGTGGGAAAGGGCGGCGCGGGCGGCGGCGAGGAGGGCGTCCAAGAGATGGTCGGAGCCGGACATGCTCGTCTCGTCAATCAAAAACAAAAGACAAGCTAGAGGATTTGACGATCGAGGTGGTGGTGGTGGAGGATCCGTCACGGCATCGCTACTGCTACTGGCCTACTGCTAAGCTAAGCTTTTGATGATTATATAGGAGGAGGAGGAGGATTTACGGCGGAGCGGAGCCGGAGGAGGAAGAAGAAGAGGCGACAAGGAAACGAGTACGGGAGGTCGAGAAGCTGCGACCCCATCAGCAACACCAATAATAAGCAGCGCTCAAAATAAATGAGAAAAAAAGGAAGCACTACACTATACTCCTATATACTAAAATAATAAATAAATAAATAAATCCAACCCACCCTACCCAAAAAAAGGGTAAATTTCATAAAACTACATATATTTTGCACAATCTATCACAAAATTACATATTTAAGAAATTGTTTCACAAAACTACATACTTAGTGTCTTCGTTTATCAGTACTTTGCACAATATATCACAAAACTACATATTTAAGAAATTGTTTCACAAAACTACATATTTAGTGTCTTCGTTTATCACAAAACTACAGGTACTTTGCACAATATATCATAAAACTACAAATTAAAGAACTTATTTCACAAAAATAGAGATTTAATATCTTCATTTATCACAAAACTACATATTTAGTGTCTCCATTATCATAAAACTACATATTTTAGCATTATTAAAACCTGTAGTTTTGTGATAATGGAGACACTGAATATGTAGTTTTGTGATAAATGAAGACACTGAATGTGTAGTTCTATAATAAACGAATACATTGAATTTATAGTTCTCTGAAATAAGTTCTTAAATATGTACTTTTGTGATAGATTGTACCAAGTACGTGTAGTTTTGTGAAACAAGCTCTTAAATCTGTAGTTTTGTAATAAATTGTGCAAAATATATGTAGTTTTGTGAAATTTACTCTTTCAAAAAATACAAATACTTTGACTAAATTATCACAAAACTACATATTTTAGGGTGATACTATCGCAAAACTACATATTTAACACTAAATTTCTCACAGAATTACAGATTTAAGGTGGAGTATCGTAAAACTAAATATTTAGTAATAAAATTGTCATAAAACTACATATTTTCCTATCCTTCAAAATTCCTATGATTTTCCTATAGGAAAAAATCCTGTAGGAATGAAATCCTTCAGAATTCTGAAATATGTAGTTTTGTGATAACTTTGTTATTAAATTATGTAAAACCCTATTAACAATGAAATTTGGTAAGCCTCGAGGTCATCATCGGCTTAGAGTCGGTATCGGCTTTAGAGTCATGTAATCGGCTGATGGAAATTATCAAGTCGTCAATAGTTAGATTCTTACTATATTGGGTTAAGGAAATTAATCAATTAAAGGAAGTTTATCTAGAAGAGACCGAGTTCAAGGAGGATACGGCATGGCACTTTATCTATTAATTATGAAGAGTTTATTAGTTTCCTTTTATCTTTAGGAAAATATGTTTAGTGTCCCATAAAGACTTTATGTTTTCGTTTTATCTCTAGGAAAGTTTCTTTCCTGTCCAACGAGGACTATTGTACACTCGAGGGTTATTGTAAACTATCTACCCATGGGTATAAATATGTACACTCGGGGTTACTGTAAACTATCTCCACGATCAATAAAAATTCGGCGCATCGCTGTCCTTTTTTTTTTACTTTTTCGACGAGTTTATACTTATCATGGCTGTTGCATCGGCGGAGCTAGGGCTTTGACACTCTGATCTTGTCAATGTAAGCACCTATCTATCATCTATCTTAGTTAATCTAGTTGCTAGTTCAATTTACTTGTATCAGTTAAGATTCATTTTAGGGTTTATACCGGTATTGGTTAAATTGCTTTACCAGACTAGATTAGCTAAGGTATCTACCACCTTGAAAATCAGTCAAGAGTTTAATTGTCTAGATATTATGGATATTATGTTTCTTTTCATACTTTGCGCTGCAGCAACCCTAGTCGTGCTTAGAACTATAACCTCTAACCTGCTTATTAATTGCCAAAAAGGGTTTCATCGGGGTTTTCAGCTGATGAGTTATCTATACGTTGCATCGGCTTATAAAGATTACATACAAATTGGATTTTACCGATCGCAACAAAGGTTTCACTCTTTATCTAATCTTGTGGATTTAGTGACATTGGACCTCCAGCTGATGTATGCTTTAACCTTCGGATCAATGCTTATTCTATTATATTTGTTAGCCGATTGGTTTCTACTGGATTATTATTGACGACCAAATTTGGTAAGATATGAACAAGGTTCGACATTGGAATTGAGGTGGATTCGGCAAAGAGATGGATTCGAAGAACAAATTATGCATCGGCTGCGAAGGCATTGGCTAGAGTCTGCATCGGCTGACTAGACCTCACCACACATCAACCCCTTGCAACCATTTCAATCACCACACATCAATCCGACAAAGCCCTAACCATCACCACACATCATTCCAAAATATAGGTTCTCAATTCTATAAATCAACATGAACCAAATGGAGCAAAGATTAATATGTCTCTTCCGCACTACATCCCCACCCACATTATCCAATTAACATCCCAATCCGAGCCAAATATTATCAAACTACGGTTGGAACCAAAACAATGCGAAATATCCAATAAAACATGGGGGAAATTAGGGTTTCTAGAGGAGTTTACCTTCTCAATCGATCCCCAACTCAATCCCGACGAAATCCCCTTCGATTTGAGTGGATTTGGGGGAGATTTGGTGAGAGGAGAAGAGAGGACGACGAACCCTAACGCAACCACAGTGGGGAAGAAGAGAGGAGAGGCTGGCTGGGACGGCCTCGGCCGGCCTCTAAGTACCCAACCTCAGCGCCAGGCCCGTTGGCGCTGAAGTTTGGCATCTCAGCGCTGGGGCGGTTGGCGCTGAGAATGGCCAGCTTAGCGCCGATGCGGTTGGTGCTGAGATAGCTGCCACGTCAGCTGGGGGATCGGCCTTGCCGCCACGGTGGCACGAGGTCAGCGCCAGACCCGTTGGCGCTGACACACCCAACCTCAGCGCCAATGCGCTTGGCCCTGAGCCAACGGTCTATTTTTGGTTAAAGTTTTTGGTAAGGGTTAGTTTCGAAATAAGTTTTTGAAAAGGGTCAATTTGCCAAAAAAAAAAGGGGAAGGTTCTTTGGGTAAGTTCGGAAGAGGATACTTGCACGCAAAAATCCCTAAAGGGAGGGTTTTTATGAAATTTGTACCACCTACTTTTTGCAGAGTAAATATACACTAAGTAATAAAAGGGGGAAGGTGCGGATTGGGATTTTTGGGAGGGGAGGAGAGGAACCCTAATCCTGTGGCGGCAAGCGGGCGGCGGAGGTGGAAAAGAATTAGGAGTCGGAGAGGAAGATGGCCAGCAACATCAAGCTTCCTTTGGCCGATGGGGAGGAGCGCTTGTCCTGTTGCGGCGAGCTGTTGGCCATGGGGAAAAAGTTGGAGGAAGCGGTGACGATCAGCGGCAAGCTTCCTTTGGAGGAGGGGATGGGGAAGGGGAAGCGGCGTCCAGTGGTGGCGGAGCTTGAAGATGAAGAGGAGTTTAAAGATGAGGAGTTGACTGAGCAGATAATTGCGCGAGACTTCCGTGTCAGCTGGGAACATCGCTTTAGCCCTCGCTATTCCTTCCACGACACCAGTAAGCCCTTTAATTTCCTTTCTAGTTTCTTTCAACTTCTTCCTCCGCAATCAACAAGTACTAGGGATTGTTTCTGCAAATCTATCTATCTATGCCCTTTAATCATGTTCCGTATCGCCATTATATTTTACACACACACACACACACCCCATTAGCTCGGATTCTGGCCGGTTCGTGTTCTATTAACATCTTGTTTTCTTTTATTTTGGGGTCAACAGATTGGCATTTAGTATGTGAAACAAGTGTTAGCGTTTCCTAATTACACTCAATAAACCCATTACAGCACAAATCCTGTCAACCACATCATGATACTAGGGAAAAAAAACAAATTTGGACCAGACCCGATAGATTATCTGGCTATGTGCCCTCTTGATGGGGTATAGATTGTCCAGGCGGCATAAAGCCAGTGCTTGGCAACGACAAGGTGGACTAGTTTTGCCCCCTTCCTTTGCTCATGACGGAGGGAGGAGCTTTTGCGGTTGCTAGTGTCAATGAGAGGGCTTGGAGGTGGAAAGGCGGGCAATCTCTGCATCCCCCGATGTTTCAAGCAACGAGGAAAAACTTGAAGCTAGTCTTCTAATATTTTCTTTTTGGTTGTTTGTTTTTCTGTGTATCTCGGTTATGAGATGTGGAGTGTATGGACTTGTTTATCCTTTGGCCGTATGTCTGAGCAATTAGAGTCTGGATTGCTGCTATCCATTAGACCATTATCTAAAAAAAGTGCCCTCTTGATAATATCGACCAATTCTATTTCTTATATATGTTGGCACAAAAGCGTGTCAAATAATCCGTATCAGTAGGAACCAATTTGTTTTTTCTTCACTTAGCACCATGAATGAACTCTGGCAGAATTAAAGTGGATTATCAACTTAACGGTCTTTTCTTTTTCTTTATTTCTTGCTTTTCTTTTCTTGCCACTACTTGTCTGAGCAATAACCTAATTTCATGTCTGTTTATCTTACTCCTCATTCTCAGCAAGATTAATGTCTATATGTGTGTTTAACTAAAATTGGATTTGAGTCGAACATGGGACATAACAGTATATAACGGACATGGTGCAATCAGCATCCACACTGCTATTATTTGATAACAAATATTTCTACTACTTGACTGCAGCAACCGTATCTCCCATGCGCTATACAGAGGGACCTATCCCAAGATATGCTTGCTGCTGTGATGCTTTGCAGATCTTCTCTCTCCAAGTGAAAGAAGCAAAAGATGGTCTTGACTGGCCGCTACATGTGTATGGCTTGGTTGCCACCAGGGACTCTGTAGATCAAAGGCATAACCTTCTTTTCAAGCGCACAAGGGATAATTGTCAGATTCTCACTCCACAGGTATGTCTTGTAATTTCTTTGTACCTTTTGCTGTTTTCTCATTTTTCTTGGAGCTTGAAGTGCTCAACCTATTCTACTAGTAGTAGATTACTACTGTTCTGTACACTTGTTTGTATAAATGTGTTGTCTTTTTGGAGTTATTAGTGCATTCGTAGGCTGGTTGCACCTAAACTGTCAATTGAAGGCATGTTTGCAGTTCTTTTTCCTTATCACTCTTATTTGCACAGAATTAATTGGTACAAACTGAGTTGATAGAACTGGCACCACTATGACCTATACCTATACTCCTTTTGAAATAATCCATTCGTGGTGTTGGCAGTGAATCTGCTATGTCACCTCTTCCTAACGCAGTTTTCTATAAATTGACCTCTGATGTTAGTTAATATTACCAACAGCCAAACATAACAGGATTGCCACATATATAACCAAGATGAGTACTCCCTGTTGCAAATAAACGAATAGCATATTGTATGCAAAACATAAATTAGGTTTGTTTATTCTAGTCAATATCATGGCATACTTTCTTTTATTGGTAGCAAAGCTCTTGCATTTACCTAGTCGATGGAAATAGAAGTTTGTGATGGACATTGTATGCTCTTCAACTGACCTTAATATGGCCTCGTAGGAAATACCTGTTTCTTTAATATGGATTGGTTGCATACTGGTTCCTTGTTATGCGGGAGGAACCAAGTTTCAGTAATAATCAATTGGTTGTGATGCCTGCAGGATTCACACCTGCTGTTAACAGGCCCATCTCGTGCAGTTGTGGTAATTGATCCAGTAACGTTTGAAGTTGAACTAAAAGTAAGGGGAAAAACAGAGGCTGAGGATAAAGTGTTGAGCCTGACGGTCTTTATGCACCACACGGCTTACCCATAAACGAAGCATACTTACATGATCCGTAGATGTTTGTCCAGCAAACATGGCGAGCTTGAGTTGACATATGCTGCACTTGTTGGAACAGTTGAAGCCACTATGGTGAGTTTCCAAGTTACCGAGGGGTCATGGCCAGATCATCTGCGAGGAGTAGTCGTTTGCAAAACTGCCAGCGTAGAGGGAGGGGATATTGTGCTGCTTGATTCTCGGGATGGAAAAATGCCTATCAATTGCAATGGTGCCATTGAGCTTTCAAGGCGTGTGGTTTCTGCGGAATTAGGGGGAGAGCTGAGTGTTGATTTGGTGGCCTTGCAAGCCAACAATAGTTCAGAAATCGTCTCAAGAGGCAGGGTTGTTTTCACACCTGACGAGGCTGGGAGGAGCAGTGGTGTATTCGATCTTGTGTTTTGTAAGGTGGAAGCTACTGTTTGTTGGTCGCTCCTCGCAACCCTTGGGCAAATGCTCTCGGGCAACCCTTGGGCATAATGCTCCTGGCAGCAGACGTTGAACAATGCTGTCATGATCTATTTGCCTATAATTTCTGCCTAATTGTATTAAGACGGTGAATCTGTGTAGTCGAGTTGCAGCTAGTGTGTTAATCTGTCTGAATATTTCCAAGGGTGTTTCCTTCCTTTTGGTTGGTATTTAGCATCATGTTATGAGGGATCTGATCAATGTTATTCTGTCTGTCCTTGCTTGAGATGTTAATGCGATACTCGTTTGTAAATGATGATGGTTGATCTTATATGGAGTAGAAACCGCGGCTGCCTCTCTACTCCTAGTTGAGTAGTAGTAGTAGTATTAGTTATTTTGTGCTGCTGCATGTTAGTCTTTGATGATGATAAGGGGAGTAGTAGCTAATGGTGTTGATAATAGAGAAGAAATAGTAGTAACGTTTGGGTTCGGTTGGGAGCTGGAGTATATCCGTGGTGGTGTTTGGGGTGTGGTATTAGTATCTCTACGGTATTCACCTATTCTTATTCGTCTCTTGTCTCCTTTCTGTTTTTATGAAATGAAAAAATCTACTCGTGTATCGCTGTATAGGAGGTGGGCTTGGAAATGATATAATGGGCCGTATGACGGCCCGCGGCCCGTCATATCTTGTTTTGTCTGCACATGCTCTCGCTCTCCGTTTTCTGGTTTCCGAGGCAAAACCAACCGGACAGAGCAGAGCAAAGCAGAGGAAGAGCAGAGCAGAGCAGGGGTTTTTCATTTGCAGTGCACACCTCTCTCTCTCTCTCTCTCGGCGTTCATCAGTTCCATCTCCTTCTCCGATCGATCGCGAGGCCATGGCGGACCAGCAGGAGGCGCTGGCGGTGGCGCGGAGGATGGCAGAGCAACGGGTGCGGTTGCACCTGCAGCGGAGCATGGGTGTAAGGGTTCTCCTCCTCTTTTTCTTCATCTTCTCCTCCCCCTCCTCCTCGTTTCAAGGGTTTTCTTCTTCCTCCTCCCGTACCTGTTCGTGTTTCTGCTGGCGCCCATGCTTCGATTTTGAGCCCCTCCAAAGCCAAAGATCCAACTTTTACGTCCGGCATAGCCAGGATCTATGGTTTTGACAACCTTTTTCGCCTCTTTATATATACACCCGCACCGCGCTAGGGAGGGATCTTTGTGTTGAGATATTTATCAGTTGGTCTAGCCACAATATTGCATTGCATGGGTATTCTCGTTTTTGGATTTGAAAAGAAAAAGAGCAATCTTTAATTCCGTATGCATGTTTGGTATCCACTTGAGAATCCGCCATGGACGTACGGTCATGTTGGAGGTACTCCACTCCAAGGCGAGAGAGAGAGAGAGAGCTTGCTTTGTATTGGGCCGATTGTTGTTTAATTTCAATCAGGTTGGTTGGTGGGCTGGTTGGATGAGACAGATCAAGGCCAGGGCCCAAGGAGCACACCTAGCTTAGCTTGATGATATATATGGTCACAAGGATCGATCGATCTTTAATTTGTGTGGTTTGTTTGCTGGCTTTGCCAAGAGCATATACTCCATCTATTAGATTGATTGAGCACACCACGTCTTGTATGTAGTAAAATTTTACAGTTTTCGATTACCTTGGTTGGGAATTGGAGTAATGTAAAATTAATCTTTGTTTACTGGAGTAGCGCTACGCTGATGCATTGATTGTTTGTTTTAGCATGCAATTAATTCCGAATTATTTATTAATGGTGACCGATCGATCGATCATGGGATGCAGGATATTAACAAGCATCGCTATAGGATCTCAATCGACGCGGGCAGGGAAGAGTTCCTAGGATTGATGAAGAAGAGGCATCCACTACCGTCGACGGCATGCTCGTCACCCCACCTGACCTCAAGCTTGCAATCCCGGCCGGCGAATTTGGTCGTCCCGAGGATAGGCAGACCTTCCACATCGTTGAATTGGAGAATCCACAAGATCCTACTAGTATGTACGTGCAGCTCCTCTTCCGCGAGACAGATTTGTATTTCGTGGCCTTCCGACCGCTTGCTCCGGGTGTTAACCCAGACAGCGCAAACGGTTGGTTCCATTTCAAGCAAGCAGAGCCTATCATACCATCCTTCCTCAACTCCCACCAAATCAACTATGGTTACGGCTACATTAATGCGTACGTACTTCATTCCTTTATTAATTAATTTTGGCTCATGCATACTGCTGCTTCTGCTTCTTATGTCAATTGATGATCGATCTAGTCCAGTACTGTAACTAATTTGGAGTACTACACTACTTACATAAGTATATATATATATGTGCTATACCTGTATCTGACTGTATGTATGTATGCATGCATGCAGTACAAACTACCAAGTCGGCACTGGCTGCCTAAGTGACATCTACTTTTGCCTGCGTGAGTTCACTCCTGCAAATGCTAGGCTTCAAAGTCAACAGAGGAGGAGAGTACTGATGGTTTGCGGCCTTATGCTGTCCGAGACGCAGCGATTCATGCAGATGAAGAGGGAGGTGATCGAGAATATCCATTCAAACAATGGTGAACGTCAAGACATTACTCATCTCGATGGGCTGATTCATGATTGGGGTGTTGAGAGCAATCGACGCGTAGCTGCTGCTGACCATCAACATCAACATGGCGGCGGCGAGGCTCCAGCAGCAGCAGCAGCTCCAGGCCAGGTAGTGGACTATGGCCTGTGGGTGTTGAAGTACAACCCTTACTACGTTCTTCCGCTCATCAGGCGCCAGCTGCAGCAACACCCACAGCCGCCGCTCACGCGGCGTCAGAAGAAGCAGCAGCTGAGGCGGCGGTTGCTGCAGCTGCGGCTGCTGCAGCCACATCAGCATCAGCATCAACAAGCCCTTTACCTTTAGTCGATGGATATGCTGCTTAAGTCTCGATCGTCTGGATTAATCCTTCCAATTTCTGCTGTCTTCACTCTTCACTGCGCGTTTTGCTAGCAGCAGCTACTCTTCTTTTGTGCTCCCCAAGCTGGGAAATGATGTAATCCAGAGAGCTGTGCTGTGCTCCTTTTTTGCTTTCTCTATCTCTAATTAACAACTATCTGGTTTCCGTCCATGGAAATAGGGGGGACTTCTCATCCATGGTTATACTAATCAAGTATCCTGATTGCGTAAACTACATCTTCTTGATAGTTACATAACCTGGAAGAGAGATCCCAATCACTCACTTCGAGCTGATAACAAGAACAGCTTGAACAGATTCAGCAAACACACGCCAACCCTCATTCAATTAGATACTACACTACCATTGCGATTGAACTTAATATATGAAAGAAAGTGTTATATACTAAAAACAGCCAGTATACGAATTATTTTCGGAGTTAATTAAAATCCAAACCACCTCATTCAAATAGAGCCCCTATTGCGGGTAGGGTTTTCAATTTCAATTTTGGCCATTTCAGTAGAATTTCACCATTTTATGAACCGGAATTTTCTGAAATTTTGACTAAATTCATAAAAAGTTGAAAAAAACCAAAAAAATTCGGCAAGATATCGACTTCGCGCGGGGCGCGGGAGGGGGGGGGGGGGGGGTTCAAGAGATGGAAGTAACCTAACCAAGAAGCGGCAAGCCGGCAATATGTTCTACTTTATTAATGCCAAGTTGCCAACTAACAGATGGATACAATCATCAAGATGCAAAATGAGCAGATAATTTCCGAGCATCTGGGAGGGGGTATCCGCTGTTGTTATCATCAAATATCGACCTTGATATTATATCAAGACTTCATCTCGAAGTACCATTATTTGTCCATAACTTCTTCTTATCCTTGAAACTAATAAACCATATAATCCTGATTGCGCAAACTACGGGGCTGTTTGGTTGATGGCCTCAATTTGACACACCAAACCTTAGGCTTACCACAAATTCTTAGGCTAGTGTTTGGTTGCGTGCCAAAGTTTGCTATAATTGTGGCCACACTTTGTATGGCTTGCCACAGTTATGGCAAATAGAGTTATGGCAAAGTTAGCCTCCATCCACATGCTCTTGACAGTTGACCTTTGTAACTTTGAGCTGATACCAAGAACAGACTGTACACATTTAACACAAGCCAGATTGTACAAATTCAACAAAACAAGCCAAGCATCATAGACCAGTAGGCAAGCCGCACTACAATACAATCATGGAATGGCGGGGCATTTGGATCAGTTCAAATTTGAATTGAACAAAAGGAATTAGTGCAAAAGAACTCTACCCAAACATGCCTTAAGATAAGTACTAGCACATGTGAATAACTCAGGCAGGAATTAAAATACCATGATGCTTGTAGGGTAGCTATTATTCCAAGGCAAAACTACAGTGCAGGCAATTATTGCATCACAGATTTGCTAGTAATAGTTCCTATGCAAACATTGGGGTCGCTTAACCAGAAATACGTGGAGCACAAATCCTTCAGCAACATCCCCCTAGAAGATTCATTCGTTCAAGCTATTAGCTCAGGTTTATGGTCATGTGAGAAGGAATGCCTGGTCTGCTGTATATATGTTGATACATGTAACTAGGCCATATATATGTCGATACAATGAGAATGCAGTTATTAGATGAAAGAGCACCAGACTAGCTACGATTTCTAAATCATCAAATGAACAGGTGAAAAGAAGTAAACTGCAACATATAGATCATTATACAATCGTACATAGAGGAAGAACTCTAGTATAAGAGCAAAGCCTGAGGTAGCATTATTATGAAGCCAATCAGCATTAATAAATGTACTAGTAGGAATAGAAAAGCTAGTAAGATGCATCAATGAAAGTAGTGGTAGAATTGAGAAGCATCCTCAAGGAGAAACGCAGTAACACTAGCCATCCATCCCAAAGAGGCGCATTTTGCAAGCCCAAGTAATTAATTGGCCACAATTGTTTGAAAGGTAAGAAGAAACAATAAGGGCACCATAAACTTGAACTAGGGTATATTGCTTCGCAAATCAGCTCAAATTTGAATGCAACCATAAGAATTAGTGGAGAAGAACTCTATCCAAACATGCCTTAAGATAGATAACACAAGATGTGAATAACTTAGGCGGCAATTAGATACCATGGTGCTTGTAGATCAACTATTATTCAAGGCAAAAAAATTCAGTGCGGATAATTATTGCAACACAGATTAGCTACTAATAGCTCGTATGTATATAAAAAAAAAATAACGAATGCTCAACCTAAATACGTGGAGCACAAATCCTTCAGCATCTGCGACGTGCCACCTTTGTTACAGTTAAATATATCAAGCCTTCATTTTGAAGCATCTCTTTTTTCCCCCATAACAGAACACAGAACACATGAAACCATAAGCCCATAACCTCTCATCCATTGTGATACTAATCAACCGCGTAATCCAGATTGTGCGACCTACAGGTTCTTGACAGTTATATAACCGGGAAGAGCTCCCAGTAACTTTGAGCTGATAACAAGAACATATATTGAACAACAAAACAATCCAAGCCTCAGAGCAGTTGGCAAGTCACCGCAATTTGAGTAAGCCACTTTGCTCACAGTACCATTGTGATTGAACCTAATGTCAACAATCAATTTTTTTTAAAAAGAAAACATTTCAATCTGCCATATTTCAATGGAAGATTGCTTCATAAATCAGTTCAAGCAATGGAATCACTACATACATGTAAAATTCTACTACTGCAGCTAATCCCAATCAAGAAGAAACCAGTTCTAGTTCATCAATACAAAGTTGCCAACTAACAGATGGATGCAACCAGTGCAACCAGCGAGATTCAAAATGAGTGGATAACTTCCAAGCATCTGGGAGGGGCATGCCCCCCCTGTTATCATCAAATATCAATCTTGAGAAAAGCCTTCATCTTGAAGTACCTGTTTTTTCCCCAAAAAAATAGAGCATGGGACACCAAGTCAAGAACTTCTTATCCTTGATACTAATAAACCACATAACCCAGATTGAGCACACTACAGGGTCTTGACAGTTGACATAACCTGGAAGAGCACCCAGTTGTAACTTGAGCTGATACCAACAAAAGTTTGTACAAATTTAACAAAACATGCTAAGCATCATAGATCAGTAGGCAGGTCACTACAGTTTGAGCAAGCAACTTCGCTCACAGTACTATCGTGGCCTAGGGGGGCATTAGGATGGTGAATCACTTCACGATTCAGTTCAATTTTAAATGAAAACGTAAGAATTAGTGGAAAAGAACTCTATCCAAACATGCCTTAAGATAAACAGCACGTGTGAATAACAGGCAGCAATTAAAATACCATGATGCTTGTAGGTCAACTAGATTAGCTACTAATTAACAGTTCCTATTGCAAAACATTGTGATTGCTTAACCAAAGTTATGTGGAGCACAAATCATTCAGCAACATCCCCAAAAATATTCATTCAGACTAGCTACTAATAGCTCCTAAGCAAAACATCGTGAATGCTCAACCAAAAAAATATATTGAGCACAAATCCTTCAGCAACATCCTCGAAAAGATTCATTCATATAAGCTATTAGCTCAGGTTTACGGTCATGTGACAATGAATACCTGGTCTGCTTGGTTTTAACTTGTAATTAGACCACATACATGCTGATATGATCAGCATGCAGTTATTACATGAAAGAGCGCCAAAATAGCTACAATTTCTAAATCAGCAAGTGAAAAGAAGTAAACTGCAAGATATAGATTACATAACCGCACATAGAGGAAGAACTCTAGTACAAGAACAAAGCCTGAGCTAGAATTATTATGAAGCCAATCAGCAGACAGGGGCACTCAACTACTCAATTAAATGATGCAAACTAGTAGCATACAGATGCAGTAAGTAATAAATGTACTAGTAAGAATAGATGAGCTAGCAAGATGCATCAATGAAAGTAGTGGTAGGATTGAGAAGCATCCTCAAGAAGAAAAATATAGCAACACCAGCAGTCCATCCCAAAGAGGCAGATTTTGCAAGCCCAAGTAACTAATTAGCAACACTTGTTTAAAAGAGGGTAAGAAGAGAGAGTAAGGGCATCATAAAGTTGCACTAGAGAAGGTTGCTAATTGCTTCAGAAATCAGTTAAAAATTTGACTGAAACCATAAGGATTAATGGAAAAGAACTCTATCCAAGCATGCCTTAAGATAGATAACAGAACATGTGAATACTCAGGCAGCAATCAGTTACCATGATGCTTGTAGATCAACTATTATTCTAAGGCAAAACAGTGCAGACAATTATTGCATCACAGATTAAGCTAAGAATAGGTCCTAAACAAAGCATTGTGAATGGTCAACCAAAAATACGTGGAGCACAAATCCTTATTACCTCAGGTTTAAGTCATGTGAGGAGGAATACCTAGTCAGCTTGGTTTTAACGTGCAGTTTTAAACCATGATATTATCGAGGATGCAGTTACTAGATGAAAGAGCACCAGCCTAGCTACAAGTTGTAAATCATCACAAAACCCATTTAAAAAAGAGGTAAACAATCGCTAGTAGTACTGGAGCAAAGCCTGAGCTAGAATTAATATGAAGCTAAAAAGTAGACAGCAAGACCCAATTAAATAATGCAATTTAGCATACAGATGCAGTAATGTACTAGTAGCAATAGATGAGGTAGCAAGAGTAGAATCGAGAAGCATCTGAAGAACAAAAGATGTAGTAACACTGTAGCAATCAAAATCCCCAAGAGGCACATTTTGCAAGCCCAAGTAGGAGTGATTAATTAGCCACAATTGTTCGTTTGAAACAAGGTAGTAAGAAGAAACAAGAGTAAACTTGAACTAGGGTATAATTGGTTGGCAGATCTAGCAAGCAAATTCATCCCTCAATAAAAGCTACTACTCCATTAAGGCAACGAGAGCTTAGGTTTGTCTATCTTCATACACAAAAAAAACATGTCGGATCCGATCCGATCTGATCTGATGAGAGAGAAAGTAGGGGAACAAGAGAAAGGGGGATGGATCAGGCGGAGGCGGAGGCGGCGGTGCGGGAGCGGTAGAGCTTGCCGAAGACGTGGAGGGCGGTGACGAAGCCTATGAAGCAGAGGGACATGACGAGCACCATGGTGGGCGAGAGGCGGAGGCCGGGCGCCTCGTCGGTGTAGAATCGCAGCATGTTGCTCCCGCCGCCACCGGAGAAGCCCCCGGAGCCGCCGGCGGTGGAGGCGCGGCGGCGGCGCATGCCGGCGGCCGCAGCGGCCGTGCCGCGGGGGCCAACGGTGGCCGGGCGGGCGGCCCCGGCGGAGGCGCCGACGGAGGACTGGGACTGGGAGGAGGAGCGAGCCATGGCGATTTGGGTGGAACTGGAAGAGAGGGAGACGAAGACGACCGACGACGACGACTAGTAGTACTAGTACTATGGATCTCGCAAGCGAGCTCCGTAGTAGTTACTACTCACCAAGGGAGAGAGGGACGAGAGGAGGGCCCACTGCCCTGTCATACACCCACACCTTCTCTCTATCTTGTCATCACTTATTAATTATTAATTATTAATGATGTACTACATACTTATTATAGTTAACTATTATATGAATTAGCTATTAGATTGACTATAAATAATTTGGAGCTAGTAGTTGGCTATACTATTAAACTTGCTCTAACCATTCCCATAAGAAGAGTATAGATGCCCAAATGGGCCGCTCGGCCTAGCACAGCGTGGGCATGACTGGGCCCGGGTCGAGATTAGTTTGGTCAGCATGACCCGACATACATGTCAAGCCGGGCCAGCCCATGGGTTGTGCCAGTGACCTAGGCACGTTCCAATAAGATTTGGGTCGTGTCGGCCAGTCCAAAGGCACAGCCTATTATGCTTCTTCATGGAATCAGTCTATTTCCCCTCCCATCTCTTTAGGCCATATCTTATATTATATGGCTAAAATAAGTCTATTTTGGACGTGCCTTATATGGTCGAATTAAGTCTATTTGAGGTCCCTCACTTATTTTTCTTCCCTGCTCATTGGATTGTGTCATGCCGAGCCGGCCCACCACGCCAAAGCATCGGCCCAAGCACAGCCCAATTGTCAGGTCAGGCCAGCACGGGCCCGACACCAGTCGTGTCGTGCCGTGGGCTATGCTGTCGGGCCTCAGGCCTTATGGCCATCTACAGAGAAGGGGTGATCTCATAGAGTAATCTACTATAAGCATTATACGTAATATGGCTGCTAGAGAACGGTATGTCGTTCGGACAGGATACTTTAAGTTATTGACATCATTGTTGATGTTACTATATATGTATCTGGTATCATGTAATATCTGAGTATCAGGCCTGATACCATGTATGTACCATGTCAATACTAATGTCACCGTATAAATACGTGGTACCAAGTACGATACTAACATGTTACCTGGGTACCAGGTTCATAATTATAGGTACCAGGTCTGATATCTATAGGTACCAAAGCATTATGATACCACTAAAGTATTATCGCAAGAAACACCCATACAACATGTAGAAGACTCCAAATTGAACCCCATGAGCAAACCTACACAGGAGCTTAGGGTCGTGAGCCCAGATATGGGTGTACGGATCCACACCTCGAGAGGCCTTGTCCTTGATAACGGTGACCTCGTCGACGATGACCACCTCCTGGAACATGACGAGCAGCTCCATGTCCATTATTTGCTTGGGCACGTGTCCCACAAACTACTTGACACTCTCTTCCTCTACTCCACCCATGCCACCACCACACCACCACCAGCGGGGACGATGACGGTAGCTCCTTCCACGCCCAACGCACCAACGCACCACGGGCGATGGTCGCGCCAGACGCACCACCCACACGGTCAGCCACTGCCGTCGCCTCCGTGTTCATGGGGGTGGTAGTGAGAGAGAGAGAGGAGGGAGTGGAGGGGAAGGGGAAGAGATAAATTAAGAGGATAAGATTGAATATGTGGACTAGATAAGAGAGAGAGAGTGGAGGGGTACTGTAGTTTGTATGGCACTATATATATTTTCAGTTATCCCGTCCCGACGGTAACCGGTCTTGTAGTATTTCTGTTTTGAAAACTCATGCATTTATTGATGTAGCTAAGTTAAACAGAAAACTCATGTATTTATTGATGTAGCTAAGTTGGAGTATACGAGTGGTTGCAATGCATCGAGCAAAGATCTAGACATGGATACATCCAGTTTTGTAAAGAAGCCCCTTAACAATAGACTAATTACACTTTTAAGCTACATTTTGCAGAGAAGGACTTAGAAAGAATTGAAAAAAGCAATCGCGTCCTCCTTCTTCGACTGCTTGCAACGTCAACTTCAAGTTTTATTCCGGCAAAACTTGAAACAAGGTGAGCTGCATACGATTGATCCACTGCATAGTCTCAAAAGGAGCCTCACACATCTGGGGTTCAAACGATAGCTTAGAAATCAAAATTTCAACCATACCACAGAAGATTTCCACCGAAGCATATGCCAAAGAAATACGCAACAACAGTTCCAAAAATCAAACCTAGATCCATAGCACCGGCAAAATATGTGAAGAAGTAAGGAAACTTCATAAGAACCTGAAGACCATACCCAAAAGGGGCATCCATGCATAGGAGGTTGAGGTCAACTCGGTTTGATTCGACACCATTAGCCACCTCATGAAGAATTTTTGCCGAAGATGAAGAAGGCCTCCACCCTTGGAACGATCTCGCCGAAGATGTTGGTGTAGACCAGCGCAATCTCTCCTCATGCAGATCTAGAGGCACCCCAACTAGCAGGAAGGATGTTGTCGACGTAGCGACTCGCCTACGGGATCAAATCCCACAACGAAATCCACGATGACAATACCGATGACCAGCAACTGGAAAAGCACAGACAAACAAGAGAACCCGACTAAAGCAACTAGTAACTTACCCGTGCTAACGCTACGGTAACATTCGGTAAATGTCAACCTTTAGAGGCAAATAAGGATTTTATCCCATAGCATTTGAATAAATAATAAATTATTAAACTTACATTTTCATTCATAAATAAAATGAGTAAGGTAAAAGTTAAAAAAACCGCAATATCCATCCAACAAGGTGACAGAAAGACAAATCCAAAAATAGAAATACATTCTCAAGCTCAAAGTCTCAAACCCGCAAGACCATCAGAAACATAGATGCAATCCAATGATCCATAGTCTGTTAGGCTACACGCTATCTATTCCCCTCTTCACATCACTTTCAGCAATGCATACATATATGATGGGGAAATGAGAAAGTGGAGTTACAAATAGATTTCAACCGATTCCAGCAGCATATCCAAATTACAAATTCATCAGGGAAAAAAAAAAGGATTCGAGGGCCTGTCTTGCTCACAATTTCCATCATAGGAGCAACTTCTTCTGGCCACAGCATACATCATACCCTCTTCACTCCATGTTTGCCATCCTCACCGGGCTTTCTGTTCATCCACCGTGGCAAAACATACCTCCGATCTTTCACTTTTCAAACAAATATTGTTCATGAGAACAAGAAATGCATAATTCACACTGCCTGATTAAAGTTGTCATCAGAGGAGTTGAGTTCCAAATTAGAACGATCCTCGTACTCACAGATATTACAAACAATTTGTAACTCTCACTGATATCATGTTAGGACTCCGTTTTAGGTCAGAACAACTCTTCTACTCAAAGTTTTCAATCAGAGGAGTGTGCTTCAAATTATAACATGTTCAGTACTCACGTATTCTACAATTTTTTTAACTCACTGATCAAGCTCTACTAAACCAGAGGGCTCTGTTTCAAATTAGAACAATTCATTTACTCATAGATTTTGTACAAAAAATTAGCCCTAATCAGGAAGAGTTATTATTCCTTGCATGGTTATAAATAAATATGGCCAAAAAATCTCTGTGGTACTTCAATAGTGCTGTAGAAATGCATCAAAAGGGAAGATTCATACCTTATCACAGATTTCCCAATTACTCCCATATCAAGTTATCAACCATATACATCCAATGACATGCAAATTGCAAACCTGCACACATTCAGATAACCAACCTGGAATAGCAATATGCCTATCTTCATTGAGATTTGAGTCATTGATCATGCAGGAAACAATGTATCTGAATAGGAAGAACCAAACTCAGTTCCACTAACTGCAAACAAAAGTAGCACGAACTGATCTGCATAGTACTAAATTCACCAAAACAAAAGGGAAAACTGCAGCATGATAGTATTCATTAAGCAGGATATCCATTCCACGTGCAGTATGCAAAAATGACCAAAAAAAAGAAAAAAAATCAAATTCAAAATTCTGAATTTTAAATCAGAATTTATTTGGGCAAGGAGTAAAGAACAGAGAGTTGCACACGTCTGAAATGAAAAAACTCACTGGACCTTACTATGCAGTGTCCATGTAAAAGGCTGTTTCAAGGAGAGCCTTGACCTAGCCGCAATCTAGTAGTACTCTTTTCATGCAAAAATCCTAATCCTAAGAACCAAAATACCAATAAAACCAATAAAATCTTGAATTTAATTCCTAGGATAATTTATCTTACTTCAGATGTGAAGTAACTGTAAGCATGGATTTGGATTTTAATCTGACATTGTCCTAACTGTACATGTACTTCAAGATGTCATTAATCAAGGACTGCACAAAATCATTAAATTGCATGGTATTGGTGATAGACAAATTTGCTGTACCATATATCTATAATCATCATTCCTGTACATCTTACCAATGCTTCCCATATTATCAGTAATCAACAATATAAAATAGGTTGTGAATATCTGAAAATATAATACATAAAGCACAATAGAAAACTTCAGGAAAAGTTTATTTGAGTAATATTACATATATTTTGAGCTATTAAGATGTGAGATTTGTGTCAAGTTTCATATATATTCAGCAAATATACCACTGGAGAATTGATAACAGGAATTATTGTAACTATAAATGAATGCTAGCCCAGTTATAACAGGAATTATTGTAACTATTGATCACATATGAGTGCATCAGGTTAAGAGTAAATTATCTCAAGGTGTACAGTAGGATCCCTCAAAAGCATCACATATGACATCAGGCGATACTAAAAGTATATACTTAGCAGTCAAGCATAGATTCAACACATTAACTTAAGTATCGGAGAGTTCAACTAAACAATAGGATTTAGTGAGCTGAGTACAGAAGCCATCTTTCTCAAAATACAATGCACTATAAATTTCTTTCCCATGAGCAGATTGTCAGGAGCACATCCCATAGGTTTCTCCTATAAGTAAATTTCACAATCTGTTTTACGGTGGATGTGGTTGTTAATTTGTACAAGGAATATTTAATCATCTGTAGATTTTGTTAATATAAAGTCTACTGTACAATCCTCTGATAAATTATAAGTAATCTAAGCACTGTAAATTTGCAACAAAGAATTTTTATGTCCAGGACAATATTCCCTAAACTTCGGAGGCTGCTATCTGTGAAAAAAATAACTATATTCAATGTCACCATTCTACTTTGATGTATGCCAAACTACTTGTTTCGTATAAATGGGATTATAATATAAAGTGGTACTGCATTTTTCTCATAGAAAGATTGCAGTCCCAAAAGTTGGAGCTGCAATACTATGTCCAGAAATAAGCGTGCAATCTTATGAAATAATGCACAATCAGTATAGTGCTGGGCTGTTATAGTTAATGTATGGGTTAGCAAATGGTCAACATAAACATAAAAATAAAGGATCGAACTATGTTTGGAGCATCAATTTGGACGTTTGGCATCATATCAGCTTGTCCCGAGTCAAGGAATACATGCAAAAAAAACTTCTAATTTCACAGGGAAAATGTTCATTCTATACTTCAGACAGATCATACTGCCACAGAAGAGACCTATTGAACGAAATTTCTATTTGGTGATGTCCAGCAATCAAACGCCATAAATGTTTTTTTGTTTACCTTTTCTAGATGGGAGGGGAGCGGCGATGAACTCGGTGGCGGCGCGGAGGCGGCCGTCGAGGCGGAGGTCGGCAGCGGAGCGGAGGAGGGAGAGAGGATCGGCGAGGCGGGCGTCGGCGACGTTGATCCGGCGGCGGAGATGCGGCGCGCAGGTGGCCGTCGAAGCGTTGATCGGTGCCGGAGCGGAGGAGGGAGAGAGGATCGGCGAGGCGGGCGTCATGGAGAGGCGGGGTCGGTGGTCACGTCGACGGAGGGGGAGGCTGCGACGGCGCTCGCAGAAGGAGACCGGCACGCGGGGCGGCGGCGGCGGCGGCGGCGGCGTGGTGTTAGAGATTAGGTATGCGTGGCAGGGGTGCGCGAAACGTCGCCGTGACGGGCGCACGCGTTAAAGAGGACTCGGAGAAGAGAGGTGGATCTGATCTTGATCGTTCGATCACGGGTAGAGGAATACGAGCCGTCGGATTTAATGATGAAGTATAAAGGATGTAAGACGCAGTTGGTGAATTATAGGGTAGATGAATTATAGGGTAGATAGATGATAACTACTTCTATAACTATGGCGTACAACCCCTCTTCCACCCTCTGCTGCCGGCGAACAACCGAAGAGGAGGAGGAAGAGGAAGAGGGGTCAAAGAAGGGAGAGCGCTATTGTTGGGAGATTCTGGGGAGCTCGAGACTATTATAAAGACCTGCTATAGGCATTGTTATTTTGTATTTCTTCTTCCTTTTGTCATATACTATTAATAATAGCAAACATGCCCGTGCGTTGCAACGGGTGAAAAAACGCAATGATAATATACGTTTTTCATTCATAACCATGTTGACGACAATCAGAAAATCAGAAAATTGGAACATCTTAAATGTAATAGCCCAATCTCAATGATGGCAACCTTACGATGTTTGCTTTACCTAAAATAATTGAATTATTCATACAACAACATGCATATAATCTAAAATATTCTTTTAATCTCATTCTTGCAACCAATCAAATCCTACACTGCCTCGTATGGTCAAGTCTATACAAAATAGAGTCACTGAGCACTCTTCTCTAAATAACAATTAAAATATGTTTATTTTATAAGATTATTTCCATATAATATGTTATCAAGAATAATAGCTATCCCTATACTTCACAAAAATAGTATGATAATTGCCTATAAAGATGTGCAGGGTCTCCACTACATGAGAATAGTTGACAAACAAAAGTTGTGTAGAAGATGAAAAAAAGTGGATAGAGCCTATCCCTATCCGACCAAGTGTCCATCAATTTAGCATTTTTTTCTAACAGTTTTTTTCCTCGTATGCTTTTCTTTTTGCTTTTCTAGAGACGATGGAAATATTTTTTTCTCGCGCGTTTTTTTTCGGAATATGGAACCTTTTTTCTAGCACGTTTTCGTTTTCGTTTTCTTTTGCGCTTTTTTCGGCATTTTTTTCTTCACGCGTTTTTTAAACCGTTTATATTTTCTCGCGCATTTTTTTTCTTTTTTAATATACGGTAGAAACTTCTCTAATAGTTAGATTATATTAGATTAGAGATAAAGAAGATATATAAACGGAATACTAAAACGACGAAAAAAAATTAGACTTTTTTCCACCCTTTTTATTTTTTTCTCGTGCATTTTTTTTACGAACGGTTTTTTTTACCACTTTATTATAGTGTCGGACCTTTCTAGATATAAGAGGATTCGATTTTTTTTACCGCGTCACATATAATTTATTTTTCTTTGTAATCAGACTTTTTTTTGTCCTTTTTTTACCGCGTCGACGGAGTCAGATTCGTTTCGATTTTTCTCTCCCCCCCTTTTGCCTTTTTTTTATCGGACAGATTTGTTTTTTTCGCCCCTTTTTTTATCGGACTTTTCTTTTTTTGCCCGGTTTTTTTCGCTCGGTTTTCTTTTTTCGCCCGGTCGATTTTTTTACCGCGTCACATATAATTTCTTTTTCTTTGGAATCGGACAATGTTTTTTTATTTTTTTCGCCTTTTTTTACCGCGTCGACAGAGTCGGATTCATTTCGATTTCCCCCCCCTTTTTTTGCCTTTTTTTGGATCAGACAAATTTGTTTTTTTTGCCCTGTTTTTTTATCGGACTTTTTTTAATTTTTTTCGCCCGGTTTTTTCGCTCGTATTTTTTTCGCCCGGTCGATTTTTTTTACCGTGTCTCGTATAATTCCTTTTTCTTTGGAATTGGACAATTTTTAAAAATTTTTTCGCCCTTTTTGTATTGACTCGTTTCGTTTTTTTCCCGCTTTTTTTTGTCCCGTATTTTTTTTGGATCGGACTTTTTTTTTCTCCCTTTTTTTTCGCTCCGATTTTTTTGGATCGGACTATTTTTTAGCCAGGTTTTTTTTCGCTGGTTTTTTTTCCGCCCGGTTCCTATTTTTTTGGGTCGGACAGAATTGTTTGTTTTTCGCTCCTTTTTTTTACCGGACATTTTTTTTTCTCACGTTTTTTTCACTCCGTTTTTTTATCGGACTTTTTTTGCCCAGTTTTTTCGCTCAGTTTTTTTCGCCCGGTTTTTTTGACGGATGCTAGTAATAATGCCCATGTGTAAGCGGCTTGTTTTTTATAAACAGTGGTTTTTCCTTTTCCTTGCGCGATTTTCTCAAACCATTTTTCAGAAATGTGACATTTCTTTCTAAAAGTTTTTTCATAGCATGTTTTTTTTCTTTTTTTACTGACGAAGAAAACCATATTTTTCTCTTTTTTTGCTTTTCTTTTCTCGTGTGTTTTTTTGCCTGTTTTCTCGCACGTTGTTTTTGCTTTTTTTTTCGAATGTTTTTTTCTTTTTTCCAATACAAGAGAATATATGACGAAATAAAGCTGTCGACGTTTGATGGCTCGACTACGGTATTTGGACAGTATGGGGATCGTCGGTGCTAAGATATATGCGAGACTGAGGTAAAAGAGATGGGGACAGGAATTTTTATACAGGTTCGGGCCCCTGAGCTATGAGGTAATAGCCCTACATCCTGTTGGCCGGAGCCGATGTTGCTTTTTATTCACCATAATCACACCAGTACAATATGTGGGGTAGCCTATCTAATTGTTGTCGACATGGCGGTCTGAAGGTCTGACTCGTAGTCGACAACAGGGTAGCCTTCCTCCTCGAGCTCGCGCCCGACGGAATCAGAGACAGTGCTAGATCCCTACGGCCGGCCTCTGAAGGTACCGGATAGGGTCGATCTAGGCGTATCTCTGATGTCGATATCCGGCGGCTTGTCTTGGCGTATATTGGCTTGTATGTTGTCTCGTGTATTGTGTTGATTGTCTCGTCATGGTGGGTGTTGATCGTGTTGATCGTCTCATCATGGTTGTCCCCCTGTCCTCCTAGGGGGGCTTGTATTTATACCCATAGGTGTCCCCTTGTCCAAGTAGAGCTAGGGAAACCAATATGGATACAATCCGAGTAATCCTTGTCGTTTCCATGTAGAACTCTGGTTGTCTTTCCTTATCCGGAACTCCTCCTATATCCGAAGGTTGCTTCCGTATAGGACATGGTATGTTGTGGATCCTGCCGAGATTTAGTCAACTAATAGTATTAGGTATGTGGTATCCATAACCCTGACAAAAGCCATGTAGTAGATGGCAAAAAATCGATGATCCTATCCGACTCAAGCGTCCATCAATTTAGCCTTTTTCTGAAAATTTTTTCAAAGCGATTTGTTTTTAAATAGACGGTGTTTTTTTCTTGCACGGTTTTCTCGCAAGTTGTTTTTGCTTTTTTTTCGAATGTTTTTTTCTTTTTTCCAATACAAGAGAATATATGACGAAATAAAGCCATGTAGTAGATGGCAAAAAATCGATGATCCTATCCGATTCAAGCGTCCAACAATTTAGCTTTTTCTGAAAAATTTTTCAAAGCGATTTGTTTTTTAATAGACGATGTTTTTTTCTTGCGCGGTTTTTTAAAACCATTTTTTTTAGAAATGGCGTGTTTTTTCTAACAGTTTTTTCCTCGCATGTTTTTTTAAAAAAATATTTTACCGACGATGGAAATAATTTTTCTCGCGCGTTTTTTATTTTTTTATTGAAGATGGAAAACCTTTTTAGCATGTTTTTTTGCGCTTTTTTCTGACTTTTGCCTCACGCGTTTTTTTTAACCGTTTTATTTTCTCGTGCATTTTCTCTTTTAAAATAGTTAGATTAGATTAGAGATAGAGAAGAGATATATACTGGTTAGAAATCGGATTTTGTTTCACCACTTTCTTAGGGAATCGAACGAACTCTTTTAGATGTTTTTCAGATTTTTTTTGGCCTTTATGAATCAGACATTTTTTTCGTTTTTAAAGGAATCGGATCTAGTGTTTTTTTCACCACTTTTTTTTTTGCCTTTTATATAAATCAGATTTTTTTTTCCGTTCGGATCTACAGTTTTTTTCACTATTAGGGGAAAAAGACTTTTGTTGTTAATGTTTTTCTTTATTTTCTTTTTTGTGCGGCTTTTCTTTTTCTTTTTATGCACCTTTCTACCTTTGTTCTCTCTCTTTTATTATTTTTTTAACAAAAACGACCTAAAGTACCTTATTGCAAGATTATAGGGACCCAAATGTAAATATAAAAATTACAGGGACTCAAATATAAATATAAAAATTACAGGGGCTCAAATGCAAAAGTACAAACAAAAATAAAAATCATATAAAAATGGAATGCTATCTACATGTAGGTTTCGTTTTTGCAAACAATCTTCAATCCGGCACATCAATTTTTTTTCAACAACGTAGGGAGAGCGCTATTGTTGGGAGATTCTGGGGAGCTCGAGACTATTATAAAGACCTGTTATAGGCATTGTCGTTTTGTATTTCTTCTTCCTTTTGTCATATACTATTAATATATAGTCCCACTTGTCATAAACACATTGTGTCTTAGAGACTGTGCTACAGCTGACTACAAATATGTAGTTCGCTGCTCTTCTCTCTCATCTTTTATTTTCTCGATATGTGTTTATAGCTGGCTTATAGTTTGCTATTGTACCCGCTGATCTTACGTATGTATCGATTAGTAAAACAGGTACGTACATGTTGCTGGCTGGCTGGCTATCTATTTAAATAGTCGGTTGCATATATGGTGTGTGTTCTGCCTTGTTGGTTAAGCTCAATCGCTCATCATGAAGCAACCACACCAGCTAGCGTACGTGAAAAGAGTAATAAGTAATTATTGTAGACTTATGATATGGGCTATGTAAATGGGCATGCTTGGGTTGGAAAGGAACAAAAAGGAAAGAAGAAGAGTTTGCAATCGGATCGGAAAACCACCCTAGGGTTCGTCTCACTCGGATCGATGGCGGCGGAGAAAACCAAGCAGAGGCGCGGAATTGAGGAGAGCGCGAGGATGAGGGACAAGGGTCGATTGTCCGACGAGACACCGTCGGAGGAGGGCCACGAAATCATCCGTTTCCGCCGCGGCTGGGAATCCCTTTACTCCCATCCACACCGATCCTTCGATGCAACCAGTCAGTCAATTATTCTTCTATAATCCCATCCCATCTCTTGTACTACTGGAGTAGCATGCAGCTTCTAATTCCAACAATGTGAATTAACTCAATTCAATTCAATTGGTAGCTTTCGCCCCGATGCGCTATACACATGTACCCATCCCAAAGTACGCGGACTGCAACTACGGTCTGCAGATCTTCTCCGTCAAAGTCAACCAACTCCTCCTCAACGAGGAAGAGGAAGAGGAAGAGGAAGAGGGGCTCCACTGGCCATTGCACGTCTATGGCTTGGTCGCCACCAGGGACTCGCTTGATCCTAGGCGCAATCTTCTTTTCAACCGCACCAGGGATAACTGCCAAATCCTCACCCAACAGGTACACTACTCACCAGTTTACTAGTTCAGGGATACTTGGACCTTTTCCAATGCATTTTAATTAATCCACATTTCACATCTATCAGTATGGCCATGTTTAGATCAGGGGTGTAAAGTTTTGGCGTGTCACATCGAATATACGCACACACATTTAAAATGTTAAACATAATTTAATAACAAAACAAATTATAGAATCCGGCTGTAAACCGCGAGACGAATTTATTAAGCCTGATTAATCCGTCATTAGCAAATGTTTGCTATAGCACCACATTATCAAATCATGGCACAATTAGACTTAAAAGATTCGCCTCACAATTTACATATAATCTGTGCAATTAGTTATTTTTCCGTTTATATTTAATACTCCATATACATGTGTCCAAACATTCGATGTGACAGGGTGTAAAATTTTGTCAGGGGATCTAAACAGGCCCTATATCTACTAAGAAAGATATTTTGGCCTGCTTCCTTGTTATTTTGTTAGAAACCAGATGTTACCTGATTGATTAAATTGTGATGGTTGCAGGATCCATTTTTGCTGCTAACAGGGCCAACTCGTGCTGTTGTGCTAGTAATTGATCCTGTGAAATTCGAAATCCAACTAAAAGCGAAAGGCACAAGTGAGTCTGAAGACAAAGTGCTCAATTTCAGAGTCCTTGTCTATCACCATGATTATTCTTTGGCAGATCCTCCTTTCATAGTTCGGAGGCGTCGCCGTTGCAAGAGAAGTGAGCTTGAGTTTGCATTTACACTGCTTGTTCGGTCAGTTGAGGCGACTATCAGTGTCCAGGTTGTTGATGGGTCGTCATGGCCGGATGATTTGGGAGTACAGGTTGCTGCCCGCACGGCCAGTATAAGTGATGAGGCCATCAAGCTACTTGATTCTCGATCTGCACATGGTGGTAGAGTGCCCATCTGCCCTGACGATGGTGTGATTAAATGCCACTGACATGTGGGGTACACTATTTATTTTTCGGATATAGATTTTCATCTCTCGAGGGGATATCCCCTTATTGTTTGTATGTCATCTAAATAGTTATAAAAAAATTGACAACATAGATTGTACTCCTTCCATTTCATATTGTAAGATTTTTTTGGACTTACCTAGGTTCATACATTGATGAATGTATATGTTTTCTATATGTGTCTAGATTTATTAACATCTTTATGAATTTGGGTAATGCTAGAAAGTCTTACACTGTGGAACGGAAGAAGTAACAAAAAGAACAAATTAAACTAAAAATAGTTATCGACTTATCGTACATTCATATTTATATTTGTTATTTTTGTTACAATTTGTAGTAGAAGTTGAATTTTAATTTGCATACTTGTAAAGTGATATATATATCATATTAAGCTATCTTGCCAATTTTTTTAAAATTTGTTGAAGACTATTTAGGTGACATGCACGAAACGAGGGAATATTCCCTCGAGGGATGAAATCACTTTCCCACTTTTTACTGATTGGAGTGTCGTGTAATCGCCACGTTCGACACAACATGGGATGAAGATGAAGTCGGCAAAACCACCTTAATAGTGTGCCTGGTTTTAAAAGATGAGGGATGTATAGTAGACATTTTCCAATAAGATGGAAGGAGAGCGTTGCTTGGCCCAGTAGATGTGATTAGGGCCCGTTTCTTTCTAATTACGTCCGTTCCGTTCGGTGGTGATGGAGTCCGAGGCGAGAGAGAGATTTCCAATCCGAGCAGTACCACGCACCCACGCGGGCTCCGTCAAATTTCATCCAAAAAAAAAAGTGTTTCCGCCCGCGCGGCGGCTTCCCTCAAAGAGATCGATCGATCTGATATACTCCCTCCTTCCCTAAATGTTTGACACCGTTGATTTTTTTAAACATGTTTAACCGTTCGTTTTATTCAAAAACTTTTGTGATATGTGTAAAACTATATGTATACATAAAAGTATATTTAACAATAAATCAAATGATAGAAAAAGAATTGACAATTACTTAAATTTTTTAAATAAGACGAACGGTCAAACATTTTTAAAAAAGTCAGCGGTGTCAAACATTTTAGGATGAAGGTAGTACTTAGTATATGCTTGTGGATTATTAATTGTTTCATGGCAACGAGGAGAGGGGATCGAATAAAGAAGAAGAGTAGTACTAGTACTAGTGACGACGGGGAGAGGATGATGAGGGATTTATTGATGATGCAGCGATTGGAGGTGGAAGAAGAAGAATCCCAAGAGGAGGAGGATTATGAGATTGTGATGTTCCGCCGAGATGGCACGGTCGTAACTTTGGCTCCTTCGACGATACCAGTCAGTATCTACATCTTCCTCCTCCAAAACCCTAGATTAATTAATTTCTATTCTAGCGATTAATAATCCTTATCAGACTATATATAGTTAACAATAATGGATCCTATATGCAGCTTATCCGGCCATGCGTTACACGTTTGGACACATCCCAAAATCAAGTTTTGTTGGCTGCGACAGCGGATTGCAGATCTTCTCAATCAAACTCCTCCTCCGCAACACCAGCACAACAGACCATCAGCTCCAGTGGCCACTTCATGTCTATGGCCTCGTCGTTACCAGGGACTCTCTTGATCCTAGGCGCAACCTTCTCTTTAATCGCACTAGAGACAACTGCCAAATCCTTACTCAACAGGTATATATTATTAACCTCTTCTTCTTAATTCAAGTCCATTAAGAGGTTGATTGACTAGCTCATATGTATGCTCTTAATTGCAGGATCCCTTTCTAGTGCTAACAGGACCGTCTCGCGCAATTGTCTTAATTGATCCTGTTCAATTTGAGGTTCAGCTCAAAGCAAAGTCCAATAACAACACCCTGCATGATCATCCTGACCAAGATCAAATTGTTAACTTTGGAGTGGTGAATTCTGGCTATCTTCCGGGCCCAACGAGTCATTGCATCGGCAAGCGAAGTGAGGTCGAGTTCGCAATCTCAGTGCTTGATCGGTCAATTGAGGCCACTATCATCAGTGCTTGATCGGTCGAGTTCGCAATCGTCATGGCCGGATCATCTCCAAGGAAGGCTTATTTCCCGTACGGCCAGCACAATTCATCAAGAAATCGTGTTACTTGATTCTCAAAAACAACAAGATGGAAAAATGCCTATCGATGATGACGGCTTCATTCAGCTTTCAAGGCGTGTTGTTTCGGTAGAACTGGCTGGCCAACTCATAGTTCAAGTGCTGGCTTTCAATTCCCAGCAGCAAGTAGTTGACAATGACAACGACAACAAGAAGGATGAGATTGTTGCAAAACACGAGATTGTTTTTGATCCTAAGGAAGCTTCATTGAGTGTGGAGACGTGTGAGCTACAACTAGGAGGAGGAGGAGGAGGAGGAGGAGGCCCATGTAAGCTTCAAATCTCTGTTGCTTGGTCTCTGGTCGATAGGCTTCCCCCTGTTGGCTATTTCTAACTTACCCATTTCGATCGCTGCCATTCCAAATTTCTATCATGCTAGCTAGTATATCCATTCAGACAATCATATATATATTTGAGACACATATAGTTCCAATTAATCTTATAAAAAAAACTGGCTAATATGGCTATTTGGGTATCGCCCCTGTTTGATTTGGCTTGTGATGGTTTGCGTATTTTGGGGGTGGAATTTCACGAATCCGATTGCCGATGTTGGGTTTGTTTTGGGTTTTTGCGTCTGAGCTGCCGCGTTCATGGGGTGATTAAGGGCAAATGCTGCGTACCTGTCTCTCTGGTTCATTAACAATCTTTCCTACAAAGGCCATATACAAGTAATTATTCAAAAGAAACATTGAAGGAAATAACCTGTATAATTAGTTGTTGATGGGTAGAGACCTGTTTGAACCAGAATAAAGATGATGATCACCAAAGTAAAGGTTGGCGACATGGCATGTATGTAATATATGATTATATATTGTGAGATGCAAAGAAGATCTGGGAATCACATTTTGTGCACAATAAGCTGTTCAAGTGAGTCCAATCTTTGAGTGATGTTCTGTGTTACATCACTCTTGGAGTGTTATGTAATTAATTGTTCTTCAGATTAAGGCACAAGTAGTATCTGACATGAGGTTCCTTTTTTACGTAAATTTGATTTGCTCACTGCTACTTAGCTATACAGGGTGAAGAAAGAAGTGCGAAATTTCCGAATAAAAGCAATTTGTGCTTGCTTGCATAGTGTGGACATGGCCCAAGCTCTTTGGACTGTTGGTCTGGAAAATGAATTAAGTCCCAATAGTTCAGGTGTTGGACTGAAGGGATTGGGTTGAATGCCTCCTTACATAAAGGAACCTAATGGTTACTGTTTGTGACTTTTTAAGTTCCACACAATTATTTAGATGTTCTATAGTTCAGGTGTTAAGAGTAGTGTGATGATAATGTAGGGCGAGTCATATTAATTTTTCCTCTACTGAAGTGCAATTTCTAAGATAGTTCCACGCTGCATCCTTTCTTTTTAATTTTCATGCAACCCAGTTTAACAACCAAATTTAAGAAAGTCATAAAGTTGATTTGGTTTCAAAATGGTCTTTAGTTCTGTAGAAAGCTTTTTTTTTTTTTTGGTGATGCACTGATGCTACAGCAGTAACAGTAACTATCTAGTCTTCCTCACAAGCAAAAGCTATATTAGACTTTGAGGCACAATTTGTACCCCTGGGCTTAATTTTTAAATACTGCGCTCCTTTTCGGAGAAATGGAGTTGCATAAACACTGATCGATGCATGGAATGTCATAGTTTACATCTTTGAGATTTGGCACAAGCGTTTGTGAACGTTGCAGCCAAGGTTCGATTCCTGAACTCCTTACCTTCCGCCTGGATTAAATGAAGGGCCGGAAATATGTGGCTCTTCCTATCTTAATTCCATTGGATGGCTAGCTCCTTCTAGCCATCCCAACAATACTTGTGTAGTTGAATCAATAATGTACTATAACGATGGTGAATGCAAGATTTTAAATTGGAAAAACTCATCCTCTCACAACCTATCACATCTAATTAGCTTTGTTTCCGTGTACGTGGTTCCTTTAGATAATTTAGCTCTGTTATGATATTCTATGGGTCTCCCCATAGTCGAGTCCTCTCGTAGGTTGGCATTTTTGCTTTCCTAGTAGGTTGGCATGCAGGTGGTGAATCTAGTGGCGGTGGTTGTCAGAGGTGGTCGGGAGCCAGTGCCCCGAATCGACGGCCTTGGAGGCGGCGGCCAGAAGCTGGCACCCCGAATCGACGGTCTCGGCAGTGACAACAGTCGGGAGCCGATGACCCCAATCGATGGTCTCTGCGGTGAAGGTCGGGAACCAACGCCCCTATTTGACGGTCTCCTTGACAGCAACATTTAGGTAGTGGCACCACTAGTAAAAAAAACATTTTTTTCTAGACTGGCGACAGAGTCAGACGGGGGCGACGAAGGCTTTCGTGGCTGCTCGGCACTTGCAGTCGCGAGCCAGATGTTGGAAGCCCCGGCAGTGGCAGCAACGCACCAGGAGACGGCACGAGGCAACCTGGTGCAAGGTGGAGAGACAGTTGAAACACCGGTCGAGAAGGTCCGGTGGGATGCCGTGAGCTCCTAGCTGCGCCAGTGGCAAGGAAGGACATGGCCGGCAGCGGCGGCCGCCCGGATGCCACCCCTCCAGAGCTGGGGGCACAGCCCCGAAGAGCCCCTCGAAGATTTCAGCCGACAGGGGTAGTTGTCGAGCCGGCGAGGTGGATGACTGGCGCAGAGGCGGCGGTTGACAAGCCGACAGAGACGGACTGCGTCGCGACTCAGCGCAAGTGGAGGGCCACAGCGTGGTGGCAAAGGAGCACGTCGCAGTGGGGCGACCGGGGGCAGGGAGGGTGGCCGTGCCAGCGGCGACCGTCGTGCCACCTCTAGGTAGGAGGGAGAGGGCGAGGGTGAAGGGGAGAGGGAGACGTAGAGGAGAGAGAGGGATGGCGAGAGCTCGACCCGGGCCACGCTGTCTGGCCGCTCCGCCACCTCGTCGTTGGTGGCGCCCGCTAGGACGGGAACAACAACGACAGAGCGGAGAGCCATGGGGTGACCAACGCGGGCGGCTGCGGTGACAACCGGGGTCGGAGCGGCGTCCGGTGCAGGCTTAGGGCCGCTGCCGCCTGGCCGGCTGCATCTCGGCGATGGCGGCGGCGACGAGCCGCCTTAATCGAGCAAGTTAATTTACACCGGGGATTTTACCAGGGGTTAACATGTGTATGTTTAGTGGAAATATCAATCCTATGTGTACCGGGAGAATTCCAATTCTCTTTTAATGTGGTTAATCTCCAATATATTTTTAAGTCTAAAACAAAGTCCATGCGACGCGCACACATGCATATATATGTATCTTGGTTTGCACTTATGCATGCACGTTCATCACAAGAGTTCTACCGCCTCCATCCTAAAATATAAGTATTTTTAGCTATGAATCTGGATAACTATGTGTCCAGATCCATAGCCAAAAGTGGCTATATTTTGGGACGGAGGTAGTACTATATTATTATACGTGACCTTTTTCTTCCCTAGTTTTTAGCAGTCACTGTTGATTAAGTTTTCTTCTCTTGACTGGGCCTTACCATTTTCATCTATTTTCGCAACCACATAGTAATATAGCTATGTCATGCGGTTTGGCAGCTTTGCATACATCACAAATCAATGGAAAGTGGAGGGAAAAGAAAGAAAAACTAATATAATTAACCTGAAGATCGATCGAGTATGGATTCGAATGATAATGGCAACGAAGGAAACAGCAGGTGCCTTTTGAATGGCAGGCAGGCAGCAAAAGTCTCAAAGTGATGGACGATGAATGGATCCTGCAACTGCAAGTGACTTTACCATGACATGACACTAATGCTAATGCCCAATGCACCGCAACTTTGCACTAAAAGGTTAAATTAAAGCTAGCTATGAAGAAACGATATACCCCTCCGTCCCAAAAAAAAAATCCAATCCTAGCTATGATGCGTGTCCAAGTTCATAGCTAGAGTTTAACTTTTTTTTAACAGACTAGTACATATTAGTGCCCCCATATATATGTACGTGGGGCCGGCTATCTGCAATCTTATTGGTGCATGATAAATGGGAGGATCTCTCTATTTATATATCATCAAGGGCAAATTGATCCAAGTCACTGGATTCATCGTCATCAAACATGATTCCATATGTGTGTAGTTTGTACGTACATACACAGGTGGTCTTCGATCTTAATTCTTCTTCAGACTTAGCTAAAGCCCTGGTCTTTTAATCGATCTTCAATATATGCATCAAGCGACCATGCACAAATGTATTCCTATATATCGTGCACGGGGAGTTAACATATATTCAGATTGTCATCTATAAATATCAGTAAGATGTAGATGTGTCTGTAGCCCAACCACACATGAAAACAAGATTTTTGCACGTAGTCACCTAAGCCGACTGCATGCGAAAATAATTTCGGCAAAAAAAATAAAAATCTCCTGCCATTGAAGCCTAACCAAATGTTTCAACTCCACCTAAAAATAAGTGGAGCGGACTAGAATATATGCTCTCACAAAATAAATTAGAGATGTAGAGCGGAGGGTTCGGTTTGCTCCACAACTCCACTACAGACCTTAGCTGTTGGAGTTAAATTTAATAGTTGGAGCCCGCCAAACCTTAAAATTATACACTTTCCTACCTATATATATAAGTATATACTTGTATTGATTGTATTTGATACGATATACATGCAAGAAGCATATATATGCTTTGTCAGCTGCCACCAGTAATACATGCAAGAGAAGAAGTGGAAAACATTTGGTCAAGGGTGGTGGTGATGAACAAACGCATATACCAGTTACATTATTATTGGTAGGGGCCGTATATATGCTGATGCTGGCTGGTGTCATCGTCTCAATGGGTACACATCGATGTGTAAAAAGTTAGGCCTAAGCTTCTACTTTAGTATCAAATCATAACAACATAAGATCGCATATTAAACATACCATGTACTAGGTCTTAAAATATAAGAATTTTTTACTCGAACATAGCATCCGAGATGTTACTTTGACTAAAAATATCTATAAAAATAAAAATAAGATGTTTTAAATAAAATAGTTACATATTATGATATTTGTTTATTGATAAATTTAGTAACATTAATTTTACATAATTTATTTTTTATTTTTTTATTAATAGTTAAAACCAAAAATTTTTGATTTGTCACTATTCTTAAAATGCTTATATTTTAAGACAGATGGAGTATTGTAAATCTAGATAAAGGTTGCTATACTTTGAAAAAAAAAGTATATAGGCCGATGTATATATACCCGCTATAATAATTAATCGATAGGAAGAGCATCCATCATATATGGACTATATATGGAGAGTCCATATATGGAGGCTGTGAGTCTGTGAGCAGCTGCATGAATGTCGTTGCCAAAGGGACATCATTTATACATGCATATCTCTCTTTATTATCAGCTTTATCGTTTGGCTTATAAACCAAACAACATATTTGTAAAAAAAATAATTTATGAATAAAACTTTTATATAAGTATTTTTTTATCTAAAAGCAAAGACTAAAAAATAAACTACGATAAAAAAACCCTAAAATCAACTTCAAATTTAAGGTTAAAAATTTAAATTTTGGGTGACAAACATAAGCAAAAAGGCGAGGCTTTATGTATATTGATCTAAGTAATTCTTTTCCTATCAATCGATTCATTGTTAAATATACTTTTATGTATACATACGGTTTTACATATTTTACAAAAGTTTTTTTAATAAAACGAACGGTTAAACATGTTAAAAAAGTCAACGGCGTCAAATATCCAGGGACGAAGGGAGTATAATATATGGATGCCCGCAGAGGCCTCTCAATTAATGAGGTCAGGAAAGGCATTTTAATTCCCTTGCAAGAAAACCTGACTAATCAGGTTCGTTTGAGTCTTTCTTTTCACCGGCCTGACGAAAGCGGGACAAAACTTTATTAAGATAAAAGAATAACAAATTAGCAAGGGGCAAAGTTGTTGTGGAAAACATAAAAGCACAACCAACACCTTTCCCGACATAACCAGAAAGGAATACTAAGAGAGTTTAATAATATAGTCAACTGCTATCTCTAAATTTAACTATAGTCAATTTAATAGCTAATTTATACAAACATATACTACACTAGTAATATTTGGTCTCATCTGTCATGCACACATGCAGCTGACTATAAATCTATAACCCATTGCTCTTCTTTCTTCTCATTTATTTTTTCGATATATGTTTATAGCTGACTTATAGTCTGCTATTGTACATGCTCTAAAAATATTTACACATCCATCTTGATCAACTCAGCTTCGCACCGAATCCACGGCTGAATACTACATTGCTCCTTAGGATCAAATATATCTACGTAAATACAAATGTGTATTTAGTGGTCTAACGCATGCCTGCCTGAAACAGTACTGTGTGAGCGTGTGCATTTTGATCTATGTTAATTGTTGCAAAATAACAAGTATTCCTATTTATATCTTCAAATAGATGCATGGCTAGCTAGCTAATTTTATGCATTCCAGTATTTAATCACTTTAAAATGGGACCCAGAGGACTGGTATTAAAACTTCTCTAAATGCCCAGCAAAAATAAACATTTGTTAATGAAATTAATTTACATAGCTGAAAGACCAAGAAAAGCTATAGAGGGGGGTGAATATAGCAATTCAAATCTTGCCCCCGAAAATACTCATCAAGCCTGATTTCTCAAAATCCTTACTAGAACTGCGGCTATTAGAGAAGCCGGATCTAGAAAAGAAGAGAGAATGAATTCCCGAAACTAGAAGAGAGGTGAGGAGGAGATAGCAAAACTCATCATCGCAAAGTTCAAAATGCAAGGGAATTTAAATTGCGGAATTTAAATGAACAAAGCAAAAACGAAATCCTTCAAATCATTTCATTCATAGGTGATGCAAAATAACCGCTCAACTAGAGCAAACATACACCTTCAGAGGAACATTAACACAAACATAAAATCTCTCGGACAAACACACTCCAAACTAATCCTAATACAAAAGCCTCTCGGGCTAACACATTCCAAACTCACACCGAAAATCTCTCACCGAGCATCTCAAAAGGATTACAAAAAGAGCACCTCCACCGTTGCATCCATCTCTCTATTTATAGCCTAAGACCCCTAAAACATTGTCTCAAATACCCCTAGGGTGAAACCCTAGCCTTGATGTAATCCTGGTTGTCCATTGTTCCTTAGATCCGAAGGAAGCCTCCTGGATAGTCGCCACGTCGTTGATCCGCGCTCTCCACGTCGCGCGCCCTCGTGCGATCCGCGTGATTCCACTTCAAGTCAATCAGCGTGCACCGATCCGTGTCATGCTCCTCCAAGCCAACGCATCCGCGCCACGCGTCCCAGAGAGCGTGTGCCGCTCCTCTCGCGCCTGCGCGCCATCAGTCCGAAGCCGCCACGTCGCCGTTCCTCCCGCCGAGCCGCTTCTGCGCGCGCTCGCGAAAACCATGTTCCTGCGCGCTCCATGCGAAAAAAACCACGTGGGACCCGGTCGCTTCCTTGACGAACAGAAGGCCGCCACGCCTCCAGATGCCGTACGATCTCCCGCTTCCGCGCGCGCATGCACACGCCTGTGCATTTGCCGAGCCGAGCTGGGCCATCGTCATGTCTAGGGCCTGCTCGGCCTGGCCTTCACCATCTTGAGTCAGCAACGTGCTTGGGCCGGGTTGGTTCGGCCTTCCTGCCAACCGAACTGCCAGCCCACAAGCCTAGTGGCCAGCTCCTGTTGGTCTCCGTGCCATTCAATCATGGCAGCACACGTGCACATGATACATGCTAGCTATAGTAAGCCAAATTACTGTAGCAGCAATGCACTCAGTCTTCATGTCCTTGCACAGTCCTCTTCTCCTTCCAATTTTCTTCGCGAATCCGATGCTTGCACACTTGACCTTGTGAAGCCCGTTGCAATGACCTCCTCACACGGTATCCGTCCACCGTGTGCAACCTTGTGTCCAATCTTGTCACCCGGCATCCTTGATCGTTCTGGACCTCAACTCCTCCCTGAGTCTAGTCCTGATCCGCCGTTGACTAAGATTGACTCCGATCACCTGCACACACATGAACCAAACAACCGTTGACTTGGCACAGATGTTGTAACCTGACCAATGTTAGTCCACGCACACATTTCTTGCACTTCCAGTACTTGTCAATTTCCCATCACAAAGAACTAAAACCACCCATGGTTTCACAATAGCATGTTTTGGAATTTCAGAATTTATCGCTATATGTCGTACTTATCACAGCACAATGATCAGATTTCATCATAGCATTATTTTCCGATTTCATGAATCAGATTTTATCAGATTTCATCATAGCGTTATTTTCCAATTTTATGAATCAGATTTCATTCACAATAAGAGTTTGCTAAGGGGAGGGGAGAGGGGAACCTCTTAGCAACGGGGCCGACGGCTTGAGGACGGAGGACAGTGGCAGCTACGGTTGCCTGCTACCCAACCCAGTCAATGAAAATGAAACTTGATCCCCCGCACGCCGCTGCAGCCTCCCCTCCAGCCGCCGCACGCCGGGCTACCGCCTCCACCTCCACCGTGACCGACCCCGTGGCCGCCGCCTCAGCCTCCGCCGTGGCTGACGCTGCCGCCTCCGCCGGCTAGCCGCGGGATCCCATGGTCGGCGACTGCCGTTGTTTTCACCTCCGCCGCCTCCCCTCCCGCCGGATCTGGCAGAGGGGAGGGCGCGGCCGCCACTGCCGCCTCCCCTCCCACCGGATCTGGCGGAGGGGAGGGCACGGCCACCGCTGCCGCCTCCGCTGGCCAGCCGCCGACCGTGGGCAGGCGCCGTTAGACGGCGAGAGAAGGGAGGGAGAGAGAGGACAACGAGAGAGAGAGAGCAGAGGGAGAGACGTGAGAGATCGAGAAGGGGAGGGATAGATAAGGACGCGGTGGGTGTGGTGTGCGGATGGGCTCGGCTCAATGCTTTAGGTGCCGGTTTTTTAAAAGAACCGGCACCTATAATATAATATGTGCCGGTTCTTTTATAAAACCGGCACCTATAGTATAAGTGCTGGTTCTAGCATCCTTAAAAGTGCCGGTTCTATATTTTTTCTACCGTGGAGAGGTGAGAAAAGCTTTATAGGTGCCGGTTTTAAATGAACCGGTACCTATGAGCCGATCTCTATGAGGGTTTTTATAGTAGTGCGTACATCTTGTGAATATGATTATACTTTAGGTTTCCAGTAGTACTAGTTAATTAAGTTAAGTAGCAAATTAACGACACGCAGATGAGATCTCAGAGAGAAATAAACCGCCGCATGAACAGTGCGGAGGTCTTCCTAGCTAGTGTGTACTATACTATTATATAGCTAGCTCCATGTGTTTGGTCAATTGTGCTGAAAGCAAACCCGCTTACATACTTTCGGTCACTTTCATAATAAACTGCAAATTAGTTGAACATATATAAAGTGAGGAAAGGAAATAGTAACACTACAAATTAAGTTCATGAGCGAATTGTGATCACCTTAGCAGATCGCAATAGCAAGGTGCTAATTGATCACCTTAGCTCAACTGGTTAATGAGCTTTCTTGTGATGAAACATGCGTACGCGCGCGGGCTTAACACAGATACCCTCTTTTACACTAATTATTTTTTAGCGGTAAACATCGCGATAACAAGGCACGTTTGTGTGACTTCACTAATATAAATATATGCCGGCTCGGTATATCAAGATTTTGATCATTAATTTCTTAAAATTTTATATAGTTCAGCTCCACAATATGTTTTAAAATCCAGCATGAGAATAATTTATAATTCACATGTGAAACTATATAGAAAATTGATAGTAAAAATTAAGTATATTTAACATATATAGAACAAAAAGCTAAAACAAGCTAAGTAATTTTGGAATATGCATGCAATGCAACGATATAATCCAACAGCTAAGCCCCCTCTCATGCATATATTGCGTGCGTTATGCATATCCTCCGTCCTTCTCGAGTTGACAAAGTATAGTTGATTAAATTTAATTGGTTCAACATGTACAGGGACGTCCACTGTACTCATGTCACAATCAGAGAAACTTAAGTACGTAGGAGTAGTATGTATTTACATGGGCAGCAAATTATACGATCCGTAGATTTAATTAATTAATTAGTACTCCGTAGGTAGTTAGCTTAAAGTTAGAGCCTGTTTAGCACAGCTTTACCTCCACCTCTCTTGGAGTTAGAGCCCACCTAAACAATTTTAGTTTCACCTAAAATGGGAGTGAAGCTAGGTGAAGCTCTCTCATAAAATGAACTAGAGAGGTGAAGTTGAATTTAAGTAGCTCCACAATTCCACTCCAGACTCAACTTCTAAAGTTAAATTTAGAAGTTAGAGCTCTACCAAACAGACCCTTAGTATATCCATACGACGGACTGAAACTAGAAGATACGTATGCACGTTAAATTAACCAGTGTGCATGCCTGTGTACGATCTGTATGTTCGACCAACGGCGACCGGCCGCGGCCGGCCGATGCACGAAGCTGCCCTGCAGGTAGCAACAATAATACGCACACAGCAGGGGCGGATCCAGCATGGGGGCGGCGGGGTCTCGAGCCCCCACTACTGGCGTGAAGACTATGAGAGCCCCACGAAGACCGCATTAAATTTTTTTTACCGTAAGTAGATGGGAGAGGGACTGTAAATCTATCTAATTTGCTCAGACCCCACTGCTATTTCTTTTTGGATCTGCCACTGGCACACAGTACATATATATATATATATACGTACGTACTGTACTATACACATGTATGTACGTTGACTTATATTGATTGGAGACATTATTATGTACTCCATCTGTTTCCAAATGTTTACCGCTGGTTGATTCTATTTTGACCTAATCAACTAGTACTCCATAAAAATGGAAATTGGAGGGAGTAGTGTGTATGCATGTGTGATCACTAGCGAGCTGCACACACACACACACACACACACACACACACACACACACATATATATATATATATATATATATATATATATATATATATATATATATATATATATATATATATATATATATATATATATATATTATGTCACCTTCAAGCAAAAGTGCGTGTCTATTTCGTGAAAACATTTTTACGCAATTGAGATCCCCTGCTGTACCGTTTACTGATAGGTGGATCCGAGAGGCTGTGAGGCCCACATGTAAGTGAGTAGTACTGCAGATAACCTGCATCTATATATGTCTAGATTCATTAACATCAACATGAACGTGAGAAATGCTAGAATGACTTACATTGTGAAACGGAGGGAGTAATACAGTAGCCTATGCGGTAGAACATATTTTGTTAGACACAGTAGCATCTAAACTTTTACCGACAGATAATTGTCTTCTTTTTAGTGTTGTGGTATAGCGCTAGTTAACCACCTCTATCATATTAGCTAGTGCATTTTATATACACCTTGATCACACAGTTTCATAGTTTTATCAAGCTAAACCTCTCACAAAATACCTCCTAATTAAGCACCATAGAAAAACCCAAAATCTTATCTTAAAAATATTTTCTGAAACAAAATACCTGCCATGCATGTTGACCATGTAAAATGCGCCGCTGCGGAGTGGGTGAAGATTCTAACCTGACGGTGCCGTGTGCCTCTATCAAACCACGAGAAGCCAACCAGTAAGGAGTACTCCAACACCACAATTATTTTTAGTTTTGATATTTGCTTTATGCCAAGGGCCCAGCGTCCTTGCTAAAATCGTTTGTATCGTTATGTTTTTTTTCTATGAAAGATTGTTATTTTTTTTCACCTCTATAAATACACACGCGTACATTCTATTGATACGAGCGTCTTCGAAAAACAAGGCTGACATACTTTGAGATTAAAGGAGTTATCACGGTGACTAGTTGATGAATACGTTGCCTGCCACTGAATGAAAAATAATAGCAAGTTTAGAACTAGAATCAGGTGAGTAGGTTTAATCATAGGAAATATGACCAGTTAAGCTAATTTCATCTCGTGGAAAGATTGTTATTTTCTATAGCCAAATACGATATATTTTATTGTCTCGGTCATATATATGCAAGCAATACCATTTTTTCCTAAAAGGATATTAGCATATATTTTTTCAACTTCTTATATATGTCTTTTTGGTAATTAAGATAAATGAAACTGATAATAATTATAACCTTGGTAAATTACTAGTAATTAGTTAATTGATCATCATTTATTTTGGTATTAAAAAGAGGTTGTCCATGTTATGCGAAGAGGATGATAGGTAGCTAGGGCCAAATGCATGTCAACATCGATGGCTTTTGGACTATAAAGATGTGAATGCGACGCTTGTGGTGAGCGGTCAATTGGTGGGAGTGGGATGGCTTCTTTTGCCCAATCATTCACATTCATCTTGTCCGTTGTATGAGTATGTATGTCCCAACCTGACAATATATATCACATTAATAATTTGAATATAACAAAAATATGACGTATACTATAGACTCGGAAAGATTTACGATATTTTGTGTTGTTGATGTGAAAGTGCGTGTTTGAAAAGGTAAGAGAATATATACAGATAGATGGAATCACATCGGTAGCCTAGCTTTTTACCACAAAAGTTATATTAGTGTGGGATCGAATAATAACTTAAGTATACCTCCTTTTCTATATAGTTTGTTATATCAAAAGGCTAGGCAGGCAACAATACTAAAAATTATGCAAGAGAATAAATTAGATTAGATTAAAAAGAAGAGATTATGTGATGGGTGTCATTTTCGTGATGAAAGGATATGTAAGTGGAGGATGTGCGTGGAAGAAAAATATGTGGAGGATGCAATTGGTTCATACTATGGATTGCCAGGTGGATACGCAAGAAGATGGATGTAGGCAATTAACAAAGAGGATGCGCCACCGGCTAATTCCATTCCAAGGATGAATGATGGACCCTGGATAAGTGGTATATCTGGTCAATCATGATTCACTAATACTACTAGTACCACTTAAGAGTCCAACCAAAGAAAAATCAAATTTTTAATTTTTAAATTTAATTTTAAAGTTGATTTGAAGATATTTTCAACATATTTTTTTTAAGTATTGGCTTTTAAATCGCTAAGAAGACATATATAAAAGTTTTACATGTAAATTAGTTTTTATTCCTTAATAAGTTGTTTTGGCTTATTAGTAAATATATGGGCAATTGATGAGACCCTTAATTTTTAAGCTACTCTTTTTATCCTAAAATAAATAAACATAATACGAGATATTATTTTTAGATTTATAGTATTTGAATGTGTCACTTTGTTTTTTTTTAAATGGCTGGATGATGTATCTAGACAAGCTACACCGATAACAAACTGCTAGTTTGAGAGGACGAAACTATTTAAAGATGCCATCCATTGTGCAGTTGCAGCGATGGTTGCCGGTTAATAGCTACTCCAAGTTGATAGTACTATATCTTTCTGCTACACTAAACTTGATCATGGTGGGGCCCAAAAAGATTTAGTGTTAAGCTACTACTGATCGAGCAAGCAGGAATTTTTTTGATTATTCGGTTTGGACTTTGGACTAACAAGAAAGAAAAAGACAAAAGATGCTTATCCGTGAAAAGGCCCCTTTGACAGGTGACTCAAAAGCAAACCTTTCCCTTTCCTTTCAACTGGCCTTTTATTTCTCCTTTTTTGTTAATTTCCTTCCGACAGAAACTAATTTCTCCTCTTTTAAATTAAATTCGGGTGGGGTCACCTAGCCTCCAATCGACTCGTGTCGACCAGCCACTCATAAACAATAACTAGTACGTTCTCTGGATCTTCTCTCTCAAAGGTTATGTTGCCGCTATATATTTACAAGTTGAATTATTACTTTTATATGCTTCTATACCTAGATCAATGCCAATAAAAAGCACTCAAGGTGAGCATACCTGGTTTTGTCTTATTCTGTCCAACCCATTCTTATCTTGTATAGATGCTTATCTCAACTTTTTTGTGGCATGTGATAATTATTAACAAGGCAATTGCTTTGTTATATCTTAAAATGTTACAAAGGTTTTAACCTCCTTGTGTAGAATTTTGGATCGCAACAAACCGTTTATTTCTATTTTAGCTATCAACATAATGTTGATCTAGTTTCACTAGCCCCGTCCAAAATATAACTTGGGTTCTCAATATATATATATTAATAGCTTACGATAAAAAAGTGTCACTCTTCTAGTTAAGAGCCTATACTAAAGACCTAGTGAGTTTCAAATTCCCTAAGTTTAATCTAGTTATGACAACATACGGTTGAAAAGTCATAACTGGACAATCAGACAATTGGGAACAATTTAATCAGCTTTCAAGCCATTGTTATGGTCACGGCTTATAAACCAAAGTCAACACTCTACTTTTAACAAACCAAAAAAGCTAGGTTAAAAAGTAGAAAGCAACAAAAAAAAACCCATAAATCAATTCTGAAATTCAAAACTGGTTGAGTTTTCTTTTGTTAGAACTCAGAAAAATATATTAATTACTCCTAAATTTCATTGTTTTTTTTCTTGAAGGGTAAGGTTGATGTTAAAAGTTGTTTGCCAAATGTTAGAAAACATTTATCAGCAGTGCTAAGAAAATAAGAAAATGAGAGAGCATTCTATACCTATAACTGGTGATGTACTCATGTCCACATTGTTAATTAATTATATACATACTCCGTCCTATGAAAAAATCTACTGGATGTCTAGATTCGTTGTATTGCAATATATAACATCTAATTGTAGATTAGTTTTTCCTGGGACGGAGGGAGCAGAGAGCAACGTGGTTCATTGCACGCACAAAGATCCAACTTCTCATTTTGTTTTGAGAGTGTCACTTGTTGGTGGGGCCACAGCCCACATGATGCATAGTGCTGCCAAGTGGACGTACTCTCTCTATCTCTCATCGCCGGATCCATCTAACGCTCTCTCTGCCCAACCTTGATTATTGCTCTACGCACTCGTGTAGCATATGGAAAAACTATATTGGCTCTGTTCTAAAATATGAAGATTTCTGAAATTTACACCGTGATTAAGAATATAGGTGAATTAAATGTGATTATTTGTGATTGGTTCACATAAGAAAATAGGTGGAGAAATTAAATAAGTGCATTATTGTGATTGATCGAGAAGAGAAAATATGTGTAGAATGGACACATTTTGACTGCCAAAAGTTATAGTACAAAAGGAGCAATAGATGTGTTGGTTTATAGTTGGATCAGAAATTGAGTCAAATGATATACATGAATTCATATAGCACTATCACATAGTCGCTACAACGAGAACAAGTACTATTTGTAGTATGTAGTAGTGGTTTAAATGGCGTGATGGTAGTCTAAAAGTATATGGGCATTAGGCAAAACTGTTGTCACCATCATTGCCAAAGTTTTGAAAAAAAAAGATAAACTTTTGCTTACATAGATTTCAAAATAGAAAAAAAAAACAGAACGTGATGTGCAGCTGTCGAATAAAAGAAAAAAGGTACATGGAATATAACTTTAGGGAAAATAGCAGCTCCATTGTTTGGTCTTCAGTCATTGCCAAAATTTGAGTATGAAAACTTAGTTTTAGAGTTACTTTTGGTGTTTTTTCATTGTAGCCTATTTTTCAGTATTAGTTTATAAGTCACTAAAAACACAAGTATAAATAGTTTTATTCATAAATTAGTAATAAGCGTTACGATTTATAATTAGATGTCTATCACATGATAAAGTTAAAATCTCATTGACTGAACTCTCAAGTCTGAAGATATATAATAATTGGTGGTAGAACATGTTGCCCCCCTTTTTTTTTAAGTTTTTCCTGAGGGTCTTTCATTAGAAAAGAACAATGATGCATGTATTCATTCATTCAGGGGGAAGGAAGAACACAAGCAGCACAGCAACAGTAGATTGACTATAGTTGAGCACAACGGTAAGGCCGTGTTTAGTTTTTTCCCTATTCCTAATTTTCTATCCCAACAAAAACTTTCCTACACACGTAAACTTTCAACTTTTTTTCTAAACTCTTAACTTTCTTCAAACTTTTAACTTTTTTCAGGAACTAAACACACCCAAGCTGTTGATAACCAAGAGAAGAATCTACGCTGCACTCCACTTGTGTTGTGCTGTGTATGTTGCCAATGTGTGCACTGTGAAGAAGAAGCACTCACCAAACTCGTCCACTCCCAGCGATAGTATTTATGGTGGCCCCTCACCAGCTGCAGCACATCACCTGATTGCACTGCACTGCTCTTGCTTTCCCCCTCCTGTTGCAGTTGCAGAGTACAGCAGCAGCATCAGCATCAGCATATCTATCTACCTATTCCTTTTTACTCCTCCTCTCTTTATACTCCACTAGTATTTGTCAAATCTTTATTTTTCTACTATACTACTATTTCTCTTTTCAAGGGAAAAGAAAAGAAAGAAGAATATATGTTGAGCAGTGAGGGAGATTTGGAAGTATAAAGAGACAGACACAAGCTCCTCCTCCATCCTCAATTCCTTCCTTCTTTCCATTTATTTTCTTTTATTTTCCCAAGAGAAAGAGGGTGAGGAGGCTCCATCCGCGAAAAGCTACTCGACCAACCCACCTGCCACCCTGCACTTTCCGTTATTCTCATTTCAACCCTCGCATTTTTTACACTCCGCTCCCCATGCCCTGTGAAAACTAATTACAATCCAGTCCTTCACCGGTCAGCGATGCCCACTCCGGTGGCCGCCGCGAGGCAGTGCCTCTCGCCGGCCGCCGTCCCCGCCCTCGACGCCGCCGTCGCCTCCTCTCGCCGCCGCGCCCACGCCCAGACTACCTCCCTCCACCTCATCTCCTCCCTCCTCGCCCCGCCCGCACCTCCCCTCCTCCGCGACGCCCTCGCCCGCGCCCGCAGCGCCGCCTACTCACCCCGCGTCCAGCTCAAGGCCCTCGACCTCTGCTTCGCCGTCTCCCTCGACAGGCTCCCCTCCGTCTCCGCATCCTCCTCCTCCTCTGGCGCCGCCGACGAGCCCCCCGTCTCCAACTCCCTCATGGCCGCCATCAAGCGCTCCCAGGCCAACCAGCGCCGCAACCCGGACACCTTCCACTTCTATCACCAGGCCGCCACCGCCCAGACTCCCGCCGCCGTCAAGGTCGAGCTCTCCCACCTCGTCCTCGCCATCCTCGATGACCCCGTCGTCAGCCGCGTCTTCGCCGAGGCCGGATTCCGCAGCGGGGACATCAAGCTCGCCATCCTCCGCCCGGCTCCGCCCATGCCGCTCCTCGGCCGCCTCCCCACGCGCACCCGTCCGCCGCCTCTCTTCCTCTGCAGCTTCGCCGCCGCGGACGACGCCGACGTCCCTTCGCCGGCCGGGAATCTCGCCGGCGCGGGGGAGGAGAACTGCCGCCGCATCGCGGAGATCCTCTCCCGCGGCCGCAACCCCATGCTCGTCGGCGTCGGGGCCGCCTCCGCCGCCGACGACTTCGCGGCCGCCTCCCCGTATCGTATCATCCATGTCGACCCCAACACCATCGACCGCTCAGACCTCGGCGTGGCGGCGGCAATGGCCAGTGCCACCTCCGGCCTCATCATAAGCATCGGAGACCTCAAGCAGCTGGTCCCCGATGAGGACGCGGAGGCGCAGGAGAAGGGGCGGCGGGTGGTGGCGGAGGTGACGCGAGTGCTGGAGACGCACAGCAAGGTCGGCCGCGTCTGGGTGATGGGGTGGTCGGCAACGTACGAGACCTACCTCGCCTTCCTCTCCAAATTCCCCTTGGTCGACAAGGATTGGGACCTCCAGCTGCTGCCAATCACCGCGGTGCATGCCGCCGCCACCGCTGGCCCTGCTGCTGCTGCTGCTGGACTCATGCCTCCGGCAACCACTGTTGCTGCCTTCTCCAAGCCAGCTGCAAGGTCAAGCCTTTTCTCTTCTCTTCTCTTCACTTTTGTATCCATGAATTCTTTATGCATAAGATTTTATTACCATCCATTTGCTGACTGCCGTGCTTTCTTTATTGTCAGAATGTTTCTTGGATAGTAGTGTATCTGATTAGGTGTGCTAGTACGATTTGCTTATGTTCTTTACTAATTTCATTTTTTTTAAGTGTTGATTTGTGTGCTTTGCCCATTGTATGGATATTTTTTTCAACTTGTGCAATTGATTTAGTGTACTACTGTAATTAGAAGCAGCATAGGTTGTTAAAAAGGCATAAATCTAGAAAGGTTTGTTTTCTTCCACTGCATTTTTTTTAAAAATGTTTTTACACGGTCAATGATGTACAACCGTTTTTGTTTAATGCGATGGTTGAGTTATGTTCTAAGTGCCATGTTACTCCTGTTATGTTCTTGTTGAGTTATGACCGATTCAGTTCTGTTAAGTACGACAGGAGTTGCTGGAAATTTTCTCTTCTCAGAAGTGGGTTCCTAATGTGTTGTCATCAGAACCTTCCAGACCAACTTCCTTCTAGATGCTCTGCTGTTAGTCACTACCTGTGTTATTTACTGATTTCTCAGCTCTTTTTTCTTTTTTGCCTTTAGGATATTTAATGGGATTTTCTTCTTATAAGCCTTTTCTCTGTAGTCCTATTCTTGTAATATTTTTGGATTTTATTACTACATATGTGTGGCCATGAAGGAGAGGTTCTATTGCCGGTGCAGAATCCATATGCATACACATTTTGAACTGCTTGATAAAGAGAGACTAAAGTGTAAAAGTAAAATAATACAGCTTGTGTACTAAGAGATGCAATTTCATGGTAAAAGAGTGGTGCTTCTGCTGCAGCACATCTGTTCTTTACTGCTGTAATGCTCAAATTGCTGATAGTTTGGGTCATATATGTGGGCAGAGATTATTTGTCATTAATATGTAGTATCACCTATAGTGAATTACCTTGATGCATAGGGCTAGTGATTTCTGTCACAACATAGTATTGTATGGCATTTTATTCAGCTGTAGAAATGTTAATGCTTAAGCGTTGCTGGTATTAATGACAAAGTGACATATACATAACTCCAATATAAAGCAACGATATGCTTGTGTCTTGACCTCATAGTTTCAAACTTGTTATTGCAGCTTGATGGACTCCTTTGTTCCTTTTGGAGGCTTTCTCTGTGATAACTACGAAGAGAACAGCCTGACAGCAAATTCATGCCCACAGGCCCTGCGGTGCCAGCAGTGCAATGATAAATATGAGCAAGAAGTTGCAACTATCATTAGCGCAAGTGGCATTACAGCTGAAGACCATCACCAGGGAGGTCTTCCTTCCCTGCTGCAGAATGGCAGCATGATGGGTCCTAACAATGGATTTGATCCAGTCAAGGTGTGAAGCTACCTATGTCTTTTGGAACATTTATGTTAAGTACTGAACGCAGCAAGCACTGCTTGTTGATAGATGAATAATTTTTGGTCGTTGGTATAAAAGATGCACAGTTTTTTTTCAGTGCAGGCTAGAGATGATCGGATGGTATTGAATTCAAAAATATTGAATCTACGGAAGAAGTGGAATGAGTACTGCCTGCGGCTCCACCAAGACCACCAGAGGATCAACAGAGATCCTTACAAACCATTTCCGCGCTATATTGGTGTTCCCACTGACAAAGAAAGATCAGCAAATTCAAGCAAAGGTTCTGAGTCAGTTGGGGTTCAAAAGGATGTTATTAAACCTTGTGCGGTGTCTGCTGTACATTCCAGCTCAACTGCAAGGCCTATTTCATCTCCATCTGTCACCAACAAAAGAAATGAAGATCTTGTATTGAACCTTCAAGCCAGGCATTCCAAGAGTGATGAAAACCTTCAAGAAAGGGGCATGCAATCCCAACATGGCACCCTGTCGAATGTTGACAATCCGGATGATCATGTCTCACCATCATCTGCTGCACCTGTGGAAACTGACTTGGTTTTGGGCACCCCTCGAGAGTGTAGTTCGAAAGGTTCAAGTTCCACCTGCAGTAAACGTGTAGAGGATTCAGAGAGGTCTGTCCATCTGGTACCCAAGAAGGTGGATGATTTAAATCTGAAGCATCCACAACTCTCTGTTCAACCTAATTCCTGCTCCTGGAGTTCCATAAATGTTGGGAAAACATCACACAGTACACTACACTCAGTAGCTTCAGGAGGCTTCTCTGCCTTTGGCCAATGGCAGAAACGGTCACCTCTTGCTGCACAAAATTCTGATCTGAGCAATTACAAGCTACTTGTTGAACGCCTGTTCAAGGTAGTTGGAAGGCAGGAGGAAGCCTTGAGTGCTATTTGTGAATCCATTGTGCGGTGCCGGTCAACAGAGTCGCGCCGTGGTCCTAACAGGAATGACATCTGGTTGTGTTTTCATGGTTCTGACAGCATGGCCAAGAAGAGAATCGCCGTGGCACTTGCAGAGCTCATGCACGGCAGCAAAGATAACTTGATTTATCTGGACCTAAACCTTCAGGATTGGGATGACTCCAGTTTCAGAGGGAAGACTGGCATAGACTGCATTGTGGAGCAGTTGAGCAAGAAACGGCAATCTGTTCTCTTCCTTGACAACATTGATAGAGCTGACTGCCTTGTTCAGGATAGTCTATCTGATGCTATTAAGTCTGGCAGGTTCCAAGACATGCGAGGCAAGGTGGTTGACATTAATGACTCGATTGTGGTTTTGTCAAGAAGCATGATACAGGGCAGCAAAAATGGGTTGGAAGAGGGCCTTTCATTTTCTGAAGAAAAGATTCTGGCAACTCGCGGACATCGACTGAAGATCCTGGTTGAACCGGGTAGGGCAATCACCAGTGGATGCCCTAGTGGTAAGGTGGTAGTTTCCCCAAGGCATTTTCTCACCAAAATTCAAGCATCTTTGTGCTCTGGTTCCATCAGCAAGAGAAAGCTCAGTATTTCTGATGATCAGGAAAAGCTACAAGAGTCGCCAAGCAGTTCAAAGCGACTGCACAGAACATCGAGTGTACCATTCGACCTGAACCTCCCTGTTGATGAAGATGAACCCCTTGATGCTGATGACGACAGTAGTAGCCATGAAAATTCATATGGCAACACAGAAAAATCCATTGATGCCCTTTTGCATTCGGTTGATGGATCAATCAACTTTAAGCCGTTTGACTTTGATAAACTTGCTGATGACATGCTGCAGGAGTTCAGCAACATACTCAGGAAAAATCTGGGTTCTGAGTGCATGTTGGAGATTGATGTTGGTGCAATGGAACAAATACTTGCCGCAGCATGGAAATCAGAGGAGGATAGGAAACCTGTGCCGACCTGGCTGGAGCAGGTTTTTGCCAGGAGCCTTGACGAGCTGAAGCTCAAGCGTAAGCATGTGAGTAGCTCTACCCTTAGACTAGTGGCCTGTGAGGACACAGTACCAGCAGTGAAAGGAGACGGTTTAGGAGTTTTGCTCCCGCCAAGAATAATTCTAGATTGTTGATGATATTATCTGTATAGGGATCGCTGTAATTATCTGTAGTCCACAATAGTATAGCATTATTTGTTGGCTAAATAAGCTCTAGTCTAGCTGATGCATTGCCTTGGGTTCTCTAATTAGCTACTGCCATTACTGTCATATCATTTTCTACCTCAGGGCCTTTTCCAGATATATGGGCATCCGAATGTATATTGGTTGTAACTACTATGGATTGTCAATATTTGATTGTTCTATATATACATGGACACATGGTGCTCAGTCAGTGTACTTGTGTGGTTCATGCTGAAATCCACAACTGCAAGGTTGCTTACATATTTTGTTGGCCAACTTGTATATGTGCTCTCATCTCGTCTTAATTTGTGGCAGGAGTTGATTGCTACTCCAATAACTACGTTTTTATTATTCCTGAATGATGCTATCATGTACGGTAGGGTGCCGATGATATTATAGAGACCTTATAGTTAGTTGTTCAATGGTCCATAGAAAGTTACATAAGCATAGTACTTGATGCGCCTACTTGCATTAGAAGCGAACTCGAATTGGATGCTAGTAGTAGCAGATTTGTGATTTGCTAGACTCCAATGCAGAAGATTCCAAACAATCTGATGGATGCATCCGTAGTCACTCACACTAGTCAGTATCAACAAAAGATGAACTAGGCTGTGAAATCCCAATAGTAATTCAGTTTTGATCATCATGATTATGCAAATAAACTCCATTGTGAGTGATTCAGTATGGAAAAATTAAGGTGCAGAGCTTAATTCGGATCATAATTGTCTGCTCAATGGCGCATACAAACTCCAGACATTGAATTGCCTGGCGAACTCCAAAGGGTTACACGGTATAACTTGGACACTTTCAGAACTAGTCAAAACTGAACGACCCGCTAGCTACAACAACAATTGGACAATGCTTGTTTAGTGATCTGAATATGGTGATCCAACAGATCAATGAATCCCTGTGTTCTGCAGGGCCGCATGCTTTTGAGCAGGTAAGTAGCCCTTGCTGCTTATTATTTCTCTTTCTTTCAGCAGTTCATGCTATGATGGATATGCTATCTATCAGGAAAATAATCCATTCTTCGCTTACTAAGCTACTAGTACACGGTGACTCCAATAATTTTCAAGTTAATTTTTCACTTGTGCTTAGCATCTTCGGCCCAGTCAGTGCCGTTCAAGCTGTGATCTGTTTGGTAGTAAACAACATCCCCGACGTCGCTGACAAAGTGATCAACTCTCAAGCTCCTCAGCAGAACGCCAAACAGGTGAAGTGGCAGCGGACCTGACTTCTCTGGCTCCCTGTAGTATCTACCCAGCACTGGTCTTGCTGCCTTTGTCTGTTTTTTTTTCCCATCAAAACAAGGCAATTGTTTCATTACTCAGTGAACTTGGTAACAGTGCACCGTACATACATACTATCTAGCAGAGGTGAATAATGCTGGCGGTGTACTTACTGCTTCTACGAGGTGATAATGAGGAATTTGGGGGAAAAGGTGGTGGATGACATGGGTGCCAATGTCATGGTGGATGTTGTTGATCCACCCGTAGTCCCGATCCACCGTTGTCAGGCCACCGCGGAGGTAGCTCCATTCCTGCAAATAGTGGTCATTGCCAGATGTTCAGCCCTATTTTCAGTGTTTGTAAGCAGAACTTAATGAAGTATAGAGTGAGAGGAAGTATAGAGTGCTCATAGGCTGCACCCAACTCAATAACCTACAGCAACTTTTCGGGCCCCTTTGAATCAAAGGAACTATGAAGGAATTTCATAGGATTGAAATCCTACAGGAAATTTTCCTATGTAGCCCTTTGATTCAAAGGATTGAAGTTTTCCAAATCCTACAAAAATCCTAGGGAATGGCTTGTTGCATATAGGTTTTGAAGGAAACTTAGCAAGAGGTCCAATCTCTTGGTAAAAATCCTTTTAGCCTATCTCTCTCATCCGATTCCTGTGTTTTTCCTGTGGTCCAATCAAACGATCATTCCTGTGTTTTTCTTGTGTTTTGCAATTCTCTGTTTTACACTTGCATTCCTATCAGAATCCTATGTTTTTCCTATTCCTCCGATTTTTTATTCCTACGATTCAAAGGGGCCCTTCATGCTTTATTCTGGAAAAACTATGATTCAATCAATACAGAAAAAAGATATACCTCTCCACGATACCAGGGAAGGTCATTGTGACCGTGGTGGTGCAGATAAGTCACCAAATCAAGCCACATCACGAATACCTGTTTTGAATGCAGGCAACACATATCAGATATCTAGCTTTTGGGTACAGTTTCAGTTAGATATCCCATAAATATGATGGAGTTTCTTAAAAGCAAAAGCAGAGGAAGTGAATAATCAGGTAAGTGTATCTTACAAGATATGGGACACCGTATAGCATGAGCACCGGAACAGGGCCAAACACGCACGCCAAGGCGACGAGCAACGAAATCATGATGCACCAGCAGGTGGTGGAGACAATCACGTCACTCTTTTCCTTGGGGCTGAACAGATCGCTGCTCGGCAGAAAGTGAGATCCGGTCTTGCCCGGACTTCTGTACCACTGCAGCATATTCAAGTATCCGTATAGAAGATTCAGTTGTCTTTCTTTCTTTCTTTTGGGGAATACAGATTCAGTTCAGTTTCAGTTGAGTCATTCATTCAGCACAATTGCGTGGAGTTGCCGGGTGAGGAGGACATTCAGAGACTTACGAGGTAGACAGGGAAGGCAAGCAATGTAAATGGTAATGTAAAGCGCAGTTTCTTGGTGCGTGTCTCCAGCTGCCAGTACAATTTCTCGGTGATCTGCTCAAACAAATTGCAAAAACATATATAAAAATATAAGCAGATCATAGAGTACGTATCTATATGTTGAGAGCCAGCTTATATACAGGTGACAAGCAAAACAAAACTCATTCAGCCTCTCGTTATTCAGTCAATAAAGCTGAGCAGATGCTTATGCTACCCGGGCGGCCTTATTCAAATGAACCTACAACTTAATTAGCATATATATGTTATGAATCAAATCACGTGATGTGTAATATGATATTCGATCTGACGCTGAGCTACGAATCAAAAAGTGATCCGAATCGCATCTGGGATCCCTGGTGAATAATTTAGCAGCAAAGGCACGTGAGCCAGATCTACTGTCTCAATCTTGTTGGTATTATTACCATTCACGGACCACAAAGGCTAGCTGATATTTTGCAACAAGCAGGGTGGATCGTTGTGGTCTGCTGCAGTGGTCATGTGCCCTTCTCCATCTGTATTATTATTATTAATGCAATTGCAGGTGAGCATGTCGCATAATACTTACTGTTCGTTTGGCTGTCCTGTCCTTTCCCGTCCTGCCAAACGCCCCAGTTGGACACGCTAGCGAAGAATACGGAGTATATTTGCGAAAGTCATATATATGATAGTACTAGTAGTACCGCGAATTAAGCAAATGTAATTGGTGTATCTTTTTCAAAAGGGTTGTAATTGTTGTACGGGCGATGGATTGAGACAAGCATAATTAAGGATAGTACTAGGAGTGGAATTAAGTTGAGAAGTGCAAGCAATTGTAGGATGGGCGAGAGATGAGAAGAAATTAAGAGAGGAGGTGATCAGAAGGAGTGACAAACCGGGTGCCAGGACTCGTCCCTCTCGATATGACCGTGGTTCTGATGGTGTGTTCTGTGGCTGATCCTCCTGCATATGACATTATTAATATCAATCAGATGGTCAGATCGGATGGGTCAACGAGATGAATTAGCATAGCAGTGATGGTCCAAGATGGTAGATAGATTAATGAAGCAGTTGCTATGCTAATCCAAGACTGAGCATTGCCTAATTGCACATATCATGTGAAGAGATTCTCGATTTGACAGGACAAGCTAGTTCCACATATATAGGATGGAGACCCGAATATATATATGTGCTCTTTTTTCAACTTGCTTCGCTTGCATCTACTATGCTTTTGCCGTGTGCCGCGCGTGTGGTAAAGCAAAACTTTTTTAGTTTCTAACTAATTAATTGGTTTCAGAGCATTAATTTGGTAGGTGTGCAATAGAAGTAGGTAGGTGAAAATAAATATATATATATATATATATATATATATATATATATATATATATATATATATATATATATATATATATATATATATATATATATATATATATAGAGAGAGAGAGAGAGAGAGAGAGAGAGAGTATAGGAGGAGTTGGTACCATCCATGGTAGGGGACGAGGATGAAGGAGTGCAGGAGGTGGCCGACGACGTTGTTGAGCATGGCGCTGTCGGAGAAGCTCCCGTGCCCACTGTGTTTGCATGCTTTTTTCATGGAGATCTCGATGGATTGATGCATATATGAGAAAAAAAAATGGAAGCGATGAATGAATGAATAGAAATACCAGTCGTGGCCGAGGACGAAGAGCGCCCAGAACATGGTGCCCTGCGCCGCCCAGTAGAGCGGCCATGCCCACGCCCATGCGAGATCGATGGAGGAAGCGGCTGCGGCGAAGAGGGCGGCGACGATGAGGAGGTCGCGGGCGACGTAGGAGAGGGAGCGGAGGGGGGTCTTGCGCCAGCAGTGGGCGGGGATGGCGGCGCGGACGTCGCCGATGCGGAAGGGCGGGGGCTTGGCGGCGTCGAAGAAGAGACGGGCGTCCTCGGAAGCCTTGCAGTCGGCCTCCTGGGTCGCCGACGCCGCCATTGCCGCCGCCGTGTCGTGGTGGATCTGATTCCGATTTGTGATTTGTGAAGCTTTGGCAGCGAGGCGAGGCGGAAAGGGAGAAGAGACAAGAAAGAGAAATTTGAGGGGAGGTGTTTGGTTTGTGCCTGCGAACGCGAATGCGATGGATGGGCCGCAACGCAAACCCAAACCCAACCCAGGAAGGAAGGAAGGAAGGAAAGCAAGCTCCTCCTCCTGTGCTGTGTGCGGCCTGCCCCCTTTGCTTTGCTATGTCCCTATTTATAGGCCTCCTCTGCTCCTTCCTTCCCATTTCATCACCACACCACACGCTTATGCTTTTTTGGATTCTCTTGCCTCCTCAATTAAACCGTCCTCCCTCCATCTCTATTCAACAAAATCCATACTACTATTTGTTACTACTCCATACTCATTTGCCTACAATACTAATAACATATATGTAGCGCATTACAGCTAACCAGCCCCATACGTAAAACTAGCTAGGATGTAATGTAAAAAAAAAATATGAGCGGACTAAAATAGACATGGGGAGGACCGAACTGTTTGGTTGCTCGGTTTCTCTAGCGCTATGCGTGGACTGTGGGAGGAGTAGATAGCAGCAAGGTGACTCCCCTTTACATTAGTAAACAAGTACTCTTTCCCCCTCTTCGCCACATCTTTAAAATTGATCACTCCATCTGCATCGTTGTTCAGTGGCACCCACATATCAACTGATGGTGACATGTGGGAAAAAATAAATTTTGGACTAATAGTAAAATTACACTAGTGTAACATCCTGAAAATTCAATACAATAAAAATCACTAAAATTTTGAACTTTTTAAAATTTTTGCATCATGCTGGATGTTATGGTTGCTTTTACTTGCCAAACTATAAATTGTCACAATGGAAAATTAAACTAAAGTTATACAGCTAAGTAATAATTATAATAATAAGATATTTATTATGAACCCCATAAATATTTACGCACGAGAAAACAAAGCCAGACAAAGGGAAGGTTAATTACCAATTTAATTTATGGATCAAATATTAAATACTTGAACCATGTGATGCGTGCCATGAAATATAAGTACACATGAAATGATGATCACATCAATGGCCCCATCTATAATAGAGCATCTCACTAGAATATATAATTAATATTTGAAACACCTTATCAAGCTCCTCATAGCATGAAAATCACTCATATAAAATAATGGTCATATAAATAAATTAGGCTTTATACATAAATAAGAATATGTGAGTGTTTAATTAAACAATTAGATAAATATTGTGCCGAGTCTCAATTTACTATTTATAGAATAAATAGATTGAACCTATCCGTGTAAAATATATTGCTATACAACTAAACTTGACCAATCTGCTAATGTATTAATCATGACAAGTCGTTATATTAAATTTAATAGTACCCCAAAGTCTTCAAAAATATATAAGTTCACCTTAGGGCCAATAACTCAAATTAATCTAAAAAGAATTCATTTGTGCGAAAAATAAATAAATATGGGTAATATTAATCTAGGGTGAATTCATTAGTTAAGATAACACAAATATTGAGTAAAATGCATATATGTAAAATTAGGAATTGTGGATTCAAATTTATATGGAAAATACACTAAAATCGGGATAAATAGGAAAAGTCACTGTTCATTGCGCCTAAGGTGTTCGATGTGGTCCCTAGCCTTCCCCCCTCCTCTCCCACCTCTGCCCCTAGCCGCCCCGAGCCCGCGCGTCGCCGCCTCGCGCCGCTCGCCCGCCGCGCCGCCGTCGCCATCGTCGCCGTCGGCCTCGAGCCCCGTGCCGCTGCCTCGCGCCCCGCGCCGCCGCTGCCACGTTGTTGCCGCGCCGTGCGCCCGCCTGCCGCCGCGCGCCCGTTCCATTGCCGCACCATCCGTCGCATCGCCGTCACCGCGCGTCGCCGTCCCGCGCCGCGCCGCCCGCCCATCCCATCGCCGCGTGACCATCCCGTCGCCGCGCCGCGCACCCGTCGTGTCACCGCTGCCGCCCGTCCCATCGCCGCCTGCCACCGCGCGCCGAGCCCCGCGTCGCCCCGAGCCCCGCGCCGCCATCACGTCGCCACCCATCGCGTCACCACCGTCGCGTCGCCGCCCCTCCCCTCTCCTTCTTCCCCTCTTCCCTATAAACACCCCCACCCCTCTCCATTATTTCCCACTCCATTCCTTTCTCCTCTCCCTCTTCCCCCTTCTCCACGCGCCGCCGTCGTCGTGCCGCCGCGCCGCCGCCACAAAGTCACCGCGCCGCGCCGCGACTTGCGCCGCCGTCGCCATCGTTGCCGCCGCGCCGCCGACCACGGTGACGCCGCACCGCACCGGGTGCCGCGCCGCGTCCTGCGCCGCCGTCGCCGTCGTCGCCGCCACCGCCGCCGCCGGTGAGCCGTCTTTCCCCCCCCCCTCCACCTCGCGCCCACCGCCGTCACCGCCCGAGGGAGAAGCCGAAGAAGAAGAGAAAGGAGCCGGGAGGGAGAGAAGAAAGGGAAAAAGAGAGAGAGGAGAGAAAGAAAAGAAAAGGGAAAAGAGAGGAGAGAGAGAAAAAGAAAAGAAAAAGAGAGGAAAAAAAAAGGAAAAAGGAGAAAAAGGAAAAGGAAATAAATAAGAAATTAGGAGGATTTAGGAAATAAAAATGGTCGGGGTTAATCATAGATTATTTTTGAAAATTCCTCGAGCGTAATAGTATTTCGGTCGAAATTCCGAGTTAATTATAAGAATATGTGTCTTGATCAGATTAGATTAAAATTGGTAGTAATTTAGATATAATTAATAACTAAACAATTAGATGAATTCTTATAGATTATTATAGATTATTTTTGGTAATCTCTATAAGTCATCGGTTCACGGTAGAAATTCAGATTTAATTACTAGGAATCTTAGCCGTGTATTATATCGTTTAGTCATAGACTAAATTAAATTGTATAATATTTCTAGGATTTCGTCCGATATTTAGCTCGTAATAGAAATTTCTAACCTATTATATGGATATAATGCTCGGGAAGAGTAAATTAAAAACTTATGACAACAAAATAATTATACCCGCAAAATAGTTTAAATCGAAATTGGGTTTGCCGTAGTTCGCAGATAGTAAAGTCACTGTAGCTTGTGGATAAGGTTGTATTATAAATAAATGAATTAGGGACAGTACCATTTCGCAATTATTAGAATTAATTCAAATTTGAATCTTTACGCTAGCATAACTTATTCATTTCAGCTCCGATTTGAGTGAAACTTGAACCTAAATTCATCTAATTTCATAAGCTTTCCAATGATATATAATTCACTATTGTATAAAATATATTTATAAAAATTAAATAATTAATATCAAGATGATGCATAATAGTCAACTTAAAAATATGCTAATAAATAAAATTAGTATTGTACAGCAGAATAATTATCTTTAATATGTTCTGTCACTGTAGCAACCACATAAATTAAGTATAATCGATGTTTGAAGTTAATGGATATATAGGAAAATATTAGTGCCATTTATTAATCTATGTCCAAATATAATTAAAACCCACGACTTATTAGTTATTTAAATAGAGTTAGCCTTATAATTATTAGGTAAGTAAAATATAGATACACATAGATCGGTCCTAAGCTTGTTTATGGCAAATAATAACAGAGCTAGTGTGATTAAATCACCTATATGAAATTAATCAACGACATATCCCATATAATAGCATATAGTGGGAGAGGTGAGCAACCCTTAGTTAACCAAGCAGTAAATAGAAACTATTCAAATAAATGATTCAATATATTAAGATATTGTGCACACATATATTGTACATCCCATTATAGATATATGGTATCGTATTAATTTGCTTGTTGCATATATTAATTTAGAGGGAGTATGTGACGAACATGAATATTAGATAAATACTAGTTATACATCTTGTCCTCGTATAATTACATATCAACTGTAAATTTGGATTATTCATTGTAAAATTATGTGATGGGATAATCCGTAACCATAATATGATTAACCTAAACAATTCTAACATACAAAGCATGGGTAATTGTTAACCTTTTATAATTTATTTTGACAAGTGAAATATGTACATAATTAAATTAAAGCCTCCATTAATAAAATAATAATACAAATGATTCACAGTAATTATTTGACCGATCCAAAATCCATCCGGCAACAGAACCTCTAGTGTATAACCGTTCTATTTAGATAGATGCATGTGTAACCATAATCCTTCCTTAGCCATTAGCTAGACTGAACCACCATGACAACAGAAAGACTAAGAAACCTTAGCTCTTAGCTTGATTAGAGTCCATTAGCAAGCGCGAATAATATGAGCAACCCTAGGTTCGACCTCAGCAAATATATTTTGTTTGTGCATATTTGATTGTTGCTTGAATATTGGTTTTTCTCGCGTATTATAGACTTTGTGTATCGGTTAGTCGTGAGGCAACGTCTGCAACTTCCAGGAGGTGAAGGTTGATCAAGATTATATCGAGAATAGGGATTATCCTGAGCAGGCAAGTCATCACTATTCCTTGAACATATTGATCCCAATTGCGAAATTGTTTTGTTTATAAATAATATTGCATGCAATGATGAACATCCTACTTGTGATTATGCCATGCCTTGATTATTGTTTACCCTTAAATCTTTGTAACCATGTTTACGTATGAGTCCCTAGTCAACTATGACAATTGCTTAGAAAGGCTATTCTAGAATCATGCATACTCATATTTATCAAATGCTATATGCTTGGGCAATTACCTTTGGGAAGGTAATTGAGATGCGGCATGTGGAGACATGAGCGCCACATTGCCATGATGTTGATGACATGATTTGTGAAAGTGGAAATAAAATTAAACAACTGTTTTCGACTGGGGCGGACGGAGGATTTGGGTGGTATCTGGAAAAGGCTAGTACCGTCCCCGGTCAATTAAGGACCGAGCCATGAAGTTAAGCATGAAACGACCCCCGTACAACCGTACTTCTCGAATGGGTATAGACCTAGCGGATTAGATAGCTGAGCGGAGGCAGTATCCCTGCATAGATGGTTCACCCCTGAGTGAGGCAGGTGCGCTACAATGGGACAGCCGTTGAGGTAGGGCCGAGAGGCGTGCCCTACATCGGTGTCGCCATTGGTAGGACTGCCATGAGTGTGTGAGAGAGAGAACTTAACTTGAACCATAATTTAATATGCGTGTGAGACTTCTCTTTCCCGGGAGCGCCAGAACTCCTCTCACTGCAAGAAACATGGACGCCTAGAGTGCATGAGGATTTAAGTTCATGGAGCGGGTACTGCCAATGCGAGGTTATCGAAAAGCTTTGCCGTGACGCGTCTCATGTGTTGGGACGAGGCTCATGTGTTGGGCAGTCGCGGAGTGCGGGTAAAGTGTACATCCACTGCAGTGTGAGTAAACCAAATCTATTCGAATAGCCGTGCTCGCGGTTAATGAGTACCGGGACATGTATTACACTTGGCTAGACTCTAAATTCTTAACTTGTGTGGGATGGGATATTGCATGGTGATTTTTATGCTGATGGAGCCACTTCCTGAGAGGAGGGAAGGTGGACGTCCTCAGAAAACCATGACGACTCAATGGCGGGAAGCTATCCTTGGGATCACAATGGATGGTGGACAGAACCGTCGTTGTTTAATGAGAACACTGGAACTAAAATTTGATCAGTCTATGATAGGTCTTAGGCTTGTGAAAATATTTGCAAAACGCAGCTTTATGCAAAAGAACCTAAAACCATTCCTTGAATACCCTCTATCATATGCATTGTTGTTGTGGTGGCTTGCTGAGTACGGTTGGTACTCACCCTTGCTATTTATATATCTTTTAGGAGAGTGTTGAAGAGAATCCCTTGTTGGTACGCTTGCGTATCCCACAAGATGATCGGAGTGCGGTCTTGTTCTAGGTCTCGTCCCCAGTCGACTGCCTGTGGCATGTTAACCGGGCCCTTATATTATTTAGTCTTCCGCTGTTGTTCTCTGATAGTTGTTGGCCTACCTGGCCCTAATGTAAGTGTTTAACTCTTTTAGCCTAAATTCATTCGTGATATGTTGTGATCCAACTATGTATGTGTGTACCAACTACTGATCCAGGGATTGGTACGGATAAACACAGAATATTTCCGATTTTCAAAATCGGGGGTCTACAACTAGTCACTTGCTATTTATTATTTTTTTTCCTTCCAGGTTAAGTTGTGTTTTGACTTGAGATTTAGTGGTAATATAGTCCATGCTAATACTTACCTCCTATAGTTTTCTTTTATAAATTTAGAAAACTTTTAGGTGTAGGTTTTTTTAAAAGATTTTCACTAGGTATTCGCCCATGTTAAAGTTGCAAATTTGAACACCTAATATTTCGGAATGTTGGATCAAGGAGACGGTTTTAGAGGGATACCTTGTGAGCCAGTGGAAGCCTGGAAATGGGTGGTTGTGCGGTAGGGTGGCGAGGTGGTGATGATGCTGCTAGTGGTGGACGCAGGATTTATTGGTTATGTATTCACTCAACAATTGTAGGTGTCATGTGTGTAGGGTTTGGTGGGCTTGGGTTAGGGGAACTGAGGTTGTGAGCCGATAGCGTAGGAGTGGATTTGTTGAGAAAATGAAAGATAAAAAATATAGTATTAAACCTCGTCAAGTATATACATAATTAATAAAACATATATTAAAAAAATTGAAAACTTTGGGTGTCCATGTGAATACAAGGAATACCCATTGCTTCGTCCCTACGTTGCCTCGCCCTCGGTAGAGCAAGAGGGTGGTTAGCTGATGTTGGAGACAAAGTTGATCACCGGTTGGAGTAGTTAGGAGGCAAGGGTGGTGGTTACAGATCTGGCAACATGCATGAGCCTCCAGAGGCCAGAAGGAGAGGCAGAGCAGGGGAACTCACATAGCTGAAAAAGAGAGGAGTGCTGACCGCGGTGGAAGAGGAGGGAGGGAGGCGATATGATGATGAGGGAATAGTTGGGTGTGCATTGGCAGACGCCAGCGTGCCAATGCTGGTAAGACAAAGGGCAGCGATGCGTAGATGACGGGTTGCGGTGCAATGGGATATAGGGAGGCAGGGAGGAATCGATCACAAATGTGTGAGAGAACAAAGATGTTTATAGTTGTTAACAAATTTAAAACAATCTCAACGTTTAAGGTGGCAAATAGATAAACCCTTGAAGTGCTATAATGACAATGCTTAGGTTGTGTTGTTTTCCCTTCTTTCCCAACTCATCTTCCTCGTTTTTCACACGCACACTTTCGAAACTACTTAACGGTGCGTTTTGCAAAAAAAAAACTTTAAAAATCATACTAATCTATTTTTTTAAAAAAAAGATAATATTAATTAATCATGCGCTAATGAGTCGCTTGGTTTTTGCATGCGTGGAAGATTAACTCCCAACAACATGAAAAGAACACAACCTTAATTAGGCTTGAGATTGTAGCTAAGCTAGCTTACGTAGGATATAACACGCATTTAAAGGTATAAGTGGCTAACCCACAAAATTCACTTATAGACAAAGATAAATGAGTTAATGGCTTATTTTATCCTATCATGGGCAAATCTAGGGGCATCCAAACAAATCCTAACCCAGTACATATATATGCATATATGAAAAGAATTTTTTGAAAAAAAAAAGCTTGAAAAAAAGCTCTTTTATTAATATATTGTTATGATATTTGATCAATTTATATTTCTAACTTAGTTATATTTAGGGTTTTTAAAATAATTATATAATATAAGTTAGACCACCCATATAAAATTACTAGATACGTCACGGTATAAGTGAGTTTTCTGGGTTTGTCACTTACACCTTTAAATATATGTATGTGCACATAAGCATACATCTTTAATCACGATCCCACACGATACACTGCCCTATCATTTGGCTTATTTAGGGAGTAAGCCAAACAACATATTTACAAATGAAAAATAATTTACAATTAAAATTCTTATATATACGTTCCTAGCGATCTTAAAAAAATAAATTTGATAAAAAAAACCCTAAAATAAACTCTAAATTTAAGATTAAAAATATAAATTTAACATAAGTATATGCCAAAAGATAAGGTTGACATTATTTCTCGATCAGACACGGTGGCCATAATAAATTAACTTAAAAATGTCGGCGATGTACTGATAAATAGAACTCATGTGAAGACGTGTTAGATGGATGGACACGCACACAATTGGTTGATCGATCGACAGCTAGCTACAAGTATGTATATATATATATATGTATATATATATATATATATATATATATATATATATATATATATATATATATATATATATATATATATATATATATATATATATATATATATATATATATATATATATATATATATATATATATATATATATGGATGTCGTATGTATATTATATACTACCTCACATATTTTAATATATGACGCTGTTGACTTTTTATTTAATGTTTGAATATTCGTCTTATTCAAAAAATTTATGTCATTAGAATTTATTTTATTGTGACTTTTATCATCAAATGTTCTTTAGGTATGACATAGATATTTTTATATTTGCAAAAACTTTTTGAATAAAACGAATGGTCAAACGTTGGTTAAAAAGTCACGGTGTCACACATAGCTAGGCTTATATATAATTGAATTAATTGGTTCCTCATAGATCTATCAATAATGATCGACGACTTTGCACTGCATGGACACGCACGTACGTGCATATGTATATGGCACGATCGATTTGCACTAGTGCAGTACGATCATTTCATAAATTAAACTGTTTGGCCCACGTTTCACGTTTGGACAATCGAACGTGTATATATATGTCTAATTTGGAGTTCCAATGAGTGAACCAGTATAATTGACTTTATTGTCATTGTATTTATTATGATTACATTGACAATGTCTTTTTCTTCTAGGTCTAAAAATCTAGGTTAATCATGTGTGTATAGGCCTAACAATAAATGTGTCATAAACAAGAAAAACAAGTTACAGTGCTTTCTAGAATTAGGCCGGCCTACACTTCTGGGCAACATATATATACATGTGCACCTACCTAAGTAAACTTGATACATACATAACATACATACATAACCGAGAATCACACTTGAGCGGCCTGCTTACATGATGGCTAAAACGTCAGACAAGCATGCACTTGACATACCTTTACCTTTAGTGGTGGAGGCTCGCTCCTGTGCTTTCTACTTGTAGTAGAAATTAATCCGAGCCGTTGATCGTATTTAATCGTAGGGTTGAGATCTAGTTCTACTCCCACCAGATTTTATAGTAGTAAAAATGTGGAGGGGCATATTTGTCCAGAGATAATAATTCGTGTAGGAGTATTATCGTAATTTGTCATTATCTAACTGTAATTTGCCGAGCCGCCGACCGCACCGCCGGCGATTTTCGCCCGGCCGCCGCCTGCCGGATGAGGAGGAGCGGTAACCTGATGCGGGCCTGCATGTCGAGGCGCTGTGCTGTGAGTAAGATTCGAGTTATCAACGGTTGTTTAGGTTGGATCTCAAAGAATCAACATACTGGTTTGGACCTGATACTGCCGTGCCGCCGCCTGCGATGACTAATGCGGTGCCTGCGTCAGGAGCTCGGATTGCGTCGGACGTAAAGAAAAGCGACGACTCCGCCGTACCAGATGAGAAAAAGAATTCAACCCATGCCAAAATTACCCTAAACTGTATTAAGAGATTACTAATCTACCCTTTAAAATAAACAGTTGAGATTAATTCTACTTGGAGTAGAATACTGCAAGTAAAGTGCACCAGAGCGTAGCCCTTAGTGGTGTCCACGCAGAGGCCGACGCGGCGTGACAAGGGTGGCACGCGGAGGCTGGCCGGCAGGGTGGTGCTGCAGATAGGCATGCGGCAGACGGCGGGTGAAAACCTAGCCCGGTCTTGACCGGACCGACAACGATGGCGCTTTCGAGCATCATTTCTCCTCTTGAGGGTGTTGTCGTGCCGTCCCATTTCTCCTCTTGAGGGTGTTGTCGTACCATCCCATCTCCTCTAGTGGGGCTGTCGGATGAAAACCTTGTCTCGGTCTCCTTGAGACCTCGACGGACGGCGACGACAGTGCTTTCGTCGCTCATCTCCCTAGAGACATCATCTTGGCAAACCCACTTGCCAAAACCTCCCAGACAATCGGCGCAAGCTCACTCTAGACTTCGGTCCTCTTGTGTTGGCGCTCTAGCTTATGCAAGTTGGCCACGTCGGAGGGCCTAAGAAGGAGAGTGGTTCCATTCTTCTCTCTCACCCTCTCTCCTTAAATCCCAAAAATGTGGATAGAGTGTTGTTTAGTGTTGGCTGTTGGGATAGGGTTTTGGGCGTTCCTGGCTGTATCGTCGTTGTTGGCTTAGCGGCGGCTAGTCACGCATAGTGGCGATCGGTCCGGTGCTAGCCTTCTCCTGGACTTTGTGTGTTTTGGTGTTGTCGGTGCGTGGGTGGTGGTTTCTTATTGTTCATTTTCCTTGTTACGACCTCCCAAGGTTGTAATCTTGTAATATTTTTCTGCTCTATTAATATGAACTCCGCACTGTCTAGTGCGAGTCGTTAAAAAAAACAGGAGAAGAGAGGAAAATCACTAGATGGAACATGCATATTCATTCTTATATTATCAATGTTATTTGATACTCCAACCTATCAATCCATCTTTTTTAGTTAATGGAATGAAACATTCCGACCTTTGCTCATCAAAACTACAGCCAATTATTACAAAGTATCACTCAAACGAAGAGTGTAGTTCAAAATGAAATTAAACACACCCAACAAAATAAAAGACCAAACCGAAATAAAAGACCAAACTAAGATAAGGAGTACACATTTATTCAAGTCTATTTGTGAATCTCCATCCATAGTTTGCAAAAAGTTGCATAACTGTCGTTTCAAGCCTACGACATGCAACCTTCATAAGCTCTCCATCATCTTTACACTTTTGCAGCTGTGCCCAACACCGGAACCAATATGTTGCCCTGAAAATTACCTGCAAATATGAGATAGATGGTGATTTGTCAAATACCATATCATTCCTACTCAACCACAGAGCCCAACATATGGCAAATGCTCCTACAAGTATGAGTTTACTCTTCTTCTTATCAACCCTCAAAAGCAAACCATCAAACATATTAGATATGTCCCAGGAAGGTATAAACCAAATGAGAACTGAACTGCATATCGGAATCCATCTAAGCATCAAAACAATACATATCATCCATATCGGAAATTGTAAGATCCTTGTTTCTTCCTTGAGTGCGTATATATTGGTGCTTTTCAATTTATCATCTGTTAGAAAGATTTAGATATTCTAAAAGACACCTAAATGTTACAGAGTTCGATACACTTGTAACACGGAACGAGATCTCCTGCTACGTCAGAGAGGGACGTCCCGTCTCGGATCACCGTCCCTTCAGCATCGGACGATTGCAGTTGTTTTGCTACAATGGATGTCTTCAGCCCATTCGCAGCCTCGGTCTCGGATTCACAGCCATCCACAGCATCTGGCCGCCGGAGCCACGGCTGGACCTGCTCGAGCTCCTCTCTCGTAAGTTAAACTTAAACAGATGTAGAAATCAAAGCAATGTAATGTAAGGTGTTCTTCTTCCCATCCCAAGCGCCAGGATCGCGCTCTCGGTGAACCATTCGCACACGACAAGAATAGCGAGGCCATGTGCTAACAGAATCAACAGAAAACTAGCTAGGGAGGGAAAAACGAAACACAAATTAAAGCAAATCGACACAAGTTTACTTGGTGCTGACATTGAAAGACAAGATGGGCTAGCTCTTGCTCTTCCACCACCTCCCGACGAGTGGGCTGCGCAACCTTCGCCTGACGACCTTGTGCTCGCCGGTGGCCGCATCGATGGCGAGCCCGACGCTCCAACGGGAACCACGGCGTCATGATGTTGTGGAACCGCACGCCGTCGAGGAAGTCCATCTCTGCCGCCAGCCCAACCAGATAGATCGATGATGACTCCATGTAATAACGCCTCCACGGCGCATTGACATGTGAGGCCCGCCGTATGCCACGTCAGCGTAACCGAGGTTAAATTTAGTTCATACTGTCTTGAAACTTTTTTTTTCACGGTTTATAATAGTTTAGCGGTAGAGATATCTTCTATTGGGGATTGGGGACCACAGATAGACTCGACGTAAAGTTCAGGGACGTTAGGTGAACTTATCTCAAGGAATAATAGCCCACACACATAAGAGCTGAGAATTTTCAGCATGTACTAGAAAATGAGCACGCCGGTTGGCGTGCTTTGCTTTATAGTCTGTCTATGTTGTTTGTGCTATGATAAATTAGTTGAATCTCTTTGAAACTTGTGCAAAAAAAAAGTATAGGAATTAGTTGAATTTCTATAGAAAAAAAATGAACATTTTATAAGTGTTCCAGATTTTTATTTTGCAAGGAACTACAAATTTCTTCCTATGTCATAACAAATTTTTTTGAACGACCAACACTAGACGGTGCGACGATTCATTAAATAGAGTAGGAAAAAAGTACGAGGCTATCACCTTGAAAGGCAGTAGCTAGGAAAGTAAAAAACCCACCATCACGCACAGCACCTACACAAAACCTAGGAAAGTTGACAGCCTATATGCCACATTATCCCAATCAACAGAGCTACGAATTCATTCCTATGACATAACAAATTGCAAATATACTGTAGAATTGATAGCATATAAACAACATCATACCAACCGACATCACTATTACAAAGATTAGACCCATGTAAAAATTGATAGGAAGATCTACTTCTCAAATTGTACAAATATTAATCAGTACAGTATTACAAAGATTGGTATAAGGTGATCACGCAACATTTTGAACTCTGCCAAATGTTGGATGCATTTCATCCTTTTCTAGAGAGGCCAGAAGCTAAAGTAGTTCTGTCTGCGCAAAGGCATCTCAAGACCATCATATTTCATTTGAATCGATAAGCACTGCACCCGGCACCGCTAAGACAGTAAAGAACCTACAGGTTCATGGAGATTGTCATAATGGTATTAAACTTCTAGGCAAGATTTATGAGAGGTGCATAATTGCAAAGCTGGCAATTAATGTACTATAACTATTGCTAAAATGAAAACACATTCTTATTGTCGACGTGTCATTTGCATTTCTAAAAAAATTGTCATTGACTTATTGCACTTAAAGCTCATTTTTATGCATGATCAAGTAGTCAAGCCTCTTGAAATCTTACTTAACCATGGTTTGCATTAATCAGTATTTCTGATCAAGTAGTCAATCACTTATTTCTCCCTCATCTGCCGCCTACCCAAGCACACGTTCTCACCACCAATCATTCCGTGCTGATAATTCCTTCAGCCTCAGTAGCATGGTTCACCTGAGCAACTATAGCCTGGAAATAACAGAAGGTGCAAAGAAGTCATACACCATATTGCTGAAAATTGCAGCTGCACTCGGTACTAGCGACTATCTAAATATTTGTATAGTTATTGACTTATTCGAAATTATCTACCTTCACCAATCAACTACATTATCACAGAATGGAAACTTTGAGCTAAGTAACCATGAACAAACAAATATGGAGGTGATCTGGATCTTTAATTTGAAGATATTAATAATACATACTGTAGGATCAGTAAGCAAGGAAGTTCTAGAGTCCACAATAGCAGCACAGCCTTTTGCATAGAAGCCAGTTGAGTGGCCATCAGTAAGGAGATCCCGCGTGTTAAACTGCCAGTAGCCTTTGCGAGAAACATGGACATAGGTGTGATCCCCCTTAAAATGCTTTGGATCCATGCCACTAAAGACAGGTTCACCACCAGAGGATGCACCAGGTCTCGGTTCAGCCGAAATGATAAAATCACATGTTGGCGCACTTGCAAACAAGTGATTTTATCATACTGCAGCTGTGGAGTGCCTATTGATGCAAGAAATTTCTAGCCTTAACAAATCCGTGCTAACTCTGCAGTTTGTTTGTTTATTGCTGTAACATTTGATTTTAACCGGGCAAGTGTAAATCGTATGTACTAATGGAAAATAGCAGTAGCTGGTACCTAACTTCCTGTTTCAATACGTATAGGTTACAGTAATCCAATGCAATTCAGCTTAGAGTAGAAAATCCGTTACCAAGCAATTAGGCTCATATCAAAGCCTTCGCAGATTAGTCAGGTTATGGTGCAACAATGCAGCCTGTGAACTATTTTCATTTGCAACAAAACAAACCACATTTTGGCTCATAATCTCTGTAAATAGGCCATGCAAGTCATTTTACCCAAATGAATGGCAAGAGCAATGCAAAGAACTAAAAAAAATTAGGTTAAATCAAGTTGCTGGTTTGTCTAAAATCTAATGGGCACCGTAAGTTAAAATGCAAGTCCCAGTATAAGAGTTAATCAATCACCGAAAGCAATTAACATGCCAATAAGTGTTCCCCAATACAAACCATAAAATAGAAGTACACTACTCCCGTAGGGAAAGTGAAATTGGACTCCGGAAGCAACTGATGTTGAGTAACTGATACTCGGTGACGCAAAATGGTTAAATTAATAACAATTCAGCTTTATTTGTCGTTTGATCAACCTAAAATTTGTCTATCATTATAGCCCCTAGAAAAGCATATATGTAGTAGGCGTCTGAAATCTTCTCCATGAACAAACAATTTCAATTTAATCATAATTGAAGATAGTAATCTACCCTCCATGAGCGGATTATTAGGTGGTGTTTGGGAAGGAGGGACTAAACTTTAGTTCCTTTCAAAAAAAAGTAATACACTAAGGTGGTGTTTGGGAAGGAGGGACAAAAAAAAAAGTTATCCCTTTATCTTGAATTAGCATTGGTGACTTGAGCTTTACATGTATCTGCCAGTCAGCTTTGCTCCTATAGGATCACTCATGCAAAGTAAGATTGTTACAATTTCTGAAACTATGGTCCCTTGAAGTTATGGCTGGAATTATTCTTTAGTGTATTCATGACGTAAAAAACAGTACAAAGATTTAGATACACTTCAAAACATCATCGGTCGTGAGCTGCCTTAGAGAATAATTTATTTTAGTTATAAGTAAACAGATATACTTTATACAAAATACTTTATTTATTGATAATTACAGTTATACTCATCTGTCTCATGCTGGATTGGTTTGATTTTGTCAATTGCATTCTAGTGTAACTCCAAGTCTCCAACCCAATAATGGAGACTAAATAGTTATGATTTTTTTGGCTTATGAAATATAAAGGCGAATCAAGTTAATCAATATTAGAATTTATAATATGTATATAAATAGTACAAATCAATAGTACATTTGAAAGGCTAAAATCGAAATCAATACACAGGAAAGGAAGATAGAGAAGCAGATCAATCACCTTGGGCTCTCGAAATGGGTATCCCTCGATGGAGATTGGAGACAGCTCCGGTGATGGATCCAACAGGCATGGCCCTCCATCCCGATCTATCCCCTCCCCACTGTAGCTATGCGTATGCTGTTCGTTATTCTCTTTTCAGGGCAGCATAGGGACTACAGGCGGATGCGGCGAGCCAACGCAGGTTAGGTGTACGGAAGCGACAGAGATGGTGATGGGGCGTCGGTGGGGAGGTGAGGAGGTAGCGCCGTAGCGCTGGTGATGGAGACGAAGAGGCAGCGGCGGTTGTGAGGAAGAACTGAACAGGAAGAGTTGGGGTGGGGAAAAGGCAGGCCGGAGGCAGAGCACGCTACGGACGGCGAATGGGAGGTGGCGGTGGCGGGGAGCCAGTGAGGCGGCGTCAGCGACCAGGAGGGAAGGAGGCGGGGCGTCGATCTCGGGAGCGGAGGCATCGTGACTCGACGAGAGGAATCGCGATTTTTCTTTTTAGGGATGTGGGAGGACCTTGTTGAAAAATAAATTTCTAGAAGGATTAAAAAGATATTTTGCCAGTTAGAATATCTGATGGGCTGTAACAATCCAGAGGAGAAATCTGACGGTCCATATTTAGTTGATGACGTGGTGCGTTATTTGTTTTGAGAAATCCTGCTATCGGAGTGCGCCACGTGGAGGGGCTAAATGCACGAGAACATGCCCAGAATTCGTTATAAGAGATATGGACCACCATGTAGGCCCAAGTTGATGAGGCCATATCAATTCACGACGAGAAAGGCCCAAGGGATATATACGGCTCCTCAAGAAAAAAGTCCACTTTAAGGGCTGTTCACTTTGATACAATTTTCAACCTTACCAAGTTTTAGTAAAGTTACCAAAAAAGTGGCTACATTTAGTTTGCTGCCAAATTTTGGTAACTATATAAGAAATCCTGCCAAAATTTTGGCAAGTTACCAAAATTTTGGCATTGCCAAAATTTGGTAAAGTTTTTTTTGGCATCAAAGTGAACAGGCCCTAAGTCCTTTAAGTATAGTTGGGATTTGATATGTCATATTCCTCAACTGTAATACCAGCCATCATGATTTCTCCAACTATTAAAACTGTTTAAATGGCTGTATTTTTATTGACGTGACGTTCATATGACAGCCCAGTCATCAAAAGATATTAAAAAAATAAACTTGGGACCACATTTTAGTGGCAAGGGAGAAAAATGAAAGAAAAAAATTGTGGCCTTCGTGTTCTTGGCAGCAGCAACAGACGCCACAGCCGCCACCGGCGATGTAGGAGGAAGCCAGAGGAGGAGGGGTTTGACAGGTGGTCTACTTGGTCTGCCCCAACACCGGCGCATAACGAGAGCGCACACATACAGCGACGACGAGTTGAGTTGCAGGCTAAGTTGTGCCGCCACGATAGGGCCGACAATGAGCTCACCAACCGCCGAGCTTATGCTCCACTACTACTTCGTCGTCGACTCCTCTTCCCTTATGTTGTCCATCCACTTATTGGTACCTTCTCTGCTTTTCTTTACCTTCTTTTTTTCCCTCTTAGCTGATTCATTCATACGTCTTCATTCATACGTCTCTACTGCAGATTAATTGGATGGGATGGCGCCCAACCCAATATCATGAGCTTAACTGATGCAGCCAAAAACATCATGTGCTGCTCAACTTGATAGACATTACTAGTGTTTCATTGCTCGATTGATTCCATTTCTGCATCTTCAGAATTAGTTGGGTTTGCTCCATCTCTGCCCTCTTTGGGGATCCAGTTGGTACAACACAGGGATTAATTACTATTCATTTTGTGTTAATTCAATTAGTCCTTGGATATAATTCTGCTCTCAAGTTTTGATCTTTTCGGAGAATTTGCAAAAGGAGAAAAGGCCCCAACCAATATATAGACTAGAAGATGAACCAACCAAAGCGATGACGATCTTGCTCTTGCGCCGCCATGCTCCCAGATTTTCAGATGCCTAGATTACCAAACCTCCTACTCCACCACCATGTGCCGCCGCCGCTTGCCCTTGCACCGCCGCTGGCGAGGTGTAGTACCACCACTTTGCCGCTGCAACAGCAACGATAGATTCTAGAGCATGGACAACATCTTCAGGGGGCTGAAGGTAAGTTGTGCCCGCCTACTTCTCCATCCCGCTAACCCACTCAATGGGAGCTCGATTGGGGAGAGAGAGGAGAGAAAGAAGAAGTGGCCAGTGACCTTTGGGTCCCATATTTATTTTCTTTCTTGATTGTAATGCCACGTAGAGGCAACGAAGACCAGGTCAATGCGACGCATCAGCGAAAACTACTGTCAATACGGTCGAGGCAATTGTTTAGAACGGTTTTAATAGTTATAGGAGTCATTATACTCGGTATTACGGTTGATTGATACGAATTAAATCCGACCTATATTTGAGGGAGCTAAATTGGATTCTTTTTTCCTGCTGCTTAATGCATAGATGATCACCATATGTCTCCATCCAGAACTATTTCTGGCCTACATGAATATCTATCTATCTGTCTATCTATCTATTGATTGTCTCTTTTTTTTTTTGATTTATCATATAAGGAATGTTTTGCATCTCTATCTTGTTGAAAATTTCTGTGCTAATAAACCATATGCTCTATTAATAATCCAATCAATTGCCCTAAAAAAAATCCAATCATCAAGTAATTAAGCTTGCAAGTGATATATGGGGGTTGCGTCCTGAAAGAAAAAGGAGTTGATGATTTAGGGGGTGTTTAGATATAGGGACTAAACTTTAGTACCTGTCACATCGGATGTTTGACACTAATTTAGAGTATTAAACATAGACTACTTACAAAACTAATTACATAAATGAGAGCTAATTCGTGAGATAAATTTTTTAAGCCTAATTAATCTATAATTAGCACATGTTTATTGTAGCATCACATAGGCTAATTATGGATTAATTAGGCTCAATATATTCGTCTCGCGAATTAGTCTAAGGTTATGGAATGAGTTTTGTTAATAGTCTACGTTTAATACTTTTAATTAGTGTCCAAATATACAATGTGACATGGACTAAAAGTTTTTAGTCCCATTCAAATAGGGTCTTAGTCGTTTGCTCTAGCTGGTAGGAGTAGTAGTACGAAGAAATGATGAATTAATAAAGCAGAAGCTGCATTCCGCGAGAAAACTGGACAGCGAGATGTCATCCACAACAAACTTTGCTAACGATTGACATCTTCTCTTAATTAGCAGAGTGGAATAATGTTGATTAGTTTAAGCTTGAGCCTCAGATGGAACATCTCTTTCACATTTAGTGATTTACCTACTGTGACATCGACATCTCATACTCTCATGCTTTAATATGGAGTATTGTTATACATCCGACCCCCGTTGTCCAACCCCTGTCGGACCCAACCTCATCTGTTGGAGGGTGAACTTCTCAAGCGGGGGACAGTGAGGCCCCCCTTGTTGGTTTGGCCTGGGGCAACGGGTGAGATTCGAGGACTCAGCGAGTGAGGCTGTGTGATGTAGAAGGGGTCGGGCCCCTCGAGAACGATGAGACAAAAGTGGTTTATACATGTTCGGGCCGCTGAGAAGCGCAATACCCTACTCCTGTGCTATGCTGATTGTGGGAGAAATTACAAGATCTCCTTGTTGGAGTAGAAGATGTTGATGATGAGGGGCATGAGACTGCTCTAGTGAAAAAGGGCCCATCCCCTCCCTAAGTAGGCTTGGACCTCCTTTTATATCTTAAGGGGTTACCACATGGGTCCACATAGCCTATTCAGGGAGGATAATCACATTAAATGCATGTCTTGTTGCTTGCCTTAGAAGTCTCTTGCACGCCTTGCCGCGGCGTGGGGCCCGTCAAATCCATCCGGGCTCCGGCTGACACAAGGGACATGCATGTCATTCGATATTTAATGAGTGAAGACTTTTGGGGTCCTCTCTTGTGCCGTGAAACGGAAACCCTACCCTGACCGGGTTAGGTAAACCGTCTCCGGCTGTGAGCAGCCTCTCATCATCACGATGTGACGGGGGGTGTCAGGCGGCACGCCGCCTGACATGCAACCAGTGCGCAGGCGCACTACCCCGACCTCATCGGTGCGACCAGTCGTCAGGCGCACCACGCGCCGCATTTATGCGACGCGGTGTGCTCGCTCACACTGCCTTAAATGCGGTTAGGTGGGTGCTGGGGGCGCCCACCCAACCCAACACACGCGGCACACCCGACACCCAGTCAAGGAGGGGGCGGCCGCCGCCCTGCCTCGGGCCCGACCCCCCTCGAGGGAGGGCCATGTGGCTACCGAGGGCAGCCTCCTCCCTATGGTCCTGATACCCCGGGCCCATATCACCGACATCATTTGTCAATGAATTCACTCTGTACGAGCAAGCTTCTCTTCGTGAGCCAGGGCAGGTAACAAGTACAGGTTGAACGTAAGTCGTACATACCAGACGTATGTGTAGCAATTTACTTTAATATGTGATAATGGTATTGGTGGTAGTCGTGAAGCTAGAACACTCTTATGTGGTTTTCTTTTTTTAAATATATAATAAATACGTACATTGAAAACTATGTGAATGTCTTAGACCTGGGAGCAGGAGGTTCATATGGTTTACTTTACCATAGTATATCATGTAGTTAGTAGTACTTCATTGACAATAATACATGATCGTGTAAAGGGTTAAAAGGCTATTTTGGACAACTGATACGTACACAACACTACATCAGGACCATAAAAGAGCTCGATCATATCGACCAAGATACAAAATACACGAAAATCTCATATACAGAATAGTTATATCGAGGTAAAATCGAGGGTATATCAGGCTAACAAAACTTGCATGAGTTCGATCGATCGGATCTGGCCAGGGTCCCATGATCCCATCGCATTCCTATCTATCCCATGTTTATGAAATCTTTTTTAAGAAGAAGGGAGGCAGCAACTACCAGAAACGGTAGTTAATCACCAAACATGCGTATAGTATACATATCATGCATGATGTTACCATATGTATAAGCTACTCCCTCCGTATTTTAATGTATGACGCTGTTGACTTTTCGATCAACGTTTGATCATTCGTTTTATTCAAAATTTTTGTGTAAATATAAAAATATTTATGTCATGCTTAAAGAACATTTGATGACGAATCAAGTCATAATAAAATAAATGATAATTACATAAATATTTAAATTTAGACTAAGACGAATGGTCAAACATTGGACCAAAAGTCAACGGCGTCATACATTAAAATATGGAGGTAGCACAAGCTAGCGAAGAAATAATATTATTATTGGAAGGAATAAGGAAGGAAGAAACGGCTGGAAGGGAGGCTCCACAAAGACACAGGTGGATGTGGTTGCAACCAGAAAGCGTTGCGCACTGCATTTTTTATAGAACTATTGATAACTGTTAGTGATATACGTGATATACCCTAGAGGCAATCATAGAGATGATTATATCACATACTATGTTTACATATTTATCCAATTTTGTTCCTTGAAATAGATAACTCATTATTGGTTAATGAATATGTGATTCTTTCGTGAGACTCTTTATGTTGTGTGTTGCTATTTCTAAAGGATCCCTAATCAAATATCATATGTGGAACAAATATGTTTAGATGATCAGCACATGTATTAGTTGATGATCATGTCTCATGGATCATGGTATAGAGATACCAAATTAATAATATGGACACATGTTGGTGAACATGTTGTTGGATAGACCCAACATGAGACACTGCAAGAGCCATATGTGTTTTGTCATCAGTGATCTTATTTAGTGGTGGTGTTGAATCCTTAAACCTGATATTGTCATGGTTCCCAACTTGTGTAGTAGCTTACTTAGGGACCGCTAAACGCTACTCCGTAATTGGGTAGTTATAAAAGTAGTTTTCGGGTATGCTATGAAACATGTAGTGGGATATGAATAATCAAGATAGGATTTGCCCCTCCTATGGAGAGATATCTCTGGGCCCCTCGATGTTGTAGATTATGGAAGTGCATGGCCATGCTAAAGGTGATTGAGGAGTCAATCACAAGTTATATAATCTATCAACAGGTTCGAGTGAATGATTGAGCTACTAGATGATGGCACATATCTAGCCTTGAGCTTAATCGATATCATGAGGCAAAGGGGTTCATACAAGTATACACTAGAGATTCGGCCGATATGATCTTTATGTATGCCCGGTGGGTCAATATGCTCTGCTAGGGGCCGCTGTTGACGCGTGGACTGAAAAGGAGTTTTCGGGTTACAGCCGAGTGTACATGAACCTACAGGGTCGCACGCTTAATGGGCCGGAATAAGGGGATTGGATGGGGATCCAATATGAGCTTAATTCGGATAGGGATCCGAATAGGAGTCCTACGGGCCTTGGAGGCCCGAGTGATGGATCCTATATATTCGTGAGGGGTGTGATAGGAGGAGGTATTGCATCACGTGAGAAACCCTAGTCATCACTCCCCTCCCCGAGCAAAACCCTAGCCGCGCGCGGGTGTTAGCACATCTGCGCGTGGCGTTCCGTCCCTGTACGTGTGGATACCGGTAGAGGCGCCGCTGGTTTGCGGTGCTGATCGGCGTGGGATTACGGCAAGGAGAACGCACGAGGAGGAGAAGGTCGAGCCGGTGCGATCGACTACTTTCTCTACATCGACGCGCGCTACTTCACGAGAGTTCTTTTGACTTCTCAGCGTCTTCTTCTGCTGCGCAGCGCGTCGAGTGGTAATGATCTATGATCTAATACTTGCATGGTTCCTGGTTTATGCGATAGAAAATTTTGATTTATACTATCGTAGCCTACGCGTATCCCAACAAACTTCATTTTCGAAAACATATATAAGCTCATATCAGTATATTGTAGTTTGTACTGGAAATGTTTTATAAATGGTCCCTTCGTAACTTCACCTGAAAATTATTATGGCTCCTCGTCTGTATCTTCATAGAAACCCACATCGTTTAGGGCTTCTTATTATTTAAAATGCATAATTTGTTTATATATAATTCAGTTCGATTTCTTAAAAGAATGCTTAAAAAACCTATTTACAAAGGCTTTATGAGTTTCTGAAATCTATTTATTTATGTGACTTTAGCTTATTGCTATACTAAGATAGTAATCCAGTGGCTCTTGATAAAGAAGATGACGGGGATCCAGTTTCTAGTCGGTGTCGGTGGTGACTGCGGTATCGTCTAACTCTAAAAGTCCACTCCCATAACATGGCAGGAAGAGGTGAGGGGTGGCACCATGAGGCAGAAGGACAACGGCGGGCACGTGAGGCAAGAGGACGGCGACGGTATTGGTGGACCAATGACCTCTACATTTGGATCTTGACTGGTGGCATCCACCATCTAGATCTGACCATTCACGAGGTGACTTGAGCACCGATATTGATGATGCCGTGTCACACATCATCTTGGATGCGATGTTGTGACACCCTTTTTCTCATTTGTGTCTCGAAGCATACTCTCCGGGTAAAATCCTTATTTCGGATGTTTGAAGTTGTGATGGTAATATTCCATATGTCAACCTTGTCGAAGGTGTGGTACTATTCTCATTGGTTGACTTCAAGGTTGTCAGTATCCCGATACGTATCCTAGTATCTTGCGATACTATGATCCTACCAAGACGAAACGATACCGATCCTACCTAGTATCCTAATTTTCATAGTATCTCGATCCTACTATTCATTAGTACACGATCCTACGAAATCTTAGATGGTATCCCGATTCTACGATTTCTACGATACTACAAAATATTATTTAAAATAACATGGTATGAAAATAATGTAAATAAATATGCTCAAATTTATATAAAAATCAGTTAAATATATCAGACCAACATGGTTTCTCTTAATAAATGACTCTATTTGCATGACATATATCATTACTACCATTTGTTTATATAGAATGGCTACATATAATTAATATAAATATTAATTAAACTTAAAAAAAGAAAATCTCATAGTATCCCGATACTACGATACGATCCTACGATACGATATTACTTTGAGCAAAACGATACTACCTAGTATCCCGATCCTGACAACCTTGGTTGAGTTTGGTTGTAATAACGGTGACATGATTCGAACGAGTGATAGATTTACACAGCTTGGTTATTATCTACTTCCTTCGTTTCACAATGTAAGTCATTCTAACATTTTCCACATTCATACGGATGTTAATGAATCTAGATAGATATATATGTCTAGATTTATTAACATCCGTATGAATGTGGAAAATGTTAGAATGACTTATCTAGATTCATTAACATCCGTATGAATGTGGAAAATGTTAGAATGACTTACATTGTGAAACGGAGGGAGTAATATAACTTATGCTTTGGTCCAAGGGTAAAGTCATTTTATAAAAACCTAAAGCTATTTTCTATAGCAAAATTTGTTAAGCAATTAGTAGGGCTAAATGTTAGGTTTACTAGAGTAGTGTGCACTACGGAGTCTCTCTCGTTCGTTCTTGTCAAAGTCAACAACAGTCCCCCTCCAACGCTACCAAACCTCCCGAGCCGAAGAACACCAAACTTCCCCTCCGATCCCCTTCAAATACTCCGGCCGGACTCGTCGGAGAGCCGCCGCGCGCAATTGAGTGAGCCTTCTCGAGGAAGGAAGGGGGCGAGTCTGGCCGCCGTCGCCATGACCAAGCCACAGCAGCAATCGCCCCCTTCCACCACAGCCACCACCACCACCTCACCTCCTCCACCACCGCCCTCCACTCCGCCCCCCGCCTCCTCCTCCTCCTCCTCTTTAGCTAAGCTCCCTCTCCGCCTCCACTCTCTCGCCTCCTCCTCCCGCTCCCTCCTCTCCGCGCTGCGCCGCTCCCCGGTCACCACCCTCGTCGCCGCCTTCTTCCTCCTCGCCCTCTTCATGTACGGCGAGGACGTCCGCACCCTCGCCGAGCTCTCCATCGACGACTACCTCTATCCCGACGCCGATTTCTACAACGTCTCCGCCCTTCCCCCTCTCCTCCTCCCCCCGCCCACCTGCGACCTCTCCCGCGGCCGATGGGTATTCGACAACACCTCCCTCCCGGCCTACAGGGAGAAGGAATGCACCTTCCTCACCAAGCAGGTCTCCTGCCTCGCCAATGGCCGCCCCGACGACCTATGGCAGTACTGGCGCTGGCAACCCAACAACTGCTCGCTCCCCACGTACTTCCCATTCCTTCTAGTTCTAGATCTGCCATTTCATTTCTTCCAGATGGATCGATTTGAGTTGATTCGATTGCAGGTTCGACGCGCGGCGGTTCATGGAGAAGATGCGGGGGAAGAGGATGATGTTCGTGGGGGACTCGCTGAATCGGAACCAGTGGGAGTCGCTGGTGTGCCTGGTGCAGCCCATCCTATCCAAGGGCAGGAAGAAGATCGTCAAGCGCGGTTCCTTCAACATCTTCTACGCCAAGGAGTATCGCGCCACCCTCGAGTTCTACTGGGCTCCATTCCTCGTCGAGTCCAACTCCGACAACCCCAATTTCCACCACATCGACCAGCGCATCATCAGCCCTGAGCGGATCGAGAGCCATGCCAACAACTGGAAGGACGTTGATTACCTCATCTTCAACACCTACATCTGGTGGATGAACAACGAAGACATCAAAGTCAGGTCTGTACCCACCAACTTTGATGTTACTACTTCATTTAACCAATTTTTAGTTTAGCTGGGATTTCTAGTGTGTTTAAAATTTCTTTCATTTTTTTTTTATTTTTGCAGGAGGCCAAATTCAACTTCTTGGTCAGATCACGACGAGGTGCCAAGGATCGAGACCTATGGCCGTGTGTTCAAGACTTGGTCGACCTGGCTGGAACAGAATGTTGATCCTGCCAGGACTTCGGTGTTCTTCATGACAATTTCTCCTCTTCACAACAGGTGATCATAAAACTTGCATTTCTGATTTCTCTATCTCTTACCTCCTCTCTACTTCCTCTCTAGTTCAAGCAATGGCGGTTCGTTACGAACATCAATTAGTTCCTCCAGGGCAGGGCCTAGGAAAACTTAATTTGGTAACCTTGAAATCTTTAATGTTGTGGACCACTGTCGGTTTGCAATAGGACACCCTACCTATCCCTGATAAAGTGGTTTGTTACTCCTAATTACGTTCTGTACAAGCAAGCTTCCTCTTGTTCCAGTCTGCAGAGCACAGCCACTATGTCATTGTCCACCAGAAAATGAGGTCAGTTGGACCCGTTTGTTAGGTTTGCACGTGATAAACTAGGAACAAATTTGCCTGACTTTCTGGGGTTTTAGAGTCTTTCAAATTCCATAGTTCACTAGTTGGTCTTGGAATAATTCCACACTAGTTCACTAGTAGGTCTTGGAATAATCACTCCTGTATCCGTATATGCATCAGAATGACAGAAAGTATGGTGCTATGCACAAACTAGTTACTTCGGAACATACCAATGTCTGAAATCAGAAGGCGTGGTGCTATGAACTTACTGGATTAACGCACCTCATTCCTCACCTTTTATATATATTATTTCCAAATATTTAAGAACAAGTGAACCAATTTTAAGTACTTTAGTTTGGAACCACTAGTATTATTTCTTGTTTTGTGTGATTCTCAAAGGCTCTTTGTTCTTTTCTGGTTTGTTGCTTGTGAAGCACAAGGTGCCACACCATTCCATCACACTATGCACGCACCCATGTGAAAACAACCCTCCTTTTGTTGTTGTACCAGATGGTCCACCAAGAAATTTGTTGGGTTCTTATATTGTATATAGACACACATATATATAGACTGGGAGTGCACCCTTGGTGATTCTTTTAGTGAGTTTTCATGGTTTCTTCAAACAAAAATGCTTCTGTGCTTGTGGGTGTGGGCAAGCAATTTAAATTTCAAATGGAACATTTGGGATAGGCACAGTATAGCCTACAAGATTTTGCATGCTTTAGTGATTCTGGCCCATTTTGACAAGACAATTTTCAGCAAACATAAAACGACGTAATGTTCGAAATGTTGTACCTCAAGGAAACTGTTCACCAATCTCAGAGAAACTGCAATGATGTGGATAACTACCATACCCACATACACAAATCTCACTATTAAAAAATATTGATATTGGCTTTGCCTGAAAGAAGAGTTTCTACTGTTAAGAATAATGATCTGCAAAACTAAATGCAGTGTAAAAATAGGCTTAATATGCTTCTTAAATAAGTCTTTGTTTGATACTCCCTCTGTTTCATATTATAAGTTGCTTTGACTTCTTTTCTAGTCAAACTTTTTTAAGTTTAATCAAGTTTATAGAAAAATGTAGCAACATCTTTAATACAAAATAAACATATTATCAAAATATATTTAATGTTTCATTTAATAAAACTAATTTGGTGTTGTAAATTTTGCTAAATTTTTCTACAATTTGGTCAAACTTAAAGAAGTTTGACTAAGAAAAAATCAAAATGACCTATAATATGAAACGGATGGAGTACATGTATTGGGTAGCCATTTTTGGAAAGTTGAATTTGCAATCTTTTGAGTTAGGTTGGTAGTTGGTAGATGGCAAAAAATTTGGGGGAGTGTTACTTCCAACAAAACTCTGATGCTTTTGCTAGGAGAATTTACATAGAAAGATTAGTCTATGTCGATGTCACCTAGACCAGCCAGAAAAAAGAAGCTGTGGTAGTAGATTCTATATAAACAGTAACATGAAACTCTCATGTATGCTCTTTGATGTCAAAATCTGATGTTTGCAGTAGTAAGATCGGTATAGGTGGCCGTTGGTTCAACACTGATGCTGTCATCACCTTTTGCCAATTTAATATAGACGAGCCCTGCAGTGAGCTTCATAGTCGCACTCTGTTCAGATCCATTGCTAAGACATTTTAAAACCACCTTACTGTTGAAGTTAGTGCTACTGGAAGTCTGGAACTGTGGAATATACTAAAATATAGGCATCGTGTGAGGTGGTTGTGAGTCTTGTGCGTCATGACCTGTGCAAAGCAAAGTACTATGTGTACTACTAGTATATTTTGTGAAGTTATTATCGGTGTCAAATAATAGTAATATTTCATCTTCATCTGACATCCTGACCCTAATCCTTTCAACCATGAGATAAAGCAGACATCATTTGGTGCTTTAGGCTTTAATTTTATTCCACATCATTTATACATATATTGATTTGCAAATGATTTGAGCACAGTTGCTTATAAATCAAGTTGCTCTCCTGACATGTCGGGATATTTACATTCTGATGCACTCATGTACCAGTTGAAATTATGGATAGAATTTAAATTGATTGTGTGTTTGTGTCAGCAAAAGACCAGCTACTGTTTGTTGTTGTATTGAACCAATCATATCTGCTCTTGAATTAACATTATGGTACATGCATTTCTAATTTATTTACATCGCTGAAGCATTTTTCCCCTCTTGTGATGCTATCTTAAAAACAGCCCAGCACAATGGGGGAACCCGAACGGGATCAAATGTGTAAAGGAGACACTTCCAGTCCTCAACTACACCAAGCCACTGGATCTCAACCACGACATGCGTATGTACGACCTGGTAGCAAAAGTTGCTAAAAACATGAAGAATGTTCCAGTGTCGTTGATCGACATCACAAGGATGTCAGATTACAGGAAGGATGCCCACACATCATTGTATTCCATCCGTCAAGGTAAACTGTTGACACCGGAGCAGAAGGCTGACCCACAGAAGTACGCTGACTGCATCCATTGGTGCCTTCCTGGGGTACCAGACGTCTGGAACCAGATACTTTACACCAGGATCCTCTCCAAATCCTCCCCTCCATCCCCACATCCCCCTCTCCCTCCACAATGAGAAGCAGGGAGCATGATTTTTTTTTGCCCCATCGTATACTATATAGGAAATGTACCATTACTATTCAATTTTTTTGGTAGTTTGGTGAAGAAAATCAAGCTATAGAGAGAAAAAGGATGGAGTGGGCTGTTTACTGATGGCATGTAAAATCGTTCAATTGAATTGTAAATTAGTTTTGAGCTAACCAATTGAGCAAACAGCACTGTTGTAGACACATGGTACTCTGGACTGTGAAATAGCTGCCGATACATATATACAGGGGGGGCACAGTGATTAATCTGAGATCAATTTGTTATTATGTGTTGATGGCGTGATGCTGTCTGAGAAGAGCAGCCGGTGTGATATGGCTCAGATGGCCTTCCTTATGTATTTGGGCCATATGTGTCCATGCACGCCACCTTAACTTCCATGTATTCACTCATGAAAATAATTAATTTCACGTCGATCCAGCTCCTGAGAAAAATATAGCTCCTTGAGAAATCTTTTATGTATTCTGAAGTTCATCGAGAAATCTTGTCTCAGAAATTACTCATTTCAGTTAACCGAAGAAATCACCTACAACGAGACGATAAATCTCTTATCTTGGAGTCAGCTAACTCCTAACTTATCAGTTGCCATTAGCGATCTTAGCAAGTCTAATGTATTTTTAACCCGGAGAGTTTAACTAACTCGCAAGAAAAGAAACAGTCAACCTCAAAACAAAGTTCTCCTAATGCATTTTCGTTGCTCTATATGCAACAACTCGCAGCAGCCTGCCTGCATCTCTTTCCAGATCATACCTACGTTCACATGGGCTTAACAGCTCAGCTTCACCTTATGCGGCTGAGATTTGCTCTGATAAGTGTTATCAGATCTAAGTGAAGTAGCAGTAGTAGTGCTAAAACAAGATGAGGCCAACTCCCATGTTGTACGAATACTACCTTTGCAGTGGAGCACCCTTAAATGTTGGTATTTGCAAATTGCCCTCTAATGGTAGTTGGCTAGTTGAAGAGCATAGCAGCGTCATGCTCTTTTTTTAAGGCATATAAGCACTTACAAGCCGAAAAGTCTAAGCCTAAATACATAAGTGTTTTTTTCGTTTGGCTTTTTAAAAACCATAAGTCACTTTACACTAACACTATTAAGCCAAAAGCTATGTTGGGAAAGTTTTTTGGCTTATGTGAGATAGAGATATAACTCTACCACTAAACTAAGGATTTCAAATCTATTTGCTTATAAATTATATAAACTAAAAAAACTGATTTAAAAGTCTAAACCTAAACAATTAGACTCTTATACATATGCTTATAAACCAAAATTTAGTTTATTTTACATCATTTGCTTTTAATCGTTAAATTTATGCATATAAAAGTTTTACTCTCTTATTTTTTGCTTGCTAATAAGCCATACGGATAAGAAAGCATAGGTGAAACTATGGGCCGCTAGGTGTTATTAGGCACAAATCATTTTGAAACAAACTTTTTTCTCTGTTCTTTTATTCTTAACGGATTTATAGATAAATATGCATGATTTTCGAACCCTTAGACAATGTGACTTTGAAAAAAACTTTCTATATATGAACTTTTTAGAAAACCATTTAAACACTATTTTTAACTTTATAATAGTTAATTTGTTCGTTTGTAAAATTTATAATTATCACAAATCATCCATCCAATCAACCATTTAGCACAAAAGAAATCTAGCTTGGACAATATTTAGTTGGCTACATCAATAGTGACGGGGCAACTCTAAATATTATTGATGGTAGTATATCACCCCTTAAATAAATTAAACAATCTAGCTTGGACAACATTTAGTTAACTATACAAGAGGCACCAAAACTTTTGACCTTTGACCATGAGTTTCATATTATAATAACTTTAGATGAGAAAGTTAAGGGCATGTTTAGTTCCCAAACAAAATTTCTCACGTTGTCACTTCGAATGTTTGGACACATGTATGGAGTATTAAATGTAGAAAAAAACCAATTACACAGTTCGCCAGGACTTTGCGAGACAAATCTTTAAAGCCTGATTGCGCCATGATTGACAATGCGGTGCTACAGTAAACATTTGGTAATGATGGATTAATTAGGCTTAATTAATTCGTCTCACAGATTCCTAGAAGTATGTAATTTATTTTGTTATTAGATTACGTTTAATACTTTAAATGTGTGTCTGTATATCCGATGTAACATACATGGGTAAATTTTTTTGCCAACTAAACAAGCCCAAAATATAGACGGTAAGATTTGAAGAGTGGGTTGGAGAGCACAACAGTTTTGGGGGAGATGTTGCTGTGAAAATGTACGAAATCCCTTTGAGATGCTTTTAGGAAACTAATAACTTGAGTGTGAAGTAGTTAAGGGTGATTTATGTCATCACAAGTAAACCTGTGTTAGTAATAATAAAATTGATGGGAGTAAAGTTGCTTAGTGGGTGAGAGAGTGAATACAGAGATAATGGGGGGTTATTAAGGAAAAGAGGCCATTTGTAGCCTTGTTGCAAAGCAATAGAGAAGCCAAGCAGGCAGCCACTAAATTGGGTTGGGGTGCCTCCTCCTTCCTTTCTTTCTTTCATCTGCTTCGTCCTCAGATCCGATCTCTCTTCTCATTCTCTTCTCTTGGTTTGGGGTGTCACGACTCACGACCTGCCGCCTTCTTCCTCCCCGTCGCTCTAGAGGGGATCTCACCGCCGGCCGTCTCTCGCCATGGCGGCGGCCAACGCCCCCATCGCCATGCGCGAGGCCCTCACGGTATCTTCTTCTCTTCTTACTCCTACCCACTCCTCCCGCGAGATCTCCCCCGTAACCAAGGCGGAGCTAATGGCGCCTGACTCGTCTCTCTTCTCCTCGCTCGATGCAGCTCACCAGCCTGGGGATCGCGCCCCAGTTCGTCACCTTCACCCACGTCACCATGGAGTCGGAGAAATACATCTGCGTCCGCGAGACCTCCCCGCAGAACAGCGTCGTCATCGTCGACATGGCCATGCCCGCGCAGCCCCTCCGCAGGCCCATCACCGCCGACTCCGCCCTCATGAACCCCAACACCCGCATCCTCGCCCTCAAAGGTTCCTTCCTACCTAGATCTACCTGCTATCTACTCTTTCTGATCTCACTTATTTCCTAGCGATCTACTCTTCTACTCCCTAATATTTCCACTATTTGCTTAATTCAAGGAGCCACCCAAGTTTAGATTGGGATCTAGTACTTCCTAGCACATTCATTTTGCCATCCATCCTACCATAGCTGGAAACCATACTGTTATTCTTACCATTTGCTTCATCTTGTTCAATTCGTCAGAAATGTGTATGCTAATGGTGGTTTACCTCTATAATTTTGCGCACATGTATAATTTCCAGTAACGATATGTTAAGGACTGACAAATTATTTAGCTTCATGACAAATTATTTATCTAAAAATTCACGATGAATCTCGATCAATTGTGCATTTTACAACTTCAAGAATACTTACTCCATAGTAAACCAACAGTTTTCATATTCTCATGCTGCTCATTCCTAGTCACAGTTTCCATGCCCTTGCTAGTTGCTACTGACTAGGAGTCGACTATCATTTCGGTTTTCGCTTATATTTGTAACCATGGCCACAACATCAACTTATTCTCCCATAACTCCATAAGTTAAGCTTAGTTTTAACCTCGGATTGGGCTTACATGGATATTTCTACGCTGTTCTTCCTAATTGAATACATGACGTACAGATCATCTGGTCTTGCACTTGATGTTTATAATATATCCTCTCCAGGCAATTGTTCACTTGTTATACTGTTTCATACCATTGTCACGATTTGTTCATGCTTCATGCTTTTGTATGTCTAGTTTTAGGTTGCTTCAGATTGGATTCATACTGGCAATAAACTTTTCTAATGTTTACCATCACCAGTGTTTGTCTGACATTCAACATTCAATTTAAAATGCCTAGTTTATACATTGACATCATGGTGTCTGGCTAGCTTACTAATTGCTTACGTAGAAGCAGAATGATATGTCTTTACTTTTGCAACCTACCAGCTGTTTAACTTTTTTTTGTTGCTGGAATTTGCAGCTCAAATACCTGGGACAACACAGGATCACCTGCAAATCTTCAACATTGAGGCTAAAACAAAAATTAAGTCCCACCAGATGCCTGAGCAGGTACAAAATTTGAAGTTTTGCCAAAGTATGCGTAACCACTTTGTTTAAATTGTATCCTATAATCTTAATGTATTCTTTGCATATTTTATTTTCTTTTCACAATCACAGGTTGTGTTTTGGAAATGGATCACCCCAAAGTTGTTGGGTTTGGTAACACAAACATCAGTTTATCACTGGTCAATTGAGGGTATTGAACTATTGATCTGAACTTTTGTCCAATTATTATTCGCTGCTTTGCATTATTTGGATCATATCCATACAAACCAATGATTTTTTTTGCATGTATTTGTTGTAATTTTTGCATGTATTTGTTGTAATACAGGAGATTCTGAACCGGCCAAGATGTTCGATAGGACGGCTAATTTGGCCAACAATCAAATTATCAACTATCGATGTGATCCATCTGAGAAGTGGCTTGTGCTTATTGGAATTGCACCTGGTGCTCCAGAGGTATGTTTGTTAATAAGTGCCGATATGACAGGCTGCAATGGTGTAAAGATCAAAATCCTTTTGGGCATAGTGTAAAAGACTACATATATTTTCGAAAGTTGTAGGAAATATGCTACACCTATGCTGGAACAGTTTTTAAAAGTTTATTACGTAATGCTTTGTTCTATATCATCCTAACATTGATGTGCTCTCTTTTTCACCCATCAGAGGCCACAACTGGTGAAGGGAAATATGCAACTTTTTTCTGTGGATCAGCAACGTAGTCAGGCACTTGAAGCCCATGCAGCATCCTTTGCATCATTTAAGGTAATGTCCGGTACTCCAGTTATATTTGTGCTGGTTACATATTCTTTGTTCTACTATTTGCCAAATTTTCCTTTTATTTTTCCTCCACAGGTCGTGGGCAACGAGAACCCTTCAACTCTCATCTGCTTTGCCTCAAAGACAACTAATGCTGGGCAGATCACTTCTAAGTTGCATGTTATTGAATTGGGTGCCCAGCCAGGTTTGTCTCTGGAAATTTTCAAGATTTGTTTTGTTTCTATTTTCAAGTTTCTAGCAGAGTAAGAAATAAGTAGAATGCCTTTTATCAAACACACATTTGTCATTTAGTGTAGTCAGTGCTATTCTGCAAATGGTTCTATATTCCACCCCATTCTTCTCCTTGTAGGCCATTAACAGTGAATAAATGTTCATGGATAAATCATTCCTCTGTTCACTCGTTCTTCCTATCATTTATTTCAGGGAAACCAGGGTTTTCCAAGAAGCAAGCTGATCTTTTCTTCCCCCCAGATTTTCAGGATGATTTTCCTGTGGCCATGCAGGTGAATATCTTGCACTCTAAAGGAAGTATACCATGTTAGATACCGCATAGATCTTATTTTTTTTAATTTTCTGTCAATTACAGATCTCTCAGAAGTATGGCCTTATCTATGTAATTACGAAGCTTGGCCTTTTATTTGTATATGACTTGGAAACAGCTGCAGCGGTCTATAGAAATAGAATTAGTCCAGATCCTATATTCTTGACAGCAGAGTCTTCTGCAAGTGGTGGTTTTTATGCCATCAATAGGAGAGGACAGGTTTTACATGCCACAGTTAATGATGCAACCATTGTGCCTTTTGTCAGCAGTCAAGTATGTTCTCCTGCTCTTAAATTACTTGGCTTATGTGCTTGCTATTATCGTTTTTAACACATTTTGTTTTATGCAGTTAAATAACCTTGAACTAGCTGTAAATCTTGCCAAAAGAGCTAATCTTCCTGGGGCAGAGAACTTAGTAAGTTCCATTACTTCTATGCTTTTGTTGTGATGCTGTTACAATCGCAATTTACGCTTGTTACCTATGCTGGTTTTATCAGTGGCATATATTTTCCTGCAAGATATGATAGCGAGTTTAATGCTTTATATTGCAGGTTGTGCAAAGGTTTCAAGAATTGTTTGCACAAACAAAATACAAGGAAGCAGCTGAGTTGGCTGCAGAATCTCCTCAAGGTCTTCTCCGAACTCCTGAGACTGTTGCAAAATTTCAGGTGCATTTCTGCTCTTGATTACAGAGCTATTAACACTTCTTTACCTCCATTTTACAGCTATTTTTCACATTCTGTACTGTTAAAAGCTTAAAATTATGTGAACTGATGGATGATGCAGCATGTTTACTATGCTGGCCCTAGATTATAGAGATTAGTGTGACTCTTACCATAGCAATTTCAGCAATGCGACTACTATGGTGACTTCTTTATAAAATCATTGGGCTTTATGAATAAAAAAAATGTTCCTAATGGAAACACCTGGTAACTACTTACCGTTACTTTCTTGAGGTTTTATTTGATAAATGCTTCAAACATAGTGAATGCATTACCATTATTATTTTCATTTACTTTCCTGTGTTGGGACTGTACAACTAATCTTAATGCTTATGCTCTTCTGCTTGACTTAGCTTTTTCGTTTCTGTGCTTTTAAATGCAGAGTGTTCCTGTTCAAGCTGGGCAAACGCCTCCACTCTTGCAGTACTTTGGCACATTGCTAACTCGGGGGAAGCTCAATGCTTACGAGTCTCTTGAGCTATCTCGACTTGTTGTCAATCAGAACAAAAAGAACCTTTTGGAAAACTGGTTGGCTGAAGACAAATTGGAGTGCAGTGAAGAACTTGGAGATCTTGTCAAGGTAAAATGGGTGTTAAGTTGTTTGTTGATTGCACATATCGATTTTGTTACACTGTGTCCTGTTTGACTGTCTGGATTGTTCATTAATTGATACCTGCACTCTTTGGTGTAGACTGTGGACAATGATCTTGCTCTGAAAATATACATAAAGGCTAGGGCAACCCCTAAAGTTGTTGCCGCTTTTGCTGAAAGAAGGGAATTTGACAAGATCCTTATATATTCAAAGCAGGTATATTTGTTCAGTATTGATGAATCCTCATTTTCAGCTGTAAGAGTTCAGCTTTGATGTAAACTGTTGGCCTAATACATTTGCTGTTTCAGGTTGGATACACCCCTGACTACCTCTTCCTCCTCCAGACCATTTTACGTACGGATCCACAGGTAATGTATTGGTTAAGCTATTTTGGGCTAGGGTGAAATACTCTGCTTTGTTCTGTGGGTTGTTGATTTTTATTTGCAAAATTAATTATTTACTGTATATCTCTTTTACCAGGGAGCTGTCAACTTTGCGCTCATGATGTCACAAATGGAGGGGGGCTGTCCAGTTGATTACAATACTATAACTGATCTCTTCCTTCAGGTATCCTTTTAATTCATTTCAATGCATAGTCGGTATGTAATACCTTTGCTTTTTTACCATGAAATTCAGTTGTGTCTTGCCTTACCATGCCCATTTTTTAACAGAGAAACATGATACGTGAGGCAACAGCTTTCCTGCTGGATGTTTTAAAGCCAAACTTGCCGGAGCATGCTTTTCTTCAAACCAAGGTTAGCAGTTTTTTCCCAATAAGTTAGGCCTTTTGCCTTTGCATTGCCATGTTGCTCAGTGGCTTCTTTTACCTTTATACTGTTGTGTTTGTGTTGCTCAGTAGTTTCTGTTTGAATTGGTTGTAGGTTTTGGAGATCAACTTGGTCACTTACCCAAATGTTGCTGATGCCATCCTTGCTAATGGTATGTTCAGTCATTATGATCGCCCTCGTGTTGCTCAGCTTTGTGAAAAGGCTGGCTTGTACTTGCGAGCTCTCCAGGTCAGTACCTTTTTGTTGTTTTGGTTTACTTTTTTTTTCTTTGCCTGTCTGTTTAATTAACATTATATTGTGATGCAGCATTACACAGAATTACCAGATATCAAGCGTGTCATGGTGAATACCCATGCCATTGAGCCACAGGTTTGTTATCTTAAGTTATGCTTTGTTGCCTGTCTATTATTACTGGCTGGGGTGGTCTATTTACACCATTATTGAACAGGCACTTGTTGAGTTCTTTGGCACTCTTTCAAGAGAGTGGGCTTTGGAGTGCATGAAGGACCTTCTGCTGGTCAATCTAAGAGGGAATCTTCAAATTGTTGTACAGGTATTTGCTACATTTAGTTTAACCTTCCCTTTTTTGTCACTTCTCACATTGGTTCTGATTATTATCGAAACATGTGTCATATCTGCAGGCTGCCAAAGAATACTCTGAGCAGCTAGGGGTTGATGCTTGCATAAAACTGTTTGAGCAATTCAAATCTTACGAGGGCCTTTACTTTTTCTTGGGAGCTTATTTGAGTTCCAGGTAGTTAACTACTCCTGATGTTGATATGTGCGAAGCAATTTTGTCCTTAACGTGGCGCACCTTAATATCGTTCTTTACATTCAACAGTGAGGATCCAGATATTCATTTCAAATACATAGAAGCAGCTGCTAGGACTGGACAGATCAAAGAAGTTGAACGTGTAACCAGGGAATCCAACTTTTATGATGCGGAGAAGACAAAGAACTTTTTAATGGAAGCGAAACTGCCTGATGCCCGTCCGCTGATTAATGTCTGCGACCGCTTTGGATTTGTTCCAGATTTGACCCACTATCTGTATACAAATAATATGCTTCGGTATATTGAAGGCTATGTACAGAAAGTATGCAACTCTTCCAATTCAGTGTTATTGGAGTATCATCATTCTCATGTGCTATGTATTTAAATTCTTATTTTCCTTTATATTGTAGGTGAACCCTGGAAATGCTCCATTAGTTGTTGGACAGCTACTTGATGATGAGTGCCCTGAAGATTTCATTAAGGGTTTGATTCTGTCTGTCCGTTCTCTCCTTCCTGTTGAGCCACTAGTTGATGAATGCGAGAAGAGGTATGATTCTTTATATTATCTTGTATTCCACAACCAGATTAAGGGCATGTGCACACGCACACAAACATATGCTTTTTTGTTTTGTTGCTGACCTCATCTTTTATATTTCTTTTTTCAGGAACCGCCTACGGCTGCTGACACAATTTTTGGAGCACTTAGTGAGCGAGGGTAGCCAAGATGTCCATGTGCACAATGCTCTTGGAAAAATCATCATTGACAGCAACAATAATCCTGAGCACTTCCTTACCACCAATCCATTTTATGACTCTCGCGTGGTCGGTAAATACTGTGAAAAGCGGGATCCTACCCTTGCTGTTGTTGCTTACAGACGTGGACAGTGTGATGATGAACTTATTAATGTCACCAATAAAAACTCACTGTTCAAGCTGCAAGCTAGGTATGCAAATTGTTTTTATTCTTCATACTTTTAATTTTATTTCTTCTGAATCTTTAAATCCATCGATTGATTGCTTACATAGAAATCGATTTGAATTGCCAGGTATGTGGTTGAAAGAATGGATGGTGATCTGTGGGATAAAGTTCTACAGCCTGAAAATGAATATAGAAGGCAACTCATTGACCAAGTGGTTTCTACGGCTTTGCCTGAAAGCAAGAGCCCCGAGCAAGTGTCTGCTGCTGTTAAGGCTTTCATGACAGCTGATCTTCCCCATGAACTGATTGAACTTCTTGAAAAGATCGTCCTTCAGAATTCTGCTTTCAGTGGAAACTTCAATCTGCAGAACCTTCTCATCTTGACAGCCATCAAGGCTGACCCATCCAGGGTCATGGACTATGTCAACAGGCTGGACAACTTTGATGGGCCTGCTGTTGGAGAAGTAGCAGTTGAAGCACAGCTGTTTGAGGAGGCTTTCGCTATCTTCAAGAAGTTCAACTTAAATGTGCAGGCTGTCAATGTTCTATTGGACAACATCCGAAGCATAGAAAGAGCTGAAGAGTTTGCATTCCGTGTTGAAGAAGATGCTGTTTGGAGCCAGGTTGCCAAGGCCCAGTTGCGTGAAGGTTTGGTTAGTGAAGCAATTGAGTCCTTCATTCGTGCAGATGATGCAACACATTTCCTCGACGTCATCCGTGCTGCTGAGGAAGCTAATGTATACGATGATCTAGTTAAGTACTTGCTTATGGTAAGGCAGAAGGCAAGGGAACCCAAAGTTGATGGAGAACTCATCTTTGCGTATGCTAAGATTGATAGACTCAGTGATATTGAAGAGTTCATTCTCATGCCAAATGTTGCCAATCTTCAAAATGTTGGTGATCGTCTGTATGATGAAGAACTTTATGAAGCAGCAAAGATCATCTATGCCTTCATCTCAAACTGGGCTAAGCTGGCTGTTACCCTTGTTAAGCTGAAGCAGTTCCAAGGTGCTGTGGATGCTGCTCGCAAGGCTAACAGTGCTAAAACATGGAAGGAAGTCTGCTTTGCTTGTGTTGATGCCGAGGAGTTCCGGCTAGCACAAATATGTGGTCTCAATATTATTGTCCAGGTATATATACAGGAGCAACCTGTTAGAACTAAAACATATTTCAGTACAAGTCTTTTCTTATCTAGATTTTTTCTAACACCCTTTTTTGTATAGGTTGATGATTTGGAGGAAGTAAGTGAATACTACCAGAACAGAGGATGTTTCAATGAACTTATTTCCCTCATGGAAAGTGGTCTAGGACTGGAGCGTGCTCACATGGGCATCTTCACAGAATTAGGAGTCCTCTATGCTAGATATCGCCCTGAGAAGCTCATGGAACACATCAAACTTTTCTCCACACGTCTCAACATTCCTAAGCTTATCCGTGCTTGTGATGAACAGCAGCACTGGAAAGAGCTTACTTACCTATACATCCAGTATGATGAATTTGACAATGCTGCCACCACTATTATGAACCATTCTCCGGATGCATGGGATCATATGCAATTTAAGGATGTTGCTGTTAAAGTTGCAAATGTTGAGCTATACTACAAGGCAGTGCACTTCTATCTGCAAGAGCATCCTGATCTCATCAATGACCTTCTCAATGTACTTGCGCTTCGTTTGGATCATACAAGAGTCGTGGACATAATGCGCAAGGTTTGTTTCTTATGGCAGGGCCTTCTATTGGTCTATCAGTTTTGCTCTGTTTCAAAATTTTGAACTGTTTAATTATTATTTGTACAGGCTGGTCAGTTGCATCTTGTGAAACCATACATGGTTGCAGTTCAGAGCAACAATGTCTCTGCTGTGAATGAAGCTTTGAATGAGCTTTATGTTGAAGAGGAGGACTATGAGAGACTCCGTGAATCGGTTGATATGCATGACAACTTTGATCAGATAGGTCTTGCCCAAAAGGTAAAGCGATTATATGATTGTACTGCTTATTGATGTTATTTTTCCTTTTTTATTTTATTTTGAATAACTAATGGCTGGAATGCCTTGATCAGCTTGAGAAGCATGAATTGCTTGAGATGAGGAGGATCGCTGCCTACATTTACAAGAAGGCTGGCAGATGGAAGCAATCTATTGCCCTGTCGAAGAAAGACAACATGTACAAGGATTGCATGGAGACATGCTCACAGTCTGGTGACCGCGAGCTGTCAGAAGATTTGCTTGTCTATTTCATTGAACAGGTTCAATTTAAGCCCATAAATTTCTATTTTGTTTTTGTGTTGAATATTTAGCATGTAGTATGCTGCATTAACTTGTAACATTGCCATCTCTTCTAGTTATATGCAGACCATGCATTTTTATTGCTGTTTTTAGTGGCATAATTTTCTATTCGATGATATCTAAGAGCTAGCAATGTAGTGTGTATGGAAATATGCATCCAGAAATCCAGTTTCTGTAGCATTGCCATCTAAAAATAGACAAGCTGTACTCCAATTGAAGTGAAACAAGCAAGCTCACCTGATTTTTTTTATTATTTAGGCATAATCTGTATTGCATTCTGATGAGTAACATCTATAATTGTGTATTGCAGGGAAAGAAAGAATGCTTTGCTTCTTGTCTCTTTATTTGTTATGACTTGATCCGTGCGGATGTTGCTCTTGAGCTTGCATGGATGAACAACATGGTGGACTTTGCATTCCCCTATCTGTTACAGGTATCTTGTTTCCGTTCATGTGTTTGGGACTATTCATTTACGAACAGTTTTCCATAACAACAAAGCTTGCTTCGTGTGCAGTTCATTCGGGAGTACACAAGCAAGGTTGATGAGCTAGTGAAGGACAGGATTGAATCACAGAATGAAGTAAGGGCTAAAGAGAAGGAAGAAAAAGATCTTGTTGCTCAGCAGGTAATCTATAGAGATTGCTCTTCTTTTGGTTATTATTCTGTTATTATTTAGTAGGCAGCATGACGAGCGGTATTACATTGTTGTATGGTGCAGAACATGTATGCCCAATTGCTTCCTCTCGCCTTGCCTGCTCCACCTGGTATGGGCGGTCCTCCACCGCCAATGGGGATGCCGGGCATGCCTCCGATGGGCGGAATGGGGATGCCTCCGATGGGTCCCGGACCTATGCCAGCATATGGGATGCCTCCAATGGGAAGCTACTGAGTATCATCCACTTGTGAAGAGTTCATTTAGATGATAAGAATTTCAATTTACACAGAAGAGGAGGCATCTTTCAAGTTGTAGATGTGCTATTATTGGTTGTTTAAACTGATTCTTTTGGTACCAGGACAATTTTGGCGAGTGAAATCTCTAGCCAGGTCGAGTTAATGACTAGTTGCTATATATTATATTACGATGGGATAGGACGAGGGATGGTTGTTAGGTTGAGCGGGAGCTGCAAAGGCTGGTACCATTATTTGTATAGGTTGTGTGATAAAAAAGCTTGTAGACATTTTGCATGTACACTTTGCCGTAGTGGTTGGCGTTGGCAGCCATAAACAGGAACACCATTGTCTGTATGTTACTTGTTTACGGTCTCATGTCCAGCTGTTTGAATTTTGTACCTGAAATATTTTTTTCTTTGGACAAAAAGATGGAGTATTTGAATATTTCGCTCTTGCCAGTGACTTGTGTATTCTATAGTATTATATGGGTTTTTCTTTGAGTAAATAAATGCATTTGCCAACCCTGGTTGCTGTGGTGTACAACAAAACAATGCAAGTGTTCCTCGATCGGTTGCCTTGTTGCAGCCTTCACCCCTGCGCTGCATGCTGTGTGATTTGCTAATTGGGTTTGTTATGAAGCTGGTTATCCGAACAAAATCGACGCGTTTGCATGTGATTTGCTAGTTGGATTTGTTATGAAGCTGGTTATCCGAACAAAATCTACGCGTTTGCATGTCGCTTGGTCAGGAATCGATATGTAGAGAGGGTTACGACGGCAGAGGATGGTGTTTTTCGTCGAAGTTGCTCGATTCTGCAACATTGACTAGACTCTTCTATATTGTTAATCTAGAAAGACCCAGTGCAATGCAAACAATGGGCTCGGGCTGCCGTCGTCTAAAACGTTGAAATGGGGAAGCTGCAGGGCAGGGCTTACTCTTCCATCTCTTCTCTTGTGTCTCTATCCATCAACATTGAACAAAGTTGTCCTAGACCTAGCTATTCTTCCTCGTGCGTGCTATGGCATGCAAATTGCAAAGTAAAAAAACAATAAAATTGAATGAATCTATCATCATATGGACACATGAGGAATTACCAAGCTATCAATCTGTCATCTGCACTAATTAAATAATTGACAACAAAAGAATGAATGAATGAGAAATAGTGCAACAAAATAAAACGTAGGTCAAGCCATGAGCATCATGACCCTGAACTCGTCAAAGGAGAGCACGCCGTCGCCGTTGAGGTCGAACCTGCAGATCATGGCCCTGCACTCCTCCATCTCCAGCCGCTGATGCTCTGACCCCAGCCGCCTCAGCATCCGCCGCAGGCTCGCCGGCGTGATCACCGCCGTCTCCTCCTCCTCCGCGTACATGTCGAACGCCTCCCTCAGGCACCTTAGGCTCTCCTCCGCTGGCTCCTGCAACTGATGAGCAGCAGAGAGCCTCATGAACTCGTGGTGGTCCAGCAAGCCGTCGCCGTCGGTGTCGGCCGTTGCGAGGATCGCCGCCGCCTCCTCCTCGGAAACCTCCTCCCCGAGCGCCGCCGCCATGCAGCCCCGCAGCTCGGACGCGGACACCTTGCCGTCGCCGTCCTTGTCGAAGGCCGCGAACACCGACGAAGCTGACGATGCCATGGCACTGTCAGTGATTATATGATATCTAATCTAAGGAGAGGATTAATCTCGGTTGCTCCTGGATCGACAATATAATCAGAGTTCGCAAGTATATACGTATATATGTAGTGAGTCTAATTTGCGACTTGTCTCTGCTGCAACTTACTATCGAAATCATCGGTCGATCTGATGATAGCTATATACTCCTATATATAAGATGATAGAGATGATCCAGCAGGCAATACTTACTAAGGTAAGAGGACAGAAGGTTCAGCGTTAGTTAATTCCCATATATTTCGATGCATGGAGTTCACGCCTATAGCAGTGGACCGACCGATCCATATGATGCAAAGAAACGTTTCCGCGTCATTCAACAATTTAGTTTTTCTAGAACATGCATGCATTGTGTTGCTCGTGTGTTTAAATTTTCTTCTCGATCTATATATGTTATTATTAATTATTCAGTTTTTCGTACTCCATTTAACAGTAACCTGGTCAGTCCTTAATTATTTAATTAGCACCGTCTGACGGCCGCGTAGTAGTATATAGTTACAAATTAATCAATCATATATTTATACTGTTATAACATGTGGTGTGTTATCTTGCACTTAATTAATTCCCTTTTGAAGCGCGGAAGCATGATAAATCTAATCATCAGAAGTCAAATAAATCATCTGATCAGACGGCCAGGTATTAGACAGTCATTTGCAAGATACTAGTATGACATTATGACTTAATGCCAGAGTATATCAGAATGATTAAGCTAGCAACGCGTTAGTAGTCACACGTTTTTATATAATATTACATACTTAATAGATAAATAGAATAGATAGAAGAAGGTTTGTTTAAGAAGATGATATTTAATTTATACTACTAATAGTTTTTTGAAGTTTATATCATCGTCTATGTGGCATACCATATTGGCAAAAGACCATGATCAAACGAGGCTTTGGACCGGGATGATACGTTAAACCAAGTTTAGGGATCTCGACGCGCGTTTTGCAAGTTCGTGGACCTAAGTGAAACCTCGTTATAAATTTAAGTATCGCTAGTGTAATTTACTCATTAATTAATTTCAACAACAGAACTAATAAAGAGTCGATGGTAGAAATAAGCTTAGCTTTGGGTTGGGGAGAGAAAAATACGAATTACCCCCTGAACTATCGCGGTAGTCCGAATTACCCCCTGAACCATAAAACCGGATATTCTTCACCCCCAACTATGCAAACCGGACGAATTACCCCCCTCGACCCAATTTACAGTGGTTTTGGTCTACGTGGCGTACGCATAGCAGTTCAGTCAGCATTTTATTTAATAAAAAATATGGGACCCACCTGTCATACTTTCTTCCCCTCTCTCTATTCTCTCTCTCGCTCTTTTCTCTCTCGCACAGCGTGCACGGCGAGGACGGGGCGGTGGGCGCGGGCGGTCGGCGAGGACGGCGCAGACGGCGACGCGGACGGCATGGACGTCGGCGCGGAGGCGGAGGCGGAGGAGCGTGGCGGCGGTGAGGTGAGGACGGTGGTGCGCGGGGGCGGAGCCAGTTGTGGGTGGCGGAGGGGGCCCGAGGACGACGGCGGCCGGCGACGGAGACGGAGGCCGACCGGGCGAGCGGGGACGCGGGGTAGGCGACGGGCTCCTCCTCCTCGTCGTAGGCGCGCGGTGGCCAGTGGCGCACAGGGTCTGCGGTGGCGCGCGGGGCCGCGGCTCCTCCTCCAAGCCGTCGCGCCGCGCCCTGTCCCACCTCCCTGCGCCTCGCTCCCCGTCTGTCGCACGCTCTCGTCGTCCGCCGGCGATGCGCCGCTGCCGGCGCAGCGAACCGGGCCCAAGGGCGGGAGGAAGAGCGCGACGGAGGTGGACCTCGTTCGTGCAGGCGGCAAGGCGGAGCGGCCTCCCCGGCTTCCGGCGGCTTCTCCTCATCCCGGGGAGCGACGGCGCGGGAGGACCTCCGCACAGAGAGAGAGAGAGAGAGAGAGTGGAAGAGCTGCTCGCCACAGTTGCCTCTGTGCGGCCTCTGACACTGCCCGCCGCATGCAGTCACCTCCGGCCTCGGCTCCTCGCCGCGCCCACCCGCCGCCCACTGCCTTCTCCGCCCCCGCCTGTCGCCGGCCTCGGCTCCTCGACCGCCGCCCGCCCGTTGCCTCCTGCGTGGCTATGTCCAGAGAGAGAGAGAGAGAGAGAGAGAGAGAGAGAGAGAGAGAGAGAGAGCGGGGGTAGAGGCGGCGGCGTCACCCGCCGCCGCCGCCGCCTCCGCGTCACACGCTGCTCCGTGTCCCCCGCCGCCGCCGACCCACCGGTGAGAGAGAGAGGAAGAGTGAGACAGATTGAGAGAGAGAAGAGAGAGAGAAGAAGAGTATGACATGTGGGTCCCATATTTTTTTATAAATAGAATGCTGACTGGACTGCCATGCGTACGTCACGTAGATAAAATCCACCGTTGATTGAACCGAGGGAGGTAATTCATCTGGTTTGCATAGTTGGGGGTGAAGAATATCCGGTTTTGTGGTTCAGGAGGTAATTCGTACTTTTTCCGGTTGGAGATATGCATGATGGTTTTGAATAGGAAGTAATAGTAAACTAAGGGCATTATGATGGGCTGGATGGAAATTCTGCTGAAATGTTTGACGAATACTTGCTGTCTGACGTCCGATACAATCACAAATATTGAACGCCTCCACTCAATGTTAGTAGTACATGTGTTACGCGGTGATTATTTTTTCTTGTGCTCAGGTGCACCTACGGGTGATGTATACGCTTATAACAACTTTATTTTAAAACTTTAAACAACTTTTTTTTTTCTATTTTACTTATCTTGTCAATAATTTGATCGTACTATTGGATTTGTTACAATTAAATCTTTACAACAAGATCTCACTCAATTATATTCTGGTTATTTTTTAAAACTTATTCTTTAATGTTGCGCATAGTTTTACTCAGTTGTTTCAATAAGTATTTCTTAGTGTTTCACTATTCCATTTATAAATGTTACACATTTTTTTCACACGGTCTAAAAAATGTTTTAGCAAATTAATTATTCTTGTGAATATATTATGTTTCACATGACTTTTTTTAATGTTTCACTAGTTAGGACTAAACGTTTCATGCAGTGATTGTCGATGTTGCAGTCAGTATTATCGAAATGTTGCATCTCTTTGAAACACATTTAATTACATGATGAAACAATTTTAATATAAGGGGTGAAACAACGCTCATTTTTTTTATCAAAATATAACCATATGAGATCTTGTTGCAAAGATTTAATTATAATGATTACAATGATATAATTATATCGTAGATTGGATTGATAAATTATTAGATAAAACTATTTATAACTTGGTAAATAAGTATATATACCAAGAGGTAGTGAGAGAGAGAGTTGTTAGAGAGGCGTCCGATTTTAGTGCTGTCCGACGCGTAGGCGTCCCCGAAATGTTTGATCGTCGATGTTAGGGAGATATATGGATGGATCGATAACAGTTGGGCAGGAGAAAGAAAGCGGCGGTGGTAAGCTACAGTGGGTTGGTACTACGTGCTCCCGTATCCGATTCAGCCTTATTACTGTGTTTATATATACATACACCAACAAGGAAGGAAGCCTCAACTGAACAAACATCAACAAGAAAGGAAGGAAAAGTGTCAGGTTGCGATGAAGCGGCGGAAAATCCCCAACCGACAGCGACGGAGCAGCAGCTTGGGCAGATTTACGTGTTATCACGGCGGCGGCGACGACGACAACCGATGCAACCACACGTGGTACGACGAGGCGGCGCGCCGGCTTCCCCTGGACGACATCCCGGAGCTCGCTGACTGCCTCGGCGAGGCCGGATGCTGCTTGGGCCTCGCCGACCCCGTCACCAACATCATCCTCACCACCATCTTAATCACCATTACTACATGTCAGATTCTCGCAAGAAGTCCTACGGGTTTAGTATGTCCCACACCTCATTCAGAGGCCTCCTCGCCTTCCTCAAGCTCTACTTCCCCTACGTCACCGACCACCAGGCCAGGCGTTACCTCCACATCGCCTCCTACAACCTCCTCCTCGCCATCCACCTCCTCCGCCACGACCGCCGCCATCTCCCTCAAACACAAACACAAACATTGCTGCTCCCCCTCCCCGACGGTGGCAACATCAAGGCCGCCCTCAGGATCGCTGCTGTCCAAGCAGATCACCCGGCGCCCGACGATCCAACCACAAGCTCCAACGCTCCAACCACCTGCTCACCACCCATGACGTCCGGGCCATCAAGGATCTACTCCACACCTGCCAATGGCCGCCGCCCAACACCCACTTCTTGTGCTGCCAACAATGCCACCTGCATTGGGGGAGGCGCTTTTGCTCGAATCTCCATCCAAATCATGGGGAAGTACAATCTCAGCAGCAACTCCGGTACATCTCCGACCTGACGTTTGGTACTGCGGCCATGAAGACCAAGCTATCCAAGTGCGTATCGGCTCATGCAACCCAACATATTCCTACTGATGACTCCCCGCCATGCGACCACATACTCTCCCTTTACATGTGCCTCCTCGTCGCCATCCTCCCCTACGCCGCCGCAGCCGAGGCTTCCAAGCACCCGCAGCACACCGCGCTCGGGTCATTCCTCCTCTCCCTCTCCGGCGACGGCGAGAAGCTCGACCGGCTGCGCCACTTGCTAAGATCCATTACCGATGGCTCTGGCCGTGTCATCTCCGATGCTGATTGGGAGCAGCTAAACGCAATGATGATCCAAGAGCGGCTAATGATAACCAAAAAGATTGGCAGGAAAAGAGCACTGCCTCCTCCATCTGCAGCTCCACAAGACTTGGCAGAATTGTCCAAGAGAAGGTCAGCCTATGTGAAGCGACAGAGGTTTGCTCGCACCAACCTGGAGGAATTGCTTCTCAAATATTGCAGGCAACATCCTTGGGTACGTAAATTAAATTCACACTCTTTTGGTTTCTCTCGATTAATTAATTAATTAATTGCTGCAATTTTTTTTTGATTATGCTAAAATTTATTTGTAATTGCAGGAACCAAGTTACAAACTTGATGTCATATGTGGAGTGGAGGAACCCAAATCCTATCACTGGAGAAGTTACCATGCTAACTTCTCAATGACCCCTCCTTCAAAAAAGAAGAGGACAATAATTTAAGTCGGAGGAGGAAGCAGTAGTAATTAGGTCCCAAAACAGAGCATGTTATGTTTGCTAGCTCAGATCAGGAACAGGCATCTCATCAGAAATTACTACTAGAAGAAAGCTGTACTTGATGTTTGACCTTGGAGTGATGCACACCAGGCCGGTGATCATGCCCTGCACCGCGCCCACCACCGACGGCCTCCCGCGGACGGCGACGTCGCAGCAAACCCAAGCGACGATGCTGGTGGTGGCGCAGATGTGCGTGTTGAGCACCGCCACCGACGAGTCGGTGTTGGCGGAGAAGGGGTCGCCGCCGTTGAAGCCGGTCCACCCCATCCACAGGATGCCCGCGCCGGCCACCATCACCACCAGGTTGCCACCACTCGCCGTTGCCATTTCCTCCTCGTCCTCCTCCTTCCTCCTGGGTCCCACCCAGTACGCGGCCGTGTAGCCGGAGACGCCGGCGGCGAGGAGCACGACGTAGCCGCCGGAGTAGTCCATGACGCCCCAGTGGAAGAGGAAGCCTCCGCCCCAGATGCTGTACGCTCCCACCGTGTAGGACAGCGTCGTCCACAGCGGCACGAACGCCATCCACGCCTTGACGCTCATGCGCCCGAGCACGGCGCCGGCGACCAGCCCCACGGTGACGCCGGCGAAGGCCCACTGGAAGAACACCATGCTCGCCGACGGGTACAGCGGCGCCACCGCGGCCGTCTCAACCTCGCCGTTGGAGCGGAGGTGGAGGGTGGAGGGGAGCAGCGCCTGGCTGAGCATGTAGTCCTGGGCGAGCGCCGGGGCGGGGCGGCCGACGAAGGGGAGGAGGCGGCGGCCGAAGGCCATGTTGTGCGCCCAGAGCGCCCAGCACGGCATGGTGGCGGCCATGGCGTAGAGCGCCATGAATGCGGAGGTGAGCGCCCACTTGCGGGGGACGGCACCGACGTAGAAGAGGGCGAGGCCCGGGAAGCCCTGAAGGGCGACGAGCGTGGCGGAGAGCATCTGCCAGGCATTGTCGCCCTTGTTCAGCCACTCCGGCACCGCCGCCGACGCCATTACTCTTCCTAGAATCCTAGTTTGAGCTTACAGCTGCAGCTAGAGTGCACAGCCGAGTTTAGAGAGATACACAAACTGTTAGGTTTGTAGTGCAGCTTCGTCTACTTACAAAGATGATGGTGATGATGATAGTAATAACAATGTAGTATATTGATTAATAAGCCATGTATAGTAGTACAGTCCTAACTAACAGGACATATGGAATAGTATCTTATTAGTAGTAACAAACCTATGTATAGCTCATTAACCAAGGAAGAGACCAACGATATATGCTTGACTGGTGGACAGGAGACAAGAGAAAATGTCAAGTTCTAGGGCTTAGCAACATAGTAGTTGAAGGAATCTCAGTTTGTAACCCCCAATGAGTTTCCTTGATGAAGCCTGGCAGCCCGAGTCTTACAAATTTTCAATATTCATTCATGACATAAAAAAGGTTTGGTCTATTTATTTATCATCACCGTTGAGATATGAACTGGAAATAACATTTCGGAAATTTTCTATACGAAAGAATTAAATAAAAGAAACAGGAAGAATGAAACATAAATAAAACAAACAAACCTGCACACAACACTCACCGACTCCGAGGCCCCAGGCTAGGCACCAAAAACAACCAAAGAGTACGTTTTCTTTCTTCTTTTTTGGCGAGAAATCAAATTATAGCTACCAACGAATTCATTCAGGGAGTAACAATTGTTCAGAAGAGTTTAAATACCAACAAATGAAGCATGTTAGCTGCGTAGATGTGCCACCCTGTTAATAAGACACGAATAGCTTTATAGAAAATACTAGGACAACGAACACCCTGTTAACATATTACATTTTTCAGATTTCCAACGTACCAAGAGCACAAACGCCATGCGCACGCACAATACCAAAAACTGCCTCAGCACAACAAGACAGCAAGTGCGTCACTGCAAACTGGGTGTGCAAGCCAAACAAGCTTAAGAAGAATCATCAGCTTCAGCTCGCAGTTGCGCCAAGCCTTCCTTGTAAACTTCAAAGTCATCAGAGGACCACCGGCAGACAAGGTACAGTCGGAATGTTGCCATCTGCATCCCAAGCAACCGCTGCAATACAGAAATTCAAGAGGACCTTACTGCAATGGAATAGAAAGACATAGGATTGGCCAATGTGTTTTAACTTGTGTATTTCTTAAAGCACATAATAATTACGACACCACAAAGATGTTACCATTGGCTTGGTCACAATATTAACATAATCAAAAATGCCAATCTGATTTTGCTTTTTTTTTTAATCATGCACGATATGCAGTATGTACCAGAGTTTGTGCTGCTTCTGGTGAAATGGGCTTCCCTTCTTCACATACTATGTGATCTGCAACTAATTCCACCGCCCCTGCATCAACCAGACCAAACTTAACAGCCATTTCACATGGTAATTTCCAGCACATGCACAAAAAATGTACAGAAACTGCTAACCTTTGTTCAGACGAACTGGCAGTCCTTGCTTGCGTAGAAAGGGTTCCATTTCATGTGTAAACTGTTCCAAGGGGCCTTCCTTAAGCTCCACCTGACATATCATCATGTTCTAAATTTAGTAAACCATGTTTTATGAAGAAGAGAAAGTGAATAGTTATTCCAGACATATTGTGCATTGCAGACACCACAGCTAAAACAAAATCACCAAAGAGCTTAACACTGTCAAAGTGCTTTTGACTTAATTTTCCACAAGTTACTGTAAATCCTACTACTTTCATTCCTAAAATCACCAAAGAGCTTAACATTGTCATTGGTAACGTCAGCATAAATCTCGATAAGCATGGTCATTCTAGATTGTTTACTGAGAAAACAAGCCATGAACAGAGGTACATAAATAGAAAGGATAACTTGAATACCGTTTCTGTCACAATACTTCCTGTCCTGGCGAAATCATGCTCTTCGAATTCTCGAAATAATCTGCAGTGGAATATATGGCAAAAAAATGCTCATATCAAGCATAGGCAGTCATCATGTATAAGTATAAAGTGCAAGCCATTGGATGAGGAGACTACCTCTCTACATCATCTCTTGGAAGATTAGTAAAGAACAGTCCAGTATCACCTTGTAGGAACTAAATACAGAAAACATACGTCAAGAAAGAGCTCATAATTCATAGGAATGGTGTGGATTGTATTATATGCCAAGTGTTAAGAAAGGAAAATGTCACCTTGGAAAGTTTATGAAGGCCTGTTTTAGCTTCATCAGCAGATGAACGCCCCAGCGCTATCTGCATGACCTTCTTTCCAGCAAGGAATATCCTGACATAAAGGGAGTATGTAAGAATTTCATCAAACAGCCAATCTAGAATAGCTTTTGCAAATACATGCAAATATGTTGTAGTTGCAAGGTTAAAGCGAAAAGCCAAAATTCAATCTATGCAGCATATCGTTTGATGCTTTGAGCAGAGAGGCACCGTACTGGCTAGACTAATAATAATAAGAGGCAGCTACCTGCTGGAGGACTTGAGCTGCTCTCTGAGGTCCTTGAGCTTCTGATTCCTCATGTTATCGTAGGTGAAGACATAGGCATTAGCGTAGTGCTCGACGGCATCTTTGATATCGGTAACCACTTTGCCCTTGCGCTCTAATCCAGGCTTCTTCTTGGTCTTGGATAAGGTTACTGCGCTCGAATCAGGGGCACAAATTAGAGATTTGGTGCTGATAACTAACTAATTACAAAACAAGAGCGATCTGTGCAGAATATGCAGGATAGAAAAAAAAAGACAAGGTTTTTGGATCTCCCTTGGCCTTGGGGAAACAGCATCACAGCATAGTCTGTACCTTACTACTGGCGAGTGAAAAGCATGAATGAAGTAAACAAGCTGTGCAAAGTAAACTGTATGGTTCTCTATGATTAGAACTAACAGCATATATAATAACCATATAAAATTGCAAAAGATAGGATGCGAGCGAGGTAAGAATCAGTCAGATAGATGGATGAGCAACGAATCGCCGCGGATTAGATGCAGTTACCAGGGCGGTTGCGCTTGGATTTCGGCATCGCCTCGTATTCTCAGCTCCTCCTCGTCGTCGGTGCTGTTGCGGCTGGCGGTGGCGGCGGCGATGTTGCTCTGTGGGTGGTGGCTCTAGGGTTTAACAAGACGTCGTCTGTTTGGACACAAAGGAAGGATCATTGGGCTGGCCTCCTTCATGGGCTCCTCAATATATGGGCTTGAACATTTTTCTCATTTTATATAGGAAAAAGTACACCGAAGGTCTCTCAACTTGTAAGGGAGATAAAAAATGTCCCCAAACCGTAAAACCATGCGGAGTCTCTTAAATATATAAAACCGGTCACCCCTGAGGTTCTTCACGCCAGATTTGTCCAACGTGACGGCTGAGTCAGCGTGGAACCCACATTGATCCATATATTAGGATGCCACGTCATCTCTCCCTTCCCCTCTCTCTCTCCCTCACTTTGCTCCTCGTCTGGTGGCCGATGATGGGTGATGCGGCGGCGACTTGGTGCGGCGCAGACGAGGATGGGGTCGGCGTCGAGCCCGGGGGCAGACCAGGGCGAGGCGACGGCCATGCGGTTGGCCCTGACCGGGAAGGACCGAGCGCCACGGCGTCGAGATCCACCCCGCGCGCGACGGCGCCGAGAGAGGGAAAGAGAGCTCCAACCGAGCGTCACGGCGTCGAGCTCCCCGACAAAGGCCGGCTGGGAGAGACGAGAGAGGAGGAGGTCCGGCGGCCAACGACCGGCAACCGGCAGGGGAGAAGAGCAGCGTGCCGCCGTCGCATTTGTTGGTGACGAACGCGGCGGAGCAGCCGGCGCGGAAGTAGCAGTTGAGGAGGAGCTTTGCTCTGGTCCTTGCCGCTGTACCAGCCGACGGTGACGATCTCAGCGCTGACGACGAGAACGTTGAAGAACACTAGAATCCTACTGATGAATGCATTTAAGATACTACATTAGGGAATTAAACCCCGCTTGTTTCCTACTACTGAAGTATGAAGAGATTACTTGATCCTTGTTCCTTTTAATATGTCATTCTGAATTCTGAAGCCTTGCTCTTGTTAGATTGGCTGATACCCCAGGCATCAAAAGAGGACTAGAATCTCCTTCAGCATGGAAGTCCCCTTGGTTCGTAGATATGCAATTTCAGGTACATTTAGCACTTTGTAAAATTTATGTATTTGAAATGCAGAGCTCAAGTGTTTGGAACAAGCATATAACTTGGTGAACTATGGCTAAATCTAAGCGGATGGAAATATATTTCTTATTATTGAGTCATGCCTGAGAGTATTTTTTTTTCATTAATCACTTATATTGTCACGCACTGTGGGCATTGCTTGCTATTGTTTTCTCTGCTGAACTTCTTGTGGCCATATGTTCCTCCCAGGGTTCATACTTCGTCAGCCCAGCTGATAGAACCTACGATGCGCTAAGATTGGTGAAGCAGATAGTAATAATGCGCAGACTGCTGCTGCTTTGGCAGAAGCCCGTGAGAGGGAAAGGCTGGCAGTTGTGTTTCTGTAATCCAACAACTGTAAATGGTTTTGATAAATTTCCATCCATGTTGAGCATAAATTAACATCATTACCCATGCCACGTGTAGCGACGGTCATGAACTCCACGCTGCCGTCGTCGAAGCAGCCGATGAGCTTGATGTGCTCGAGCAGCCCGGCCACCGGAATGCGCAGCGGCTTCAGGCACGCGAAGTCGACAAGCCCGACGCGTCGCCGCTTCACGGTGCCGGGAGTGGTAGAGGAGCAACATCGCGAAGTCGACGAGATTCGTTTTTTATTGGATGGAGGAGTATGCATTAAAACATAAAAGGCCTATTAGCTCAGCTGGTTAGAGCGTCGTGCTAATAACGCGAAGGTCGCAGGTTCGAGACCTGCATGGGCCATTTCCTCTTTTTTACTGTATTACCTTCCTTTCTCATTTTCCTTTTTCCTTTTTTAAACAGGGCTGGGCCTGGGCATATGACATATCAGCATATGGCATTCCCACTTCAGCTCTCAAGGTTTGTTCCGCCTCTTTTCAGTGTTGAGAATAGCTTCTTCAGGAGTAGCTTCTATAAGCAGTCTAGCTGATTGGTACTACTAGTTCTTCTTTTGCTTTTAAAATGCGCTTGCTGCCTTTAAATACAAATAAATACACACACTAATCTAGTAATACATGTATTTATCATCTGTACACTTATCATTCTTTCCTGCCATATACATCTTGATGGAGACAGCAATATTATATTGGGATTTATACTTCTCTTTTTCTACTACTTTTAGCTACTCAATTAATCTTGCCTTTCAACAAAGAAACCAGTGAAGAAGTGTGAAATGCATCATGGTTAGAGCTATACATCGGAAATTTGTGGAGCAGATGTCTGTGTAGACATCTTGCTTCTTAGCTCTTCAAATGCCTTCATGCTTTCCTCATCGAACCCTCCGGCAAACTGCAGAGCACTCGAGAGTAAGTTGTTAATTACAAAATCTCCATTTCACCTTTCAGATTAATCAACACCATTATTACATAAATGGTTGCGGAATTATATACCTGATGAACTCGGAAAGCAAATCTCACACCCTGAAGAAGCAAGAACTCTCTGTTGGGCTCTTTCTCGGTGCCTTGCAAGGCATCAAGCTCTGTGGCAACCCTCTTCATATACTTCTTCGCCAGCTGAACAGATGCCAATTTGATCTATTCCCAACATAACAAGATGAAATTTGGATTTTAGATTTGCTACATGGTCCAAAAAGGTGGCAATAGACATAGGCTAGAGATGTTAACCTTGCCAACTACCCCGGAACCAGACAGCCAATCCACCGGTAGTCCGTACTCCCTGTAGCGTGATATGGCCATGTCTCTAGTACGAAGTAGCGCATAAACACTCTGCTCCACTCTGACATAAGTATAATACTTGTTAGTCCAATTAAACATCAAATGCTTATGCTTGCTAAACATATTTGGACTTGACAAGATATTTATTATCTCACTCTGAAGAACAATGGAATTTGGGAGAGAATGGTTCAGAGGAGATGCTTACTTTTCAAGCAAGGAATACATCTTCTTGAGAGCTTCTTCACATGCAAGCTTTGGATCATCAGTAAACGACGAAACCTTATGTTCTAATTTTAGCAGGTCTTGATACTCAAAGGCTGCCTCTCTTAGTGCATCAGTTTTGCTCTCTGGCCAATCAAAGTGCTTTAGTACTGCCCGCTCATCGACCTAAAATGTTATTTGACCCTTTTTCAGTACTAACTATTTTGTCATGTGTTGCATATAGAAAAAAAATAGATAAGCTTACCAAGAAGGATAGTTCCTCATCAAGCCAATTTACAAATGCAACAACATCGTCGATATTTACAAAACTTGCTGCTCGGACCTCATTTGCTAGAGACTCGACAAAGTCTCCTTGTGTCTCCACATCCGCTTTGACCTGAAACAAATCCATTTTTTTATATAAAAAGTCAGTCCTCATAATAATCTACCTGAATTACTAATGGACTAAGGGAATTCGGTAGTATATATATTTCTGAAAGGAAGCATCATCTTGAATAACTTACAGCTAAGAGGAATGTTGATCTATTCTCAATCTCTCCAATCATGTTGCTTCTCACATCAAAGGCACTTGATGTTGTTGATCCCAGAGAAGTTGTGTCCTTCTTGGCTTCACGCTTCATGAGACTTTGATAAAACTCTACAACCTCTGGAGCACGGTGTACCTTGTCACCACCAGCAAGATTCCTAGGTAGGGAACCAGGGGGTGGTGGCGGCGGTGGCGGGCCACCAGGTTTGCCAGGAGGCGGTGGTGGAGGAGGTGCACCTGGCGGGCGTGGCGGCGGTGGAGACAACGCACTTGCAGTGTTGGCAGTGGCTGATGGTGCAGGAGGTGGCCTAGGAACTCTTGGAGCTCTCTTCTCAATATTTGCAAGTTTCAGTTGTGTCACAACTAGAGGGTTGTTCTGGTTATCACTAGGTTGGTCACTGGATTCAGCATTAGCTGTAGGAGCCTTTTCCTTTATTTGAGCAAGTTTTGGAGGGAGTGCAGATCTTGGAGATGGCACAATACCTGAACTGTTGACACCGCCATATCTTTGTACCCTAGCTTTCTCGGCTTTCTCTTTTATTACCTTCTCCCGTTCTGTGGCAAGTTTATGCCTATCTTTGTAAGCGGGATACTTGTCATCAGCAAAACCTTGTACAGTCTTTGACATCAAATGGAATGAAGATGCAACATTTGCCTCATCCATGATATCACTGGGATCCTGTTCCCTCTTTCCAAAGGTTGTAATGCCCACACCATCTCCTGCATTTCTGAGCATGAGAGCCTCTAGGGGCCCCTTTGGTTTCTGGCTGGCGCTCTTTGGGGAGTCACTAGTGAAGAACTGTGTCGGTGAAGCTAATCTGCTTTCATCATCCTTGCCCCTTCCCCACTTCTTGAGCTTTTGCATCAGATTGGGCCTTTTGCCAAAGAAGCTGTATCTGCTAGAAGAACTGTCAACTGAAACATTGTCCAAGTCTTCGCTTCTGGGTGAAGAAGGTGCAGAAGAAGCAGTTTCAAGGTCAGTGTCGCCCTGTCCTCGTTCTGATCCTGCATATTCCAGCATTAGAAGTTTGGCCCTCTCACGCGATTTTGGGCTCAGGGTCTTGTTAAGGTAACGAGCAGAAATTTTCTCAGATGGTGCCTGGTAGTTGCGGAGCTCATATCTCAGACAAGCATTAACCCAACGCAGGTAAACCAACTCTTCTACTTCACTGAATCTGTTCATTTGTAGGCCTTCTACTTGCTTGGTAAGGTCTTCATTTACATGCCTCAGCTTGTTGATCTCCTCTCTTGCATGGGAAACTACATCACTCTGCACAATGATAAGCTACGTTATTAATATATCTGTATACGCTGAAAATGAACATAATATAAATATCTATTGCTAGTTCATTCTTCCTTTTCTGAGAGAAGCACTGTGAAATTATGATGTGGTTTTGAAATATAAGTTTAGCTCTCAATATAGCTATGCATTATTGAATAGGCAAGGGATTTTTCAGTTAAACCAATGTTAGTGTGTGCAAGCCTAGTCCAATGGATAATAATTCAGTGTTGATAATGTGAGAGATAAGTCTAAATTCTGAGTCCTTGTCATGAAATTGATTGATGAAATCCCAAGGGGAAACTACAAAAAGAAAAAAAAATCCTATCATTTTGTGCCTATTTTTCTTAATGTGAAAATGAGGATAGAGGGGGTAAAAATGTAGGACAGCAGCCAGCTGTCTGCATGCCACATAAATCATGAAAAAAAATATGTCAACATTAAAAACAATTGCTGCTGCTGCAAATGATGCCATGCAAATGTGAGGCTTTAGAAGCATATAATTGCTGAGTGAAAATGATACTAATATCATACCTCTGTTATTTTTCCTTGTGCTGCATCCAGCTTAACGATGAGATCCCTTTTCTCATACAAGAGCTCCTTGTTCTTCCTCCTCAGCTCAACTACCTCCACTTCCAGCTCCTTGAGCTTCTTCAGCTTCCTCTGCACCTCTGCGTCCTTGATGGCTGCCTCCTCCTCCTTGGACTTCAGCGCAATCACCTGGTTCTTTAGAAGCATCAGCTGCCCTTTCGTCTGGTTCGCCTCCATCTGTATCTGTCGCTGCAGCTCCTTGATCTTGTTCCTCGCAGCCTCCAGCTCCCTCTTGGCTCCTGTGCCACGGGCGACGTCATCCTGAAGCTTCTTCCTCTCCTCTTGCAGCGAGTTGATGGTCATTTTGAGCATGTCGATCTCCACCATCTTGATCTTGAGCTGTCTGTGTAGCTCTACAACATCAGTCTCCTGTTCCTTGAGGCCATAGTACTCCAGCAGCTCTCCCTCAAGCTTCACTTCCCTCTCCTCCAGCTCACGCACAAGTCCACGCAGCCTCTCCAGCTCGGAGTTAACACTGTTGTACCAAGAGCGTTCTTTGACGTCAAACCTGTCACTTGGTAGGGGGATGTCAATCTCCCCTGATAGGAGGCTCTCGATCTCGGAGAGCATGTCGTCATCATCTGAAAGAGCTGAATTGATTATGCCGCTGATTGTTTTAACCTCTTCCTTCTCTTCTTCTTTCTCCCCCTGAACCACAGCAATTGAAAAGAACAGTTAAACTCACAAGTTTTGAGCTAGTAGAGAATGACATTCACTTACGTGTTCAGAACAGTTACAGTTTTTTTGGGAATATGCGAGACGCGTATTTTTTATTAAGAGGAATAAATGTATTCACAGAACGGGCCTGAAAAATAAAAAGAAAGGGACAGGGTACAGAAGAGGGGAAGAGAAAAGTAGAAGCCTAATCTCCCGAATGATTTGGCGACCAAAGAACAAGCGAAGGGACTGTCATGGTTGGTATGGCTGATCTAGCCATCCGCCAGAGGTCCGCTTCCCCCATCATAGCCCTAGCTATCTCCATCCAAGGTCTGCTCTTCTGGTTGAAGACCCGGTTGTTCCTTTCCTTCCAGATTATCCATGCTACTAGTGCCGCAATTGTGTCGAACCCTCGGCGATGGTCTTTAATCATCCTTTTGCGACTGTCACACAACCAGACATGAAAGGACTGCTCATTGAGAGGCAGACATTCAGAATGACCGATAGCAGTAAGAGCAATCCACCAAAGCTGCCGAGACTCCGGGCATGCGACCAGGAGATGATCAATCGTTTCGTCGCATTGATCACAGAGGGGGCAACGATCCGGGTGCGACAGACCTCGGCTTCGAAGGCGGTCCGCCGTCCAGCATCGGTTGAGGGCGACCAGCCAGAGGAAGTAACGGCATCGAGGAGGGGCGAAGAACTGTTACAGTTAAACTCACAAGTTCTAAGCTAGTAGAGAATGGCATGCACTTACATGTTCAGAGTAGCGAGTTTTGTCTTTTCCTTTCCTTGCTTGGCCATCTGTTGAAGTTCAACAAGAGCTTCAGTGAGAAATTCAGAGGAACAAATTAAGGAAGGAAGTGCCACTGCAAGAGAGAAGCAAGTATAGTACCTCTGTTGCCACTGTTGGCTCTCTTAAGAGTTAAAGCTGCGACGGAGGCTACAACAACGACGCCTAACCTGACAAGCATGGCTCCTTGCCCTCATCACTGTCCCGGGCTGGAGAGCTGACGACGCACAGAGCTCCCTTGGCTCATCAGAAACTGGCAAGCTATGAGAATGGCAAGCCAGATATCTTGAGCTAGAGATAGATAGATACATTGGAGGAGGAGAGCTCCTTGCCTTTGATGAGTGAGTGAAAGTCACCAGAACATGTGGCTTGCAAATTGTTCCTTCCAATTTGTCTGTCTCTATATGTTTATCCCTTGTTTGCAAAAACAGACAAGACTCATTTAGCAGACAAGCTCTTTTCTCTGTGTGCCAGCAGTGTGGCATTTACTAATAGCTGACAAAATTTACATATGCTGACAGTGCCAGGAAGAAAGCAATGCATCTTAATTTGTGGCTTCTGATTTGCCTGTCATGATACAAGTACGGCTTGTGGCTTGAAAGCTAGCTTGCTAGGCAGGTTGTTTCCTGTGCACAAAAATGAGTGGTAGCTAGTGCGTTATAGCGATATTTGGATAGCTAGCAAAGACAGGACGAGAGTTATGAGGCTCACAGGATGGAGCTTTGCTTATCATTACCCTCTTCTGGACGCACCTGCAAAATCTGAAATACTAATAAGCTAATAACACACTTAGAAAAAGTTCTGATTTTCCTTTTTGGTGTTTTTGGAGGAATCTGGAGGTTCACCTCTGCTGCACCTAGAGAAAATCATTGTGCATGTATTCAGGCCTGTAATCTCCATGGAATGGAAGTATGTTTCGAGGGAAAACAAAAAGCGCTGGCAGCTTGCACACAACCACCATATATACAGAATAGACATTTAGTTTGGAGTGTAGACAGCTCTCTGGTATGTTTTTCCTCTACTCAACTTTTGCCTTACTAGTATATCAGATAGCTTTTGTTTTTCTTGATTACAAGATACAACTATGATGCTTGTAGCTTGTATCGATCCTTGTTACATTAATCAAATCTGATATTAGTAAATCAGTTTCTTTTCAGCTCTGCAGGGCAGCTACTTACTAGTCAGTAGTCACTAGAACCTGTCCAAGACCATCTGATTCTGCACAAGTGCAGAAATGTCACTGCTGTCAGCGCTCATACAACACAGGTTTCTGGCCCCAGTATAATAGAAAACAAGGACACCAACGAGGACAGAGGCGAGTGGCACAGTCAGATTGTCGTCCAGGCGTGTGCTGATAGGGAGTGACTCCACAATTGCAGCAGCAAGCGATGTCACACCAAAGGCGATCACCATGCTCCAGCTCTCCTCGACAAATCCAAAGAGGTGGAAGTAGCACATGTACCTAGCAAGTACTCCAGCAGTTTCAGATTAACAGCTACCAAGACTTCAATAGAAATGTAGGGTAGCCTATTAGATACTCCAACTTGTTACTTACAGGATTGATGCAAGGAAACCAGCTAAGAACATTGCAATGGATCCAGCATAAGACTTATCAGGGTTGTAAGGAAGCTTTACATGTCCGAATCGCCTTCCAGCTATGTCAGCTACACCTGAAAGAAGCAGTGTAGAGAAGTCAGTTGACGTCTGAAACTTTTCACTCGGTGAATGAAAGGAGCAGTCCAAAATCGATAGAACAGTGTCAGTATCAGCAGAAAATTTTCAACTGCAGGAGATTAGATGAAGCTAAGGCCGTACCATCTCCGGCACACAAGTTGCAAATCACTGCGATTGAAATGGGAGATGTCCTCCAGAAAATTACAGTAGCGAGTGTTATAGCACAAGCGTAGTACAGTGGACCTTTAAGAAGCTCTCTGGAAACAAAAAGGGATTACTGAATCAAGTGGTAGAAGCAACACAACTATGATTATTATTATTTTTATTGCAGTAATGCGTAAGAATGCCAAATCTTTCTTTGCCCACTAGCTTGTCAAAGGGGGGAAATGAGATGAGTACCTGCGGTCTCCGTTCCTGGTCATGGAGTTAATGACGCCATCATCTTTGACAATACCAAGTCCAATCAAGGTAACCTTTATGATGTTGAATGCAATGACAAGGGAAGCAAGAAATGGAGCATAGACATCATCCGCACTGCAATCAGGAAGAGTACGTTGTCAGGAAGGCAGAAACACACTTGGTATGGCTATGACATGACAAAATTAAAGATACTGCTAGTATATTGTTGGTCTGGAACTCGATCGATCTGGTTTACCTGAACAAAGGCCACATAAGGAAGTATACTAAGCCAACAGTAATATGCACGAGTTTCCTGCAGAGTTTCTGAAGATGGACAAGCCCGACATACCAGTCAAGAATCAGCATAATTGCTGCGGAAAGACATGCTGCAGTATATATGTGATGTGACTAACACAGGATCTGACACAAACACCTCAATTAACCAACAAATTAATGGTGTGCTTATGGAAATTTGCCGGCAGCTAATAGGGATCTAAACACACTAGTCATATCATGCTACAGAGAGCTGAAGTGAGCAACCGTTAAGAGAGTAGGTGAAGGAAGAAGAGGTGAGGTGACCTGGTCCAAGAGGGCGCGGTTGCCGACCTCTTCCCAGAAACGAAGCACGGCGAGGGCGGTGGCTCCGGTGAGCACGGCGGCGCCGGCGTCCCGGAGCAGCGGGCTCTCCAGAATCCACATGGATGAGGCCTTGCTAGCGGAGCGGCCACAAACTCAGATTTTACATACTGTATGTATTAAGGGTGTGGCTGACCTTGGATTATTGGACGGTAGTAGCTGATGGATACTCCTGATATAATAATTCTCACGTGTTTCTCTCCTCCATCTCTTCTCCCTCTACATGGAGTCCTTCAACTTCAATTCCTCCCCAATTTCATGGTAACTATTTACTATTCTCTACATACACAATAATATAATAGAGTAATAAATTAAATAGAGTAAACTATCCGCTCTTCAACACCAATCTCTCTCTACTGCATTAATTTATCACTTTGGCTTATTGTCTCCTTTTATATACTCCCTCCATCCTAAATTGATCATCGTATATATTTATACACCAAGACCAAGAATAATTTAAATCATATCAATCAAGACACCATGTACATATTCTCCCACAATACATGCATCGATTAAAACAACATGTCAATTACACGCTTAGCATGTACACATTTTCTCTTACTACATTTATTGTATTCCATTAAAATCCGTATCCATGCGGTTATATAATTATCAATTTGAGAAATTTTGGATTTCATTATATGATGATCAATTTGGGAAGGAGTGAGTAATTAGGAAGATAGCCCGCGCATTCGCGCGGGCATGTGTATTAGTTTGTTTTGAAAATAGTTCTAACAAAATAAATTGAAATTAAAATAAGGTGTTTTCTATTTTTAATTGAGTGTTCCTTGCATCTTTTTTTTTTGAAGAAATATCAACAAACTATAATAAATATATTTTCCCACCCTGCTAACCCTATCTTCAATTGCTTCATATATATGCAATTCGTTATGCATAGAGATAGAAAAGTTCTTAAAAAAATATTTACTGTATTTCGAATTTAGTGATTAAGTCTAATTTCAAATATGTATTCAAATCAAATTATTGTTTTATTCTAAATTGTCTTTTTAGGGATTTTAAAGTGTGTATCGTGTTGTGTTTGGAGTTTTCTTTTAATACTTATTTTATTATTCCAAATTTTAGCTATTTATATGGACTCTTGATATTTTATATTCTACATGAAATCTTGTTGTATTTTTATAGTTTTAATGATTTTTTAGTGTATATTTTAATCAATTTGCTTGTTTTTTTTGCTATGAATTTACATACAAACTCCTTGTAGTTGATACGCTTGCTACCATCGGTCTCGTGGATCATCTCGTCGACCTCCTCATTAGTGAGCCTCTCCTGATACATTGGACATGACGTGACTGAGCTTGGCGTTAGAGATGAAGCCATTTTCTACTCCTTGCCGAAGACTCGGAACATCTCCCTCTGCCCCTCCTCTCAATACTTGTCCTTTTGCATGCCATTAGGCCTAGAAACTCGTGGAAGTCAATGCTACCGCTGTCGTCGGTGTCTATCTGGCTAATAATGTCTTGTAGCTCCGCTTCCATCGGGTTTAGAGTATATATCATGGTTCCAAGCTCCTTGGTGGTGATTGAACCTGGACTTTAGACTCACATATTTGAATTCATTCATTGTTTTTAAAGTGCTATTTTGCTCAAATATTTGTAGTCAAAACAACCAAATTATCTAACGGTCCCATGTTAAACAACATATTTGCAAACAAAAAATAATTTATGAAAAATTTTTATATACATGTTCTTAGCGATCAAAAAACAAATATTGAAAAATAAACTTAGATAGAAAACCACAAAATTAACTCCAAATTTAAGGTTAAAAATTTAAATTTTAGCTAATAAGCATAAGCGAAAAGATGAGGCCGTAACTTTTATATAGTTAATATGGGCAATATATCTCTTGGATTATGTATTTAATTATCAATAACACAAGAAATCAAATAAATTGAGAAAAGTACATGTAACTTGAGAATCATCATCATTTAGCTATTGTTATTTTTTATATATTTTTGTGTTAGCTAGAAAATAGGAGAGGACAATGGGATCCTAGAGGAGAGTAGGAGGGTGGAGCATGTACATGCATGGTCACATACGGTGGGGGTGGAGGTGGGGGAGCCAGATTTTTTTTAAGATCTAATAGTTAAAATTATTTGGTCCACCAATTTGAAGAAAAATCAATGTTTAGATTATTTTTAATTAGAGCGCCACATGACGTCTAGAAGTGTTTGTAGAACATCACGTGACAGTTTGAAAACGTTTGTAAGAAGTTTAATATATTTTTTTAGTATGTACTATAATATTGTTCCCCTAAAATTATATTTTTTATGATTTAAAATATATTCAAAACTGAGTTTTTAATTGTATAACTTAAGACTTATTAGCGTGTAAAAGTAGGGAGGCACATAAGTAGGAATAGGTAGGGCACGCTCGCTTAAAACCCACCTGATAACCCAAATGCCTAAATTAATTAATTTATTTTCCAAAAGCTTCAAGAAATTTATATGAAATCAAAGATAGCCTTGCTGTACTACTACTACTACGTGGAATCAAAGTGACCAGCACAGCAAGGTGCGAGATCAAACAAGCTGGAAGTTGCTTGCATCGCTTATATTGATACAACAGTGGGTAGAACCGTAGAACTGCTCTATTTATCGACGGATGATTTTCTTGATCTGATCGTTTGCTTACAAATTAAATTTAGAACTATAGTAATTATTTTGAACCCATCGAACCGTTGATTTCTTGATAAAAAATAATTGCTTAAAAATAAAAAAGAGAATAGGAGGGGAGGGGCAGCAAAAGGAGGAGACAAGGTGTGCGTACAGTGCGTCGCACGCACGGAAATAGGCAAGGTGTGATTGACCGTGAGTCTCAATGGATCAATATAATCACGGCAGACAGATCACAAGCACACACGTCACTGCATATGCAACATCACAGTCTCGCACCCGTGAATTCACCTTCCACCCTAACACACTCTCGAAGAGATAGAAACCAGCAACACATCTCTCATCAAAGTAAATCCCTATTTAAAACCTACTTATATGTACGGAATATTTGTGAAAACTAGCAAGGTACGTACCACGTCTCCATCACATCACTAGTATTTCCCCAAGCAGTTTAATCTATCTATCTATTATATTATTAAAACAGTCTTGAAAGGAGACACCACGTTCTATGTGGGGAATAAATTCCCAAGTTAATCGAAAAAAAAAGAAAAAGATTTTAACGATTGGATAATAATAGATCTAGATTTTAACGGTAAAGATTTAATCAGAGTTTTACAGAGTATATAGCAGAAATCGGACAAGTCGGACAAGGTAAAAGTCAGAACCATTTAAAAGTCCAAAGGTAGAAAAGGTGTATTACACGGTTTTCTATAGCCTTTATGGAATTGGGAGCTCTTATTTCATCTTGGCACACAGACCAATGATAATTAATTCTATTTACCATCCATTTAAACATGCTCCTAGTCATTCTTCGTAAACATGCGATTCATTAATATTTACATTTCACGATGCTCAAGTAGCCAATCTTGTATAGAAGAATGGAGAGTCATACATTAAATCCGAGAAAGTCATTAAGATGATAGATTGTTAAATTGAAATATGCTTATCAAAAATAGAATTTTCATAGAATTTTCAGATTTGAAAATATGCTTATACGGAGGGAGGGAGTACTACTCATAGCACGACATAAAAATACTACTACTTTTCACTGAAACAGTGTAGCACACGGATTGACATGCAAAGATTCCTATAGCCAAAACTTTTCCAAACTACTGCTATTATTCACCGAAACCGACTGCTATGACTGTCACCGAAACCGACTGCTTTGACGATCGGATTCACATCCCACAGCCAACAACAAATCAAGTCAATAGCAAACAACATGCAACCAGTGGCAATCATCAAATTTGCTGGCAATCAGAACAGCGAGATAGCAGAAGTCGCCGGATTTGCTTAGCAGCTCCAAATCATCAAATTTGCTGGCAATCAGAACAGCGAGATAGCAAAAGTCGCCGGATTTGCTTAGGGGGTGTTTAGATGGGGCTAAAACTTTTTAGCCCAAGTCACATCAGATGTTTGAACGCTAATTTAGAGTATTAAACATAGACTAATAAAAAAACTAATTTCATAAATGAGAGCTAATCCGCGAGACGATTTTTTTAAGCCTAATTAATCCATAATTATCAAAAGTTTACTGTAGCATCACATTGTCAAAATCATGACATAATTAGACTCAAAAGATTCGTCTCGCGAATTAGTCCAAGCTTATGGAATAGGTTTTGTAATTAATGTATGTTTAATACTCCAAATTAGTGTCCAAATATCCGATGTGACATGGACTTGGAATAAGTCCCTGGAAACCAAACAGCCCCTTAGCAGCTCCAAGTCACCGGATTTGCCTTCTACAGTTTGTTTTCTTCCACTGGCAACCTTTATTTTTTTTTAATGTTTGGCCCGTCTTTCCCTCCTATAATGAAGATTATTAGAAATTAATCAAATAATAAATATCATTAAAGATTAAAAACATTCATTAGTTATTACTATTTAATATTTGTACAATGCGACATATTTACACATTGATTAAACATGCATATTCACCCAACAGTAACTATTAGAAATAAAAACACAATTTCTTTATTATTTACACATGCAACATATATATATACATATCACTATTTTAATTTCTTTTTCAGACTGAAGGCAAGTTATGGTGTACAAGAAGTTAAGTGAACTAACAACTAGAGGACATACATGGAACATCAAAGTAAAAGTCATGAGATTATGGGACTCGGTCAATTCAGCAACAGATGAATTACTCAGTCTTGATATGATCCTAATGGATGAACAGGTTTTATTTCTTTTACTTACCTAAACAATCGATCAAGTTTATCTTCCATAAACAATAACTGTTTTTTTTATTTTCCATAATTAATACTCCCTCCATCTACTTTTGATAGTCATATTTCTAAATCTAAAAAATCTATTTTTGATAGGCATATTTCAATCCAACAACCTATCATCTTAATGACTTTCTCGGATTTAATGCATGACTCTCCATTCTTCCACACAAGATTGGTTGCATGGACATCGAGAAATGTAAATATTAATGAATCGCTTGTTTACGAGGAATGACTAGTAGCATGTTTAAATGGATGATAAGTAGAATCACTTATCATTGGTCTGTGTGTCAAGATGAAATATGAATATCAAAAGTAGATGAAGGGAGTAATTTTTTTTTTTATCAACAGGGAGATGTAATTCATGCATCTATATGGAAGAAACTGATAGACAACTACAAAACACAAATCAATGAAAGCTCAGTCTATGTATTCGGTAACTTCAAAGTTCAAGAATCCCAAAAATATCGTCCAGTTTGCAATGACCTTAAAATCACTTTCATGTACAACACAAAGGTCAAACAAGTCAAAGAAACAGCTGAAAGTTTTCCTGAGTATTACTTTGATTTTGCTAGCATTGACACATTACAAGACCGTGCAAATAAAGACCAACATTTATCAGGTAAAATCTATTGCTTTTTTATCTTTATTTTAACATATGATATTGTTATTAGTTGATTTTCAATCCTTCAAATGTTGCAGACGTCATTGGACTACTAACCCGAATGAAACCAATTGAAACAAGGATGACAAGGAAAAACACCCCTAACCCACGACTTGCAGAAATTCGTGAGATTGAACTTCTACTATTAGGGTAAATATTGTTATGGCCAATATTTTTTTAACCATTACAAACTATTTTCATGCCATTGAAAATCTATAATATTTATGCCAATTGAAATTTACAGGGGGGATAAGATCAGATTAACATTGTGGGGGCAATTGGCTCGATTTTTTAGCGAAGATGTAATTGGCAACCAAACAGTTGTCATTGTTACATCAACAACAGTGCAAGAATATATAGGTAATAACACAAACTATGGAAATCAGATTGTTCTTTTTATTTATATAATATAAACTAACTAATAACCATGATTATATAGGTTTATCTCTAAGGTCAAGCAGTGCCACGAGAATATATACAAATCTACACATACGTGAGACATGGACACTTATTGACAGGTATATGTTATTTTAATACTGATTTTTAGTAACATAATACAAATCCTTCTTTGATTCAAATATTTATGCCTCATAGACAATTCTCCGAAGAAACAATACCAAAAATGATGGAAGTAGATAAGAGCACACAAGGAACAAGGGAGGAGCAAATGTTCTACAACAGAAAAACACTCAAGGATATAACAGAAATGCGGCATGGCAACCCAGGAAGTCAGGTAATTCCTACATAAATTTTATCTTAATATACTTGGCAATTATATATATCCTTAAAAAATTTCATAAATTGCAGGAATTTGTGTTTACATCAAAAGTTACGATTGATCGAGTACAAGAAAATATTCAATGGTGGTACATGTCGTGCAATCTTTGTAATAAAATAGTTATTCAGAAAAACGATAAATACCATTGCAGGAACTGCAATAAATATCCAGAAAATACAACGCCTAGGTAAGATTACTTCTTTTTTTTGTAAATAGTAGTACTTACGTAATAATTTTTTGGCATTAACCACAATTCCATATTAGGTACCGACTACGACTCCAAATAAGTGATCACACGACATCTACAAGCTGTACTATATTTGATGATGTGGCACAAAGCATGCTAGAGACACCTGTCTCATCATTACTCAATTTACTAGATGGCAAAAACGACGAAATTCCTAACATTATTCAACAACTCTGTGGAAAACAACTCATCTTCAAGTTCAAGCTCAGTGAACAAAATCTGACTGAAGGCACACCAAACTATGTTGTCAAAAGGACATTTGTGCCTGATTATATGCTTGAGAAGCAATACCTCATTAATAAGGCTGAAGAGGTAAAGCAGGCTACTACTGATTTTTTACAACACAAAATCTTGAAAATTTTATTTCTGAAATGTTTCCACATTATGATTTTACAGGAGTTAATGGACGACGATGTGGATAACATACTAAAACAAGATAGAGAGACAGATCAACAGGTATTTGAACATATAATACAAATATTCATTTATTTATAATATATAGCACATATGACAAATACTTTATTGCCTTTGAAGGAACAAACCAGCAGGGGCCCTCTTATTAAAAAACAGATCCATCTCACTGCTACCCGTGAAGCAAGAGCTAGAGGATAGTGACCAGGAAATCATGAGTGAAGATGAACTCACTTCGTCGGACAAACCTCCCAGTTGCAAACAAATAAGACGGAGGACATACATAATAGAAGACGATTCAGAAGAGGAGAGCAACGAAACAAGTATGATAAAATGTGTAGATGCAAAAGTTCGAGGCAAAAATGCAAAAGGCGCTCATGCAAAACCCACAAAGGCAGAAATCAGAAATGACAACTACAGCCATGAAATAAACAAATCAGTTGTTCAAGAATCCATCAAGGCAGGAAAAAGACAGGCGAAAACCATCAATGGCATAGGCAAGGAAAGCTCTGTTGAGAAACGTAAGAAAACATGTGTTCAACCAGACAATATAGCATGCAACACAAGGCCTCAGAGAACAAGGAAAATGAATTCTAAGTATACAGATAGTGCTTAGAGCTCATGAGAATAGTTCATAATTAGCAGTACCTCGGTAGAATATCCTGCAGTTAATGATACTAGCTAGAAAGAATAGCTCATAGTCAATACAGATCATTACATGTACTATATTATAATAGCTGAATATTGTATGTGAATAAACTGAGATATATTACTATGCGATCTGTTATTTTATTTATGATTTTTTATCACCTCTATATATACAGACCTAATTTTGCAACCGATTGCACATGAAGCATCCAAACATATAATTCATGCAAATGATTAGAAAAGAAAAATAGCGTCAACCAACCTTTGCCTGCCTGCCAATTCCCCCAGGCTCGCCACCCTGGCCGATCCGTGACCCAACCACCGCACCACCTCCACCTTACATTTTGCTGGATGCTGAAATGAGACCCAAAATAGCAGATTTTGTTATGGCCAAATTTTTTGGTGAAAACCAGCTAAAGGCGAATACTAAAAGAGTTGTGGCAACATAGTGAGTATTCGTTTGAAAACCTGACCTTAATTTTCATATAAAAGTATTTGATTAGCATTTAACAATTTTCCCATCATATACCTCGAGCAGTCGGCGCAAAAGCTCTCCACCGACGAAGCTCGCCGCCCGTTGGATCTAGCAGCAGCATGTGGAGTTGGGGCAAGTGGGTGTCGGAGATCTGAGAGCTGCGCAAGAACTCGCGCATCTGGCTCTGCACGTTTGCCACCGCCGTGCCATCAAGGGCCGCGCCACCCCCGTCCTCTTCAACTAACCGGAGATCGCGCACGTGCTTCCCCGCTCGGCTTCGGCAGCCCCCAACGACGTGAGAGCCACACGGCGCTCGCGACGGCGATGGACGACCCCGATCCGGCGGCGGTCGCGGCAGCGCCTCGCCAAAAAGCGACTGGACTCGATAGAGATAGCCGGATCCGGCGGCTACGACATCGCCGACCATGCCGAAGAAAGGAGCAGCGGTGAGGAGGGGAATATGGACCCCATGCTGAGAGAGAAGTTTCCCTCAGGTTCCACCTCTCCCTTTCAGTTACTTCTCCTCATCGGATTTGACCTCACCTGATCAGATCTGGCCATTGAAGGAGGTGAGAAGGGTGATAAGAGGCAGCACAGGAAGAAACGAGAGAAGAGGAGAGGAGAAGAAACTAGAGACTGGCTGTGAGGATTGGGATGGGCATGGGCGGCTGAAACGAGAAAAATCAACATATGTATCTACCGTCCCCTCCACTTTCTCTTTCTTTTTCTTTTTCTATTTGTTGAGATGAAATTTTTGGGTTGTAGCACAAAATTTAAATCAATACCTTCAAAGATACATATGTTGATTAATATATAAAGATTTGTCTTACTAAGTACGATAAACAAAAGTAAGAAATTATATATTATTTATTTATTATATATATTATAATTTAAAAACATAGTCAAATATATATTTTGAAGATCGTGTCATTATCCAAAACATCAAAGATGTGTACTACATCCAACATATTATTTTCTTCACACATGCAAAACAAAGCAATTTATTAGCATATAGCTAATTAAGTATTAGTTAGAAAAACTTAAAAAATAGATTTATATTATTATAAAAATAATTTTACTTTTAAGTACCCTGACATGTGAAATTAGTTGAAATTAATAATTTAATTCTATACAGCATTTATATATAGATGGAGTTAAGATATCTGTAACACTGATTTTAACGGCGTTGTCTTATCTCACACGCAAACATTTAATACTTTTTTTTCATCCACATTTAATGCTCCATGCATGTGTCCAAACATTTGATGTGACGGAAGTTTTAGAAGTTTGAAGGGAACTCAACACTGTCTGAAATAGAAGTCATAAAATGTAAAAAAAACGTGATACATCGAATAATCAAATAAAGGGGTGACTAACGAATAAGAGTTAGCGACTGAAATCGCTTTTAAAACCTATAAAATTGTTCGGCCTTTTGAAGTCCCAAAATAATGAGACAGCTATTTAACAAAATATAAGAAAACTCATATGTAAAAGAAGATAATTTTATATGGACGCTAGCCGCGCAATTGCGCGGGTCACCCTGCTAGTTTGTGTATAAGTTTTCGAAGTTCTATATCTTGAACATTATATAGAGTGGATTTCGCAATATTTTACATATGTAAGTTTACATATATTATTTTTACTTTGCATTAATTCTAAGCAGAATGTTGACATCATCCATAATGATAAAAATTAGCAAATCTGCCTAACAAGCAGAATGTTGGGCATAAGAACAAAGAGCATTAACTAGCTGTGTCTTCACCTAGAAGCAATGTGACAAAAACCAATGCAACGTTTTCAATGAATAGAACTAAAGGGAAGAACTGGTCGTGCACTGAACAAATTAAACCAGACACTTAGTTGAACTGAAATTACCGGTCCATAGATAGGCGGCGCATAAAACCTCAGAGAGATGATTAATTTATGAGTTGCATGAAGATCGAAGTCAGAGATGTACAGGGAAAATACGAAGATAAAATAGAAGCAAACTAAAATATATTGCATTGTCAAATAGTCAATCCAATATGGCATAATGAAGTACATTAGGTCATACTTTATAAATCCGTAATTTACGGATGCTAGGGTTTTGGCGGCGCCCAGGCGACTGGGGCGCGGCGGCCATCTTCTCCTTTGGGAGGGTTCTTTGGATGGAGTTCGTCTTTGTTCCACCGGCAAAGTTTGGTCCTGTGACGTTTGATTCTACTGTTCGCATCTCTGGAGATCATGGAAATCTCTCTGGTGGTCTTCAGCAGTTTGAGAATCCTCTCTCATCTGGTGGGGTGAGACCTGTCCCACTATGGAAGCGGTCCACGTTCTTAGGTATTTCTCTGTTGGCTATCAAGTTCTGGGATGTTCATGAGACAATCGGTTCCGGCAGGTTTGGTCATCTACGTAACTTCGTCTCAGTTTTGTCCTTTGGAAAGACGTATGTGTATGAATCCAATCTAGACTCTGGCTCCTCCTATAAAAACACACATGTGGTTTCCACAACGATACGTCCTTTGCAAACTCTGGAGATTCTCCTGTCAGGTTTTGATCTAGGTCCTGGGCAGTGTTCTCTCAATATCCATCTCATGGTGAAATCTCTCAGTGGGGGCGACAAAGGGACCATCAATGCGATGGTTACCCGCCCGAAGCTGAAGGATGACGCCGTATTGGATCTAGGGAACAAAGAGGTAGAGGATTCCAGGGCTCTGGTGAAAGCTGGGCAGGATCTGGTGGCGGCACCCCCGGCAGATGATCAAGCGGTGGATGTGGTATTGCAATCTAGTTCAGGCGTCAACTTGGGTCCTGAAGCACATATGGAGGGTGCAGTTTTGGAGGAAGAAGAAGATGCAATTGAAGTGGAACTTGACAAGGAGGAAGTCAAGCGTGCAGGACAATGGACTATCCTAGCGAGATTCTAGTTGCTCAAATTCCCCAACCAGGTGGCCTTATTTGAGGACATGGGTAGAGCTTGGCGACTCAGAGCGGAGATGAGTTACAAATCTCTAAAGGACAATCTTTTCATCGTCACCTTTAATGCTGAGGGAGACCATAAGTTTGTTCTGCAAGGCGGCCCATGGATTCACAGAGGAGATGCTCTGATTGTAGCTGATTTCAATGGCCTTTTGAGTCCATCGATGGTCCCCTTGGAGTCAGTGCCAATTTGGGTAAGGATATATGATCTGCCCTTAGTAATGATGAACAAAGCTAGAGGTGAGCTGTATGGGAGTAAACTCGGCAAGGTCAGGGAAGAGGATGTGCAGCAAGATGGCAGCAACAAGCATGATTTCTTCCGCATTCGTGTTGATCTCCCGGTTAATCGTCCCCTGAAAAGACAGATTGCAATCAAAATCAAGATCAAAGGTGTTGAGGAAATCAGAAGGTTCAATCTTCGTTATGAGAGGGTGCCGCACTTCTGCTTCTTTTGTGGTTTCATTGGTCACTCAGATAAAGAGTGCGAGAAAAGATTAGCCAATGAGGCTCAACCACTCATGTTCTCTGCTGATCTACGCTGCTCTCTTCTTAAAGCTTTCGAACGGAAAATCAGCAAGGTTAAGGCAAATCAGAGTGCCGGGGTTCAGAGGAAGCTTGTGTTCAGAGGCGCAGGTAGTGCTAGCTCTTCTTCAGCGGGGAATAAACAGGGAGACTACTTCTACACTGACCCACCAACCAGAATCAATGCCTACGATGGTTTTGATTCAAGAGAAGAGGAAGGGGATGAGTTAGTTGATGCTCAACTTGCTGAAAAGGCTGGCTCGCTGCATATGTCTGACAGTACTTTGTCCCGTAAGAACCAAACAAATAAGTTTTCAGCTGGGGATGAGTTAGCATCACTTCCATCATTCGAGATGATCCCGGCCATTAGGAACCTGGGCACTCAACAGGAGTCTACTGAGGACGTGTCCAATGAGGCTACTATCAGCCCAATCAAGAGGAAAGGGTCTGATAATGCTCAACTGAAGATAATGGGCAAAGTGCAACAGGCTCTGTTGGAGTTTGATCAGAGTGAATCTCAGGGAGGATCGGGGCAGGGGAAGACAGGGGCCCCTGCTCGAGCCTCGAAGCGTTTCAAAAAGGATGAGAAGGCTGAGAACACAGCGGTGGATATGGAAGCAACCAGTCTCGGGGCTACTGGTAAACTGGCGAGACCTATGGCTGGGTCTCGCCAGGAGCAATGATTTGTTTAGCCTGAAACTGTCGTGGTATGGGCAACACTGCGACAGTTCGTGATATGTGCTCCTTAGTTAAGGAAGCCGATGCCCGTTTGCTCTTCCTGTGTGAAACTAGGCAAAAGGTGGAAAAAGTGTGTCGTGTGCGTAGAAGATTGGGTCTTAAAGGTTTTGTGGGTGTCAGTAGTGATGGGATGAGTGGTGGTTTAGCGTTGTTTTGGCATGAATCTGTTTCCGTCGATGTCAGAGTTTTGAATAAGAATTTCATTGATGTGTATATGCGCTTGTCTCCGGATGATCCCTTGTGGCATGTTACTTTTGTGTATGGTGAACCTCGGGTTGAAAATCGCCATCAGATATGGACTGCGCTTAGAAATATCAGCCAAACATCAAACCTTCCATGGCTGGTTATGGGAGATTTTAATGAGACTATGTGGCAATTCGAGCACTTTTCAAGAACCTAGAGGAATGAGTCTCAAATGCAAGCCTTTCGGGATGTTCTTCAGGATTGTGAGTTGCACGACCTTGGTTTTCAAGGTGTGCCTCATACTTATGACAATAGGAGAGATGGATGGAACAATGTAAAGGTTAGATTGGATCGTGCTGTTGCCAATAATGGTTGGAGAGACATCTTTCCCTCCGCTCAAATTGTCCATCTTGTCTCACCTTGTTCTGACCATTGCCATGTGCTTCTCAAGCTTGTTTCAGTGGAATACAACCAGCCTAGACAGAAATGTCTGCACTACGAGATCCTATGGGAAAGAGAGCCTGACTCAGCACAGGTGATTAAAGATTCTTGGTCCAGTTCGGGTGAGAAATCAGACTTGGGGGACATAAATCGGTCTCTCGCAAAAGTCATGGCGGCTTTGCGTTCCTGGAGCAAAACAAAGGTGAAAAATGTGGGTAGAGAACTTGCAAAGGCAAGGAAGAAGCTGGGGGACTTGATTGCTTCAGATGCTGATAATTCCCAAATTCGTTTTGCCACTGACCAAATGAATGAACTGTTATACAAAGAGGAAATGCTTTGGCTTCAGTGGTCTAGAGTGAATTGGCACAAGGAAGGAGATAAGAATACCAAATTTTTTCATAGTAGGGCGGTATGGAGAGCAAAAAAGAATAGAATCACAAAACTGAAAGATTTGCAGGGTACTGTGCACCGTACGACAACAGCAATGGAATCAATGGCAACTGATTATTTCCAGGAGATGTTTGCTGCAGACCCGACCTTGAACCCTGAATCTGTCACCAGATTATTCCAAGCTAAGGTAACGGCTGAAATGAATGACCTGCTCTGTGCAGACTTCAAGGATGAAGAGATCGCTCAGGCTTTGTTCCAGATTGGACCGTTGAAAGCTCCGGGTCCTGACGGTTTCCCTGCCCGCTTTTATCAACGAAATTGGGGGATCATTAAAGAGGACATCATCAGTGCAGTTAGTAAGTTCTTTCAGACTGGATGTATGCCAGAAGGAGTCAATAATACGACTATAGTTCTAATTCCAAAAATTGAGCAACCTATGGAATTGAAGGACTTTCGGCCAATTAGCTTATGCAATGTTCTTTACAAAGTTGTCTCCAAGTGCCTGGTTAACAGGCTCAGACCGATGCTCAATGAATTGGTATCAGAGGAACAGAGTGCTTTTGTCCGAGGCCGAATGATAACAGATAACGCGCTCCTAGCCTTTGAGTGTTTTCACTATATTCAGAAAAACAGGAAAGCTAACAAGGCAGCGTGTGCTTATGACAGGGTGGATTGGCGTTTCCTTGATATGGCAATGAATCGGTTGGGTTTCGCTCACCGCTGGGTTAACTGGATAATGACTTGCGTAACCACGGTGAGATATTCTGTTAAATTCAATGGAACTTTTCTACGATCATTTGCTCCCTCTCGAGGATTAAGACAGGGAGACCCCCTGTCGCCTTTTCTTTTCCTGTTCGTGGCAGATGGGTTATCTCTTTTGTTGAAGGAAAAGGTCCAACAAGGTTCTCTGACCCCCCCCCCCTTAGTATCTGTCGCAATGCGCCGGGCATATCACACCTTTTGTTTGCCGATGACACCCTTCTGTTCTTCAAAGCAAATCAGGCACATGCAGCAACGGTGAAAGATGTTGTAAACACTTATGCGCAGGGAACGGGCCAATTGATCAACCCGGCTAAATGCTCAATTTTGTGCGATGATGCTTCCCCCATCGAGATCACTGAGGTAATAAAACAGATTCTCCAGTTAGAAAAGAGCAACTTTGAAGATAAATATCTTGGTTTTCCCACCCCGGAAGGTAGAATGAACAAGGGGAGATTGCAGAGCCTACAAAGTAAAATCTGGAAGCGGCTGATCCAATGGGGTGAAAAATTTCTCTCTTCGGGTGGGAAGGAAGTTCTGGTTAAGGCTGTAATCCAGGCCATTCCGGTCTATGTAATGGGCTTATTTAAGCTCCCGGATTCTGTGTGTGACGACCTAACAAAGCTCACCAGGAATTTTTGGTAGGGCTCGGAGAATGGTAGAAGAAAGACTCACTGGAGAGTGTGGGAGTGCCTGACAAAACCAAAGTTTTGTGGTGGGCTAGGCTTCAGGGATTACAGATTGTTTAATCAAGCTCTTCTCGCTCGTCAGGCGTGGCGTCTGTTAGAGTTCCCTAATAGTCTGTGTGCAAGGGTGTTGAAGGCTAAATATTTTCCCAATGGATCCCTGATTGATACTACTTTTAGTTCCAATGTCTCCCCGACCTGGCGGGCTATCATCTATGGGTTGGAGTTACTGAAGAAGGGGATAATTTGGAGGGTCGGTAATGGTCAATCTATACGCATGTGGAGAGACCCTTGGATTCCTCGGGATCACTCGAGAAGACCAGTGACGATGAGAGGAAATTGCAGACTGAAATGGGTCTCTGATTTAATAGGGCAAGATGGTACCTGGGATGTTGCACAGATCAGGAGGTGCTTCCTGAACATAGACACTGAGTTAATCTTATCGATTTGTCTTTCTCCCCGCCAGGAAGAAGACTTTCTAGCTTGGCACCCTGACAAGTCTGGGCGGTTCTCAGTCCGGAGTGCTTATAATCTTGCCTGTAGGCTGGCAAATACTGAAGGATCCTCAAGTTCCTTTGCTTTGCATTCCCGCAAATCCTGGGATTTAATTTGGAAGTGTAAGCTCCCACAGAAGATTAAAATCTTTGCCTGGAAAGTGGCCTCCAATTGTTTAGCTACCATGGACAACAAAAGGAAAAGGAAGTTGGTAAACTCTGATATCTGTATCATCTGCAATAGAGAGGTGGAGAATTCTGTACACGCTCTCTTCAAATGTCCCCGAGCCAGTGCCTTGTTGTCGGATATGGTACAGTCAGGTAACTTGTCGCTTGTTTTGGTGAATTTCCAATTCGGCAATTACTGGCTGTTTGATTGTTTGGAATATATACCAACTGAAGAACATGAGATGTTTTTATTAACTCTCTGGCGAAACTGGTATGTGTGTAATGAAATCACACACATAATAAGCCGCCTCCTCTGTTGGAAGTCTCCAAAAGATTCCTGGAAAGTTATATTGCTACTCTATTCCAAATCACGCTGATCTGGAAAAAGGTAAAACTGTTGTTAGCAGATCTGTTATAAGTGCAATTAGAAGAAGAGGACCAGATGGTCCTCCTGCTGCATCGACCCGTTTGCACTAGGAGAAGCCGAGGCTGGGCTGGATGAAACTTAATGTAGATGGCTCATTTGATGCTGATCGTGGGAAGGGAGGTATCAGTATGATTCTACGGGACAACAGTGGTAGTACAGTTTTTGCAGCATGTAAGTCCCTGGATAGCTGCAAGAATGCCCTGGAGGCAGAAATCCGAGCTTGCATGGAGGGATTGATTTTGGCCCTGCAGTGGACTATGCGCCCTATCTTGATTGAAACAGATTGTGTTTCGCTAGTCAATCTTCTGAAGGAAGGGAATAGGGATCTGTCTGAAGTTGTAATTTCATTTCATAGCTAGTCTGTGAGGACGTTTTGAATGAGTAATACACTTTTTTCCCCGCAAAAAAAATAGTCAATCCAATACCGAACCAATAAACTGTCAGACAGTTAATTTCAGATGCACTCCTCGCAAAAAAAAAATCAGATGCACGTACTAAGATCATAATAAGATATTCCTATATCGTATTCAAATATCAATATATAGCATGTTCTCTCTCTAGAAAAAAATAAACCTCAATATAATAGAAGGGCTGTTCCTGGATCCCCGACGACATGATGGAGTCTTGATCAACACTGCGCCGAGAAGGGCATGAGGACTAAGACCCTGTTTGATTCAGCTTAGAGTTATTATAATTCAGATTATTACAAGCAGCTAACATCTTATTCTATGTTAATCCAGCTTATAATAATCTGGCTCAATAATTTAGATTACAATAATCTTATGCTAAAATAAACGGGCCCTAATATAATTAGGAAGATAACTTGATCTATAACTATCGGGCTGAGGTCCTCTTATATTGATGGAGGACTCTGTCCAAGTAAGAACCGCGAGTGACGTTCCCCTTAAGGTTCCTGTTCCTCTTAGTCCCATGACACATAATCAAGGTGACTTATAGGTATGGTGCTGAATAGAATTAAACCAAAATAAAATAGCAGATAGTTGGGAGAGCTATATGTAGATCTGTATTACTCTTTAAAATTTGTACTAGATCAATCATACATTAAAATTGCATGCCTTAGTAACAAACGACATCAACTCCTTAGGGAAAGGCTGTATGCCTACGGGCAGAGGCCGGAGATGTAACACATTTCCATTATCTAAAAAAACTCCTTAGGGAAAACGTAACATAAACCACAATTACTGAATCAGTAGATAGATTAATCGGGATATCAGCTAGATTAATTAATCAAAATATATGAAGGATAATGAACAACCGAAATGCATAATAAATATTTATCTTCCTCTAGATACATGCATAAAAGGACAAGTACCACAAAATATCACCACAGTGTAGTCATATGGTGAGATGAAGAGTACTTGTCCCTGCTGCATGAGTTTTCTTCCCTAATTTGATTTATCATCCACAATAACATATGATATCTAGCTACTATAGCTAGCTAGTGATATATCACCAGGCCAGTACAGCAATATAGTACTGGTAGGACTAGTGATGGTGCATCTTTCAACAGGGGAGACATGATCAGAACAAAGAAAGAGAGAGCCCAGTAGCACAACTCTCTGCTTCTTGATCAGCACCAATAGCAACAGTAGCATGATCATGATCTTCCTCTTGTTTCCTCCAGCTGCATTCTCTCTTCCTCTTCTCGCCCCGCGGACAGATATCGAGTGAGAGATCCAGATTAAGAGGGCCTTCTTGATGGTTACTACCCTCACTGCAGATCATCTCTTTCAGAACTGGTCTTTGATGGTTCATGATATTATCATCTGGAGATGAAGAAGAGCCTTGGACAAAATCTGGATGGTTGCTGGTATTAGCTCTAGCTACATACCTAGCACTTGATCTGCGGAAAGGAGCTTCAGCTTCAGCTGCTGGTGGGTAATAGGGTTTTGATCCAACAAGCAGGTGATGGCCTGCAGGGAGCCAGTATGATCCATGACATCTCCATGGGGACCATGAATTGCCAAACCTATATATGTAAATATATATAGTCCATTATTAGTGATCGACGTCAATAATTAGTCAGAACAAGTTATAATTAATTATCTACTGTAGGAGTTCAGAAGAGACCGAGAGACTTCAATTATGCATCCCAGAGTGTGCTACATGCCAGACAAGAAACTAACTAAAGGTGTCTGAAATTGAATGGAATTTGTTTGCGAGCAAGAGTTGCATGGATCTAACAACTACCTGGACTGGAAGATGGTACCGGAGCCAGCAGTGATAGAGCGATGATGGAGAGCAGGCAGGGAAAGATGGCCAAGGTTGTACGCTTGTCCCCCATGGCCACCACCTTGCATTTGCAGATGATCATCTGATCTCCATGACTCACCACCTATCACTGTATATATGCACATATATAGCATCTAGTATTAATTAGTTATACATAAACTAAAATCGATCTGTTCATGAAGAATTAATTATTTGGTCTGTCCATATATGTATATGTGACATACCCTGGCCGGACTCATCGATCTTCTTGCTCCTATACATCTGAAATCGAACACAGGGAAAACATATGGATTATATTAATTTTAGGAAATTAAGAGAAATACAGATACTACTTCTACTGAGAATAAGAAAGAAACAAGTTTGTTAGGTACCTGGAGATGGCTCTTGACATGGCCTATGCTAAGCCCTCTAACATTCATCAGCTGAAGAACGAGCTTAGGAGTTGCGCCTGCATACATATATTAATTAGTTACATATAGATAGAAAAGTGAATAATGAAATTATATATAGCATCAGGATCATATATATCGCGAGCTAGATCAATGGGTAAATTAAATAGATATGCTTATATATAGGGAGGATCATATATATCAGACTGAACCGAAGATGATGAAATTAAGCTTTCTATATATATGGCAAGGCAAAAATATGTAGGAATAGGATGGCTTACGATCTTGGCCACCGAGCCTGTCGACGGCGCGGACGAAGGAGAGGTGGAGCTCCGGCGTCCAACGGAGGCGAGGGTTCTTGGAGCGGACGTAGGGGCGCACCGACGACGACGACGACGTGCGCCGCCTGCTCTCCCCGGATCCCTCCTCCTCCGTAGTACTGCTCGTCGTCGAGCTCCCGTAGTTGTTGGCCGCCGCCGCCGGTGCACCGCCGCCGCCGTCCTCCTCCTCCTCCTCCTTGCCTGCACTTCCCATATATAGCGATCGAGACAAAGCTAGATAGGGAAATTAAGGAAGGATCACCGGCCGGCCAACTCTCTATAGCTTTAGCAAGCTTAGCTTGATGATGAACACGAGTCGTCTTGTTGCTGCTGATGCGGCTGCATCTGCATGATATCGCCGGCCACTGATATGATGTCAAAAGAGGCTATAGGAGAAGCCAAAAGCTGAAGCTGGAGCTGAGGTCACCATTCAATTCTATCTATCTACCTAGCTACACCCCATATATATGTCCAGATGCATATATATTGCTGCCTTTTTGGAAGGGATTGAGCTAAGCATGCATGCTCATATACAAGTAACTACTAACAAGCTACTCTAGTACTAGTAATTAAGGTAGCTAGCTAGGTAATTAAAGGCAGCAGGTGGATTCATGCATGAGGAGGAGAAGCAGGTAAATATCTAATTAAGATCCAGGGACAGACAATCTTCCAAGAAGTAGCTACTCCAGTTTGGAATTGGTTGGAACTTACTCCATCCAAAGTCTTTGATAGGTTTCTCTGAGTCTTACTTGTAGAATTTTCATCGATTTCTAACTTGTTAATTTCCTTTTTGTCTCTTAGCTAGTATAGTAAGAGCAGTGGACTAAAAGGATCGACCCAGTGTGAAAATGAGAGATGGAGAAAAGAGTCCAAGAGACAAAATTCAGATGAAGTATGAAGAGGTCCGGGTCTTTGACTAGCTCCTTGCACTACATGCCATTTTGTCTCTATGCTTGTCTATGTGAACGCACGAGTTTTTAGTAATACTTCTATGTAGGAGGATGTACGTGTCAATTGTCCTCCCATCCTGATATACTCACGTAATTTATTTTGTCTACACATTGTACCAATTTTTATTTTTTTAAAAAATATTACTCCTAAAATAAAACAATTTTTAGAAGGTGACACATGCATTAAGAAGGACTAGAAAAACTTATTTGCCTTCTCCAGATAGTTGAGGTATATGCTCGGATTATAATAGAGCAAGAGGATATTAGCATAATATAATAGTTAAGTAGCAAAAGTTACTTTTTATATATCCTAGGTTGCTACATCAACAACAAAATTTGAACTATCAAACTTATTATTATTTTAGGACGGAGGGTGTAGCATGTAAAGTATGTGTGCTTGTTTCAATTCTAATATCATTAACATACCAATGGGTATTACTCCAGGACACCTCATCAGTATCGGTTCGTAAGGATCATCTATATATCTTTTTTTTAACCAAGTATAATTTTACCAGTAGTGAGGATTGAGGGGGTCATTAGGACGGGATGAAGGTAGAAACCCCCCCCCCCCCTATCAGTGTTTGGTACTCCCTCCGTTTCGAAATGTTTGACACCGTTGACTTTTTAGCACATGTTTGACCGTTCGTCTTATTCAAAAAATTTTATGAAATATGTAAAATTATATGCCTACATAAAAATATATTTAAAAATGAATCAAATGATAGGAAAAGAATTAATAATTACTTAAATTTTTTGAATAAGACGAACGGTCAAACATGTGCTAAAAAGTCAACGGCGTCAAATATTTCGAAACAGAGGGAGTATTATTTAACTGGTCCTGATAGGGCATCACACATTTTAGCCGGTTCCGTGGTAGTGATCAAGTATATATGAAGGTTTAAGAATTAGTTAGAATTTCTTAGAAAGTCGATGAAAACATAAAGGTTGCAAAGATAATTTAAGGAATGAGTCATATGTATGGACTGAAGAAAGGGAAGATCATGGTGGTTGGCAAAAAGTTGAATGCCTTTTTCTAGCCTTTTGCTTTCCTCTCTTCCTGGCCCCATTGTTCAGCTGGTATTTCCTGCAGGATGCATATATACATCAATACATGTATAACACGTCAGTATATCTCATCATGTACAGTTACTCTGATGGAGTATATTGCTGTTGCTGATGTGTACTAGTGTTATTTTTCAGTTGAGTAATATGCCAAGCCAAGCTTGTGAAAATCTTCATTGTTTCTTTTTAAAAAATAATCATGTACCCAAAGGTTTTTATAAATATGTTCCTTTACATTTTTATATATCCTTTTTGGGATACAGGTGTTTTCAGTAGAATTCCCAGTGATGCAATATTGAAGTGGAGGAATCTTGCAGAATAGGTACAATTGGGATTTCCATTAGTACGAAAGCATTACTACAATCCCTCAATCCCTGTATGTGTGTATTAGCATACGGATAACCCTGATGAGTCTAATGGACACTTAAATTAAAGTGCATGTACTCTCAACTTCAGAAGATGTTAAATGTAGAGGTGAGGTCCATCATTGGACTACTCAGAAGACATCTTAACTAAACTTTTGAACGTATGAATGTAATTAAACCAGTAGCACTTTATCTTTTAGGTACATTTTGTACAACATTAATTAATTCTCCCTATTGACCAGCTAACCTGTTTTTCTTTGATACAAAAGAAAGAGAGAAAACCGGTATATCATTGTTGAATTGTTGCCTGGTGGCATGCTTGTTCTCTGAAAATTTCATGAAGCATATAAGCATACAACATAGGTTTGATATATCACCGTTTCAAAAATAAGGAACTAATAAAGATCAGCTGGCATGATGATTACTGAACAGAGAGATTGGAGAGCCATGGATCAGTTACATCAGTACCTTAGCAATGCATATTATTTGCCCTTTTCTCATTATTATTCCAATTTGGTACAATGCAAGTTCTTCCAGCTGGTGACTCTGGTTTCAAAGCAAAAGAGATCTAGCTTTTTCAAAATCTACATTAAACACCTTCTTTTTCTTTATCATTCCATTTCAAAGCTTAACTAACCACCATTTGCGAGGCAAGATTAACTAACTCACTTTCCTAATCAGAGAACACGAATGCTAATCATCATGGAGACCAATTGGAAGATAGGAAAAGGATCAAGTTTAATTGCCATAATAAATAGCATTTCACTGTATGAGGAGATCAGTTAATTATGATCACAGCAATAAGAAATCAGCTGGAGTTGTACTGGGAATTAGCTAGGCCTTGTTGACTAACAGAAACAGTACTAGAATGAGCTTATATATTTGCAAGGCCGTTCCGTTCTTAGTTTGTACTATGACTCAACCAACTAATTACCACCTAGCTGATTGCTGCGTGCCGATTAGTTCAAGAATTAGAGCGATACAAGCAGTGGTGAGGAAATAAAACATGTCAGCTGTTCCAATGCAGCATGCATCTGCATGTGAGAAATCTAAACAAGAGAATAATAAGAGAAAAAGAAAGGAGCACACACATTTGTCATATCAGTCCGGCAAGTTCACCAACCTTTTGAATAGCTGAATAACTGAATTTGGTGGTTTGTCAAACATAGTGGCTGGTTGCCTTACCTGCACCTGCAGAAAAACGTTGCTGCTCTTCTTCAGCACCTGACATGTATTAGACATGTCACCATCCTCTTAGAAATCGGAATGTCTCCAATCTCCCCAACTGCTTGATCGACGAGGTCACGGCATTAGTCACTGAACCAAATTCAGTATAAGCTATGATACTTTTTATGCCTCTACATATGCTCTTCTGTCTGAGAAAAGCAGTATTCTTGCCATGCATAGGGCATAGAATTGTTCCAGGATTCCAGAATAGTTGAAAACAGTTAAACACGTTTCCATTATGTATTCCAAACAAGAGGTCTTCACAGGGTGCACTGTATAGTGTTTCTTTGATGAAATTGCAGTGTAAAATCTTACATGTTGGGACTCACATTAGAACATGTGGGTCTTTAACAAAATTCCAACAATGTACAATACTATATGTCGTAGCTTGCACAGTCGATGTTTTTCACCACAGCTGTTCTATTGACAATCATACTTGAACAGAATTATCATGTGACTGTCACTTCCACTAGCATGGAGAAAAGCATTGCAAACTGATGCTCCTCACGACTTTCATTTCCATTTTGATTGTAAACTTTACAGGTGTCAATATCATATCATAGGCCAGGACAAGAATTCATCACCCACAGTTTCTGGGCCCTTTTTTCTGGAGAGATTAATTGTGGAGGAAGAAAAAGACCCAAAGCTGAGGGTCATAGTGAGGGGAAAAGGAAAGTACAGCTATTAATCTTGTGGCAGAAAGAAATTAGGGCGAAGAAAAGTTCAACTGTATCCCCGCCTTCCCGAGGTCATAATCAAACTGTTTTAGGATGTGGCAGTAATTCACCTGGGCAAGAGGGGAAAAAATTCATTCAGTAACAAAATAATTCAATTTCATCAGTTACTTTAGAGGGATGTCAAAGACAAACCTCTATGCGAAATAATCTTGTTGGCACAACTACACCAAATCCTGCAGAACTCCTGAATGTTTGTAGAAACTCAGCAAGAGGGAATTTCCTGAGATCAGGCTCTGTTAGTTTGGCAAGATTTCCAGCTGAGACAAATGCATGGCCATGGATTCCCAGCTCCCTGAGCGGCTTCAGAGGTATATCAAATGACAGATCAGCAAAGGCTGTGACCGCAATGTCACCTCCCCGTGCACTTAGCTCAGGAGAAGTGGAAGCAACATTTTCAGAATTCTCTGGGGTACTGCTTTGCAAGTCTGTCCCCAGCCCTCTTTTCTTGAAACCTAATAGTGATGATGGTCCACCCAAGCGGCACATAAGAGACCTATTGCCACCCAAGTAGAACTGCTCTGAAAGTGGCGATATAGAGCCCGTCGATCCCCTTGCCAATGGGTGGATGATCCCAGCAGCCACTCCAGCATTAAGGGCGCCATTCAACACACCCAGCGGTAAAGCCACTCGAAGATCAAGTTCCTGATATAATGTGAATAAAATGAGTGATGCCAGTGAAAAAAGAACAATATGATTCCTGCTAGTTCTAGTAATTTAGGCTTGAATCAGATCAGTTGTTTAATATAAAAAAAAATCAGATGTCGAGCACATTAGATATTACAAACAGGGATACCAAGTTGTGCCATTCAAAGGCGAAGTAGTGCAGAGGCTAAAAAGAAAGGGAAATGCCACAAAAGAATTTGGAATGCTTGAACAAAACATTTAATTCCAGAAGTCTTTGGTACTTTAATGACATGATTCATATCACACATGAAGAATAAACTGCTTTTAACAGGCAAAAACTATGGAGCAAGTCATGTGATTTCCCCTTTCAAGGAAGTGGCAGATATAGAACACAAAGATAAAGTTGTTCAATATACCTGTCTAATGTAACGTGCATCTTTGCTCTCTGGTGCAAGGCCTCCAACTTGAGAAGAAAATAGATAAGCATATCCTCGCGTCGGTCGAATTCTTGAATCTCTCTGGTCAACCTTGTATGCATATTTAATAGAGGACAAAAGGCTATGCCCTAACTGCCCCCTTATGGAATTGGATGACATCAGTGCTCGGTCTGTTATAGTTCGCCATGACAGATTGTAAGCGAGGTTATGGTTCATGGTGGAGAGCAAACCAACAGAAACACCCATCATGTGTTCTCTGAGTGAGGACTTCAACCAGTCCTCAGAGAGAAATGATATTCGAGCTACCAGTGGAGTAGGTATTGCTCCAATTCTTGGTATTGCCACTCCAGTACTTAGCTCCACTGTCTGATCTAATCCAAGATCACCGGATGCATCCCATGTCTCACAATATCCAAATAGGTTCTTCAACTTCACTGAACCTTGAACCGAACATGATCTAGTCTGCAATAAATTCAAAAGGAATTATATGGATGACACAAGAAGATTTGAAAAGCAATTGAAATCATGCAGCAGATATTAGCCATCATGGCATTCTACTCCCAGCAAAGTAGGTTATGAAACTTGATTCATGGTTCACTAGTAAAATTGCAGTAGAAAAAACAAAGAAACTGCAGTGGACGAGTTGTTCTTTATACTCCAAGGAATCAAAGCAGTGTAATTGAAGCAAATAGTATAACCATATGCGCATTTTAGTAGTCCTTAAAGAGAGCTGTGTGGTTTCCACCAAAAAGCGACATAGACACATTGAATTTTTTCGAAACAAATCGCATTCATTAACTAAGAGATGGGCTTAAACTTTCCCTATTCATGTCCATCATCAAAGTCATGGTACCAGCATAACAAATTAACACCTGTTGTCTGCTGAGATCAAAATTATGGTACAACATTGCCTCATTTCCATGTGAAAAAAGAACACTTCTTTTCGTTGGAATTGGCTAGGTTGACTCTTGTTCCTAATGCGAAGCAAGATTGTTTGGTCTAATCTTTTTAGTAACTCAAGCAAAGTAAGTAATCATGTCAACATGGATGTTCAATTTTATACTAGAAAGGAGAGATTTTCAGTAGGAAGCGCATACCCCTTTGTTAGCGAAGATGCCGAGTTCGCCGGCGGCGCGGCCACGAGCCTCGGCGACGTCAACAAGGACGATGACGGCAGCGTTACCGGGGATCCCTGGCGGCGCGGCGTCGAGGGTGATGGACACGGTGTCGAAGGCGCCGAGGCGACGGATCCGATCGGCGGCGGCGGCTGCAGCGCGCACGAGGTCTCTGACGGTGGCGGCACGCGGCAGGTCCGAGCCGACCGCCGCCTCCACCGCGGCGCGGCGCGTGCGGCAGCAGCCCCGGATCTCCACATCGTGCACCCGGATCCGGACCTCCTCCGCGGTGAGGCGGCGCAGGACGGACTGGAGGCGAGCCTCGTCGGACGGGGACGGGGAGGGTTCTTGGTCATCATCGTCCTCCTCGTCTTCGTCATCGAGGTCGTCGTCGTCTTGGAAGTCGTCGTCATCATCCTCTTGCAGGTCGGGGTAATCTTGGACGGAAGCGGGAGAGGATGCGGTGGCCATTGGATGATCGGAAGGGGATCTCAACTGAATTGGGAGACGAAGAAGACGACTCTACTCACTCAAACTCAAGGATGCCTTCACAAGCAACGAATAACACTATCAACTTCCTTTTTTGGGGTAAAATTAAATTTATGCAGAGATTGATGCAATTCAGGAGTTTCACAAGTTTCTTTTTTTAAAGAACAACAAATGCATGATAGAATATGTGAAAAATTGCTACGATTTATATGGTATAGAGGTAATGCCTTTGATACTTTTTTTTTTGCCAATATGCAAAAGATTTGAGTATCATTATATTAAACTGAAGGGAAATGTTTACCACAAACATGAGAAGAAAAGAAACACAATTAAGAAATATATATCTAGCCGCATGAGTTGGTGAGCACAATAGAACGGCAACAACTTTTTTTTAAAAGAAACACAACAGGGGAAGGCCCCCCGTTGTTAGATAAACTTTATTAAAGAAATAAAAAAAGATTACAACATCCTAATCCAGTTAAGAATTACTACATCTTTATCACTTTCATTAAGAAACTAGGGAAGGAGACTTATTCTAAAAAAATATAGCCATTCCTTTGCTTCTAAATATTCCAAGCTCCCAATAGAAAAATTTCCATGAAGCAACAATTCTGAAAAGTGCACTTAGTCTGCAATAGCATATGATCAGAGGACAAAGAAGTGTCCCAAATTATGCCCAAAGAGTTCCAGTAGCTCACCGAAAAAGAGCAAAGAAAGAACATATGCAAGAGATCCTCTACTGATTGAGAAGAATAAAGAATACACAGTAGGTCGCAGTTTGGAGGAGTATAGTGCTTATGATCCAGCATATACTTCGTATTCAATCTATTCATTAAAAGCAGCCATCCAAAAACAACAACTTACTAAGCTCGTATTTCGGTTGATCTTCGTAGCGTTGCCTTAAATGCTAGGATACATCGTCTACCACTGAAATAATAATTAGTTGTAAATGCAAATACTCATGTCAAATCTAGAATTTAAATCCAGGTGGTTGGTTCCAACATAACCAGTTGAGTTACGCTCACTTTCTCGTTGCCTTGATATATGAGAGAACACAAGCAATAGGTATCTTATTATAAAAACCATGCCTTACATTGTCGTATGCATGCTCTAAATTATAATCCAAAATTACGTTTACATTGTGTCATTATCTACTTAAATAACTTCACTAACATGCTTATTGGTACTAATAAGTTACTCCCTCTAGTTTTTTTTTACAAGATATTGGCTAGTTCAATTTTATACTAGCCAGTGTCATACATATAATGGAGGTAGTATATAGTACTTCAAATACACACAACACAAAGACAAGATTACATATGGGTTAAATGCTATTTATTTCCTTTTTTTTCTCACCTTTACAAACCTGCAAACTCATTTCTGCAAAGAAAAAAAAATGAAAATATGTTGCAGAGTATTCCTAATTGCCTACTATGATACAAGAAAAAAGAAAACACACACTGAATTTCAGTTTCAGGCTTTCACACTGAATTTGAGGCCTTAACTGAATTTCAGGCGGTTTCGGAGGAGGCGATCTCAAGCTCCGCCCACCACAGGGGCTTCTCCCTCGGCAATTATCCTTTAATTAGTTTATCTGCTGAAATAGTTTATTTCTTTTAGAGAAATACTGAAGTGGACTTATCCTTTAATTAATCCAGTAATTTAATAACTGTTTTAAAATTTCGAGTCGTTCTTTTTTTTCTCATTGTAGTATGACGCAAAATCTCGTAGAGTTATCCAATCAAGAAACTATAAACGTTTCATAGCCACAAAAATAAAGAACCCTCACTTTGCTAAACATTTTCTGCAATGTTCAAATCCTCCAGTACCATCAGCTACAGACTCCGAAATTGTGCCAAGCTCTTTCAACTCGGATGGAGTTTCACTGGAAAACATTTTCTCTTTGAGTAATCTGCAAAGATCATCATGGTGGTTAAGGTTACATAGTACAGCAGAAAGACTAAAGCTCCACTGAAAGGCTGTCATTCATTGTAAAGCATCCTATACGTACAATGCAACTGACCTAAATTACTTCTAAAGTATCTTGAATAACTGTTAACAGGAAGTGCAGTGATCTATAAATCTTGGTGTACTGCTAAATGTGATGTAAGTAGGACATCAAGAAGTTTACCCTTTGAAAAATAGTTTGTAAATATGTAATGTGACTATGTGAGATGCACTTGATAGTGCAGTGGGAAGGGGTATGCGGTTTCTACTTCGTGATCCTGTGTTCAATCCTCAACACGCTCACAATTTCTTCTTAAAAAAGTTTGGAGGGATGTCTCTCCCTCCAAATCTCCTTTTTTTTTTGTAAATATTCATGAAATACATGTTCGGACATGGGGATTTGGATTCAAATCCTCCCTGAAAACTCCCTCATACCAAATATGGTTTCAGTTTAGTGGAAGAGGAAAGATTGGATGAAAGCATAATAACTTACAAGTTGAGCACTCTGCCAATCACCTTCCCTTCTCCCCGATTTGACAAAGAATCAGTTGATTTGTCTCGCTCGCTCTCGCTATATCTCAAGAGAGCTCTCCCTGAAGCACAAAACTTAAATATGTTTAGGTTGAAATCTAAATCCACTTGGGCCTCCTTTCAATTCAATCTTTAGCAATCAAAAGAACATCTCACCTTCTTCACTGCAGGGAGCACAGGACCCAAATCTCGCAGAGACAAGAAAGAAGGAGAACACTATGAAGTAGACCACTCTAATGGTCCATGCCTCCATTTCTGATTTTCTGTCCCAATCTGAATTTTTAGGAAGAGTTGGAACCTCTTCTCTCTTCAGCAAAATATCAAGGGTAAGTAACAAAAGCGCGGTGATTATGGAAGAACACTGCAAGGAGGGGAAATGATTCGAAATTTTACCTGTGAGGTGTGTGGAGGTGGGGCTAGTTAGCCAGAAAGCTAAAATCATGTTTTGGATTGTGAAAGCACACATGAACATGATTGATGATTCCACAGCACCTCAAGAAAGGTATCACCGTGTAAAGAAGCATCGTCTCGTCTCCCCTCAAAGATTGAATTCTTGCTCTTAAGAATAACAAAAGGAAATGGCAGAAAGAAATGGTAAATAAGTGAAACAAGAGAGTAAAGCAGGACGCTGCAAAGAGTGGAATCAAGTGAGGAAGCAGGGAACCGGACACAATCATAAATCTGTTCTGCAAGGACCAAAAATGTACAGTAGTTACAAAGGAAATGGACAAGAAAGAAGAGCCAAGGAAGGAAAGATACCTGTAAAGAAAGGAATCCAATCCATTCTACGCGTACTAGGAGTAACTAACTTACTGGATCTCTTGGCTGGTATGTAGTTGGAAAGAGAGAAGCCAGAGAATTCTCAAAAAAAAAAAAAGAAGCCAGAGGAGCACACAAAGTCTTGAGCTTCCAGAGAGGAGGAGAGTCGAGCAGTGGCTAAGTCTTGAGGAATAATCGAAATGTTATCTGGAGACAGTGGCAAAGAAAGAAAACTTGCAGGCAGCTAGGATTTTCGAGAACCTCACCTGTAAAGCTTTCCACGCCACGAGTCTTGATAAGGTAACAAAACACGCGGAATATCGTTGTCTACTTTTGTGAAATCGGAGCCGAATGTCTGCCCTTCTGTAGTTACCCCTGCCTGCCAGGTATTATACTAGTCTAGTGTATGCAGGTATATATGGCAGTGGCAGATTTTGTTTTAAACCTTATGGCGTGCAGAAAATGAACTTTCTGAGTGGGGCTAGGGCACTTACTACTTCTGCTTTAGTAAAAGTTTACTTGAGTGCGTTTATGTCGGATATTTTAATTATCCGGCAGTTCGCAGCTGATGGTGTCTTTCTATATATCTTGGCCATACATATGGCATGCTTCCTACTAACCAGCCATTATATATCGACAAAAAGATGTACTTGTCGTAGTAGAAGTAGCCGTTGCAGTTGTTGTATGGTAAATATTGTAGCAAACAGTTCCAACTCTTCAAGTTTTTGTTAATTCAAAGTTTTTTTTCTTTTCAAGATGGGCATCCTTCTTACTACTTTCTTATGTGGAATAATTCTCACCAACAAAAGTTTGTGGAAGCTTTCACACTTGAACATTTCTCAAAATTTGCACAAGGCGTGCGTTAGTAGGTCAAGCCTGCCTCCCACAGGTTATATTCGTTGATACAAAACAAAAGGTGGTAGAGAAGAGCTTCACAAGTTGCATTGCACACCTCACACACCTTATACAGCTGATTAAATCAAAGCAGAGATTGACAAGGCACCTACTTTGATGCGACTGAGGCAGATTAACCATCTTATTGTGTTTAGTGATTAGCTACTTCTTGTGCTTCTATTGGCATGTTTATGTTTGAGTCGATCGTCAATGAGAGTAAGTCAACTTAAGAAAGCACAAAGAAATCTTCACAAGACATCGAGACAGTGACAGCTTCAATGCATATGAAACAGGCAGGCTCCTCGCCTCCTCATCTGCAACTTATATGACCTTTACTGATCAAAATGCTCCAAAAGACAAAAGGATGATGAGATGAAAATGGAAGTGGTCAGTTAACTTCTGAATTTCTTTTCAGACAGCTGCTAACTCCATTAGTCCTAGCAATTACCTACTCGATCGTTCGTGTACAATTTCCACTTGGTTTTTCTAAGAAAGATTGCAGATTGTACCATCCAATACTTGGGGGGAAACACATAGAAGAAAGCTTTATATTCATAGAAAAACTAGATTTAGTTGGTATTCGTACCTTTCATGAATCATGGAAACATGCACGCAGGTTAGGCTACTTCAATCATGCAAGGCAGGCCATGATACCCAGTATATGTGCAGAATTAAATTCTGCACGTTCCGTAATCACTAGTCTATCAAAACAAAATGCTGAAATTATTTCTGGACTAGCACATTTTCTATGTCACCATTTGTGTGAGAATCGTTTAAATACTGGGATGATAAAACGTCTATCACCAGCGGGTGTTTGGTCTTAGTGGCATGATTCTCGCTTCGGGTGCGAGAGGTCATGAGTTCGATTCTCGCAAAACACCCCTAACTTTTTTCTATTTACAACTAGGTCCTTCTCTTACAGATGTGATGTACTCTTTCTGATGTTGCAAGTCTCTGTCTTTTTCTCTTTCCTTTTTTTTGGTCCTGTACATGGTGCAAATTAGAAGCACTCCAAGATAATTGGCAGCTAAAATTGGGCCGTTTGCTACATTATGGTGTAGCTGTGATGAAGATGATATGGTAGTGTATATTGCAAGAGCAGGAGGAGCAGCTGCATGATCCAACGAATTCCGCAACATGCAGACGACAATCAAGCTGGACAAGGTCACGTTCAGAGGTAACGAACCCATGTGGCCACGCCGTGCATTCTCATTCTCATATTGAATGCACATTCCAAGCATGTGCTCCAATCTTTTTGTATATTGCTCTCTAGAGACAATGGATCATGGATGCACATCAGCACTAAACTATTTTATCTTGGAGCTTCTAATGTTTTCTCAAAATGGATATTCAGGTCATCAGAGAAGCAAAAGATTTCACAAGTAACTTGGTGGTGCCATACCCACCGAAAAGTGCACAAGGTTCGACCGATCAAAAGATCAGATTCACGAAAACAGACACTAAATTGCTGTTCATCATACGAGTCGCAAACAGGGCATATGCCATATCTAATTCAGTCGTACGGTATCATCATGCATCAATTATCAATATGATGGTATCGTATCAAGTTTCGGGGATGGTAACAAACCACCCATCTGAACGAGCTCTATCAAGATGGTAGCAAAATAAAATCAGTAATGTGGCTTAAACCCCCACTTAGTTTACAGGCACCGGTGCAACTTATACATCGTCTCTCTGAAAAGACCAAATCCAACGCCATGTCAACGGAGTGACAGCCCCTACTTCACCGGAAGTAGATTGATACCAGTGGGATGTCAACGTCGTTGTCATCATCGTCCTCACAAGCCACCACCACGTCAAGATGGCGCCGGTATGGGGGCACCTCCACCTTTGCCACCTCCCTCGCCACATCGACCACCTTCTTGTCTAGACGCTCCTTGTGCCTCGGGAACATTGAGTTGTACAGCAGCGAGGTGCCGCAAGATATGCTGTATGCATTCAGGCCCTTCTCCTTGAGCCAGTCCAGAAGCTCCCTCAGCGTGATGTTGCCAGTTATGGTCCAGCGGTCCCAAACAGTCCAGGCCATGTCCTGGTGCTTGATGGTCTTGGGAGGGACCGGCTCAGCCATAGAGAAGAGGGGGATTGCAAGGTTTGCAAATGTGTTCCTGTAGTCTTCAACCTTGTGCCCACCACCGAGTACCTTGTACAGTTCCAAGCAGACAAGACCAGTAGCCATCGCAGTTGAGGTGGCAATGGCAGGGATGATCCTGCCAGCTATGAACTTCGCCTTCAGCTTGTCCACTTCAGGAATGCTATAGTTCCTTGCCCGCATGTTAGCAAAACCAGCTATCACGTCCATATGGTAATTGGTGTCATCATCCTGCACGTACATGAATGCGGCTTAGAAAACCAACTCTCAAAGCTAACACAATTTGTGAAACTCTTTAGGGTCACAAGGGTGTTCATCCTAGAGGTGCATGGTTGGCTACAAAGGAAAAGCTAAGGAAAACAAAATCACATTTACTCTCTCGAACTTATCAGGGAAAAAAATTGAAACTAACCTTCTCAAACTGGATTGGTTTCATCTGGAATCCTGGTTGCAGTGTTTTGGAAATTGCTTCTAACTTTGCAATAAGCTCTTCAATGACAGCAGCATCATCAACAGATGCAGACGAAAGACTAGTAGCCTTCTCATCTGTAACTATCTTAACCCCCTGTTTTGGTTGGAAATCAGGAACAATCACCTTGTCAACAGCTTCAGCCATCTTTGCTGGGTTTTTGACCCAGTCAGGTATGGGTATCCCAAATGTCTCTGCCCTTAAAATTGCAGCAGCCAAAATAAAGTTAAGCTGGCTTGGATCAGATGTCAAGAACTCCAGTGGTCGTGGGAAACGCTTTGGAGCAGACCAGAAAGGAGCACCAGAGCTGGTCATCGCATCTTCAGGGAAAGTGTATGTCAGTTGCTTCACACGGTTGGAGAAATAATCCTCAAACCTAAGATGAACAATCAATACAAACAAAATGCAAAGTGTATGTCAGTTGCTGCAAAATGCAAACAACAATCAAAAAGCAAATGCTTTAGTTGCAAAATTTAAATTTTGGAATATTCTTGCATATTGCAATAATGAAATTCAAGCAGATGTACACAGCTTCACCCCCTATGCGTAATAAGCTAAAGGTGCTCAAGAGATGTGCTAACTTACTTGAGCCGGGCCCAGGTAATACAATCTTGGAATGTCTCACACTTCTCTCTCTCGAGACATTCAATAACGCGCTCAAGCTGATCCCTAGCCTGTGCATCACCAGCAGTTCTTGCTACAGTTGCATATCCACCAGGATTCGATAGGAAGGCATTTACTTCAGTGGGGGTCTTCTCAAGCAAACCCTCAAACTCAGACCTAGCCCAGGTTAGGCAATGATCAATATTATGAGGAAATGAATGTACAGTACACATCGGCGCCTGCTTTTCAGGTGGATCTCTGGATGCGCCATAGTTCTCTGTTAGGTGAGGTATGACCATCTGTGTGTTACATTTAGCACCCAGAGTCCCAGATTCCAAGAGTGGCTTCTGGAAATATACACATCGGGAGTCAATATACATTCTTGCGGTAACATTGTCCAACGCATTGACAACAGCATCCAGGCTCTCCCAAAAGGCATCGTTGAACACATTTTCAGTCTCAGGACTTGCTCTGTTCTGAAGGGCCTCGACATGAAGCTTAGGATTAATTGCCATAGCAGCAGTAGCAGCAACCGTGGACTTGGGCTGACCAATGTTCCAGTCACGGAAGAGAAACTGGCGACTGAGATTGCTTTTTTCAATAACATCATCATCTGTCACTATCAGCTTTCCATTCTGATTGCAAGAAATGCCCATTAGCGCTAGGTTTTTCAAGAACTCACATCCAAGCGCCCCAGAACCAACCATAAATATTTTCGCCTGCTCAAGTTTCTTTTGAAGGTTAGATCCAAAAACACTGATTTGTGCATCATATCTAGTATTCTCTGGCTTCAACTCGGCTGGCTCCAATGGTTCAACAGGGAGAGATTCAACAGAATCAAAATAGAAGAACTGCAAAACCAGGAAAATTACATTAATGTTTACATGAAGAGTGCAGATAAAAAAAGGGATTTACGTTATTATAATGAAGGAAACAGATTATAACCTGGTAAAGTGGATGGAATTTCCCTGAGCATGCTTTCACAACCTCTTGACCTACAATGCCACCAAACATTGCAGCCATAGGGTTCAGAACAGCCCTGGAACCACTTGCAAAATGATGCAGGAGCTTTTTGTCGAGCTCTTCAAGTTTGCTATCACCCAGGGACTCGTTAATGCTAATAGCAAAATCTATCAGTCTTTGCACATCATCACTAGACCCAGCAATAGGGAATCGCCTCAAATCATTCCTAAACTTATCCAAAGCTTGGAAAGCCAAATGCAGAAGTGGTGGACGGTCGAATTTGGAGAAATCGCTCATGAGAAATTCTCCTGGTTCCTTAATGGCGTCTTTCAAGGTTTTGAATTTAAGAACCTTTGGTGGCTTGACCTGAGTAACAATACCACCTCTAACATATGTCCCATATGAGGTAGTGTCTTCTTCTAGAGTAAAAGAATAAGGCCTAGCGTTCTTAATCTTTCTTGGTTTCCCATCATTTAGTTCACTCATTCCATGGACTTCTGAGAACACAACTAAATCACCATCCTGGAACTCCAGACGCTCATCATCAACACAGGAAACAAGCGCAGGGTTGTCATTGCTGATCGATGCTACTATTCCTGTATGTGGCTCCTCTCCATCAACATCCAATACAGTAAACTCAGGACCAAAGTCACAAAAGACACTGCCAAAAAGGCCACGAATTTCTGACTTAATGAAAGCAATTGGTGGCTGATGGTTGTGGCAGTAACTGTCAAACTCAACTGCTTTCTCTAAGCTGATATCAGTAAAGACCACAGCCTGTATGTTCACATGGAAATGGTTATTCCAAGAATAAGAAAATATGCAATACAAAGAGACAGTCATTGCTCAAAACAGAAAGATGGCTCTGAAATATTATCTTGAACTACTACAGACCTTTTGCAGGCCATATTAGTATGAAGGATTTACTGCCATGCCACAAAATTAAAGCAGACTCACACGATTGTCTCTGTAGTCTACTGAGATGATGTGGAACTACTACAGCTTTACTCTTAATTTTTCTTATCAGTAATTGGCACAAATTTAATAGAGCTATTGTGTGGGAATACGATGATAACACTAACTACTAAGACCAAATTCACTAAGTTTAAATAGTATGTGTTGCACTGTTGCTAAATATTAAATATGGAGTTCCAATGAATGTAAAAGATGTTTCTTTGACAAAAATCAAGCAATCAAAGGAAAAAGGCGATAATACCACAGAAACCTGAGGGCTGAAGGCCTAATGAATGCAACGAACCTTTATGCTATTCCAAATATCAAGCAGAAGAGGAATTTGAGGAAGCTAGTAGTGATACACATGCATAGTTAATCCTAAACTCCATGAAATTTGGTGTGTAAATACTATTTTGCATACCTTGATTGTGCACTTCCTTATACATAATTGTTGACTTTATTTCTTCATTCAAACATATATTTAGTAAATTGTGAAACCGCACTGTATTGCCTAAAAGAATTTCCATACTTTCTATGAAGAGTAGCAACAATTCCTAGACTAAGATCAAATAACAAGATGCACAGCCTGTAGTCACAGACTTGCAGCTCACATGGACTGAAGTACAAGCGAAACGACTACTTGAAATCTAAGATTAACAGGCATACACGATGAAGTAGAAGAAACAAACAGCAAGGAAGGAGATCACAAATCAACTGCATGCTCACATACCTGGAAATTAGAAAGCTGCTCCTTAGTCAAATCACCGGTTATAGTAGAGATAATAACAGCATTATTGAGCTCCTGTAGCTTCTGAACACAAGTTTGAGCACGGTTTTGACCAACATCCTTCTCTGTGAGGAAGAAGTTGCTTGATAAGTCCCATAGCTCCACATTGTCATCATCGTGCAAGTTTACGGACTTGACACCCGCAAGGACAAGGTTCTTGGCTGCAGGAAGACATTGGCATTAAGTAAATTTCAACAGCATATCTGAAAGTATGAAAAAGGCAAAGCCAAAAACTTGTACAATCATGTGATTTGAATCCTCAAAAGGTCTCCCAATTTCACAAGGTAGACATTGCATTCTGAGTGGTTAAGCATTATATGCCAAGTCTCAAGCATCTTAGCTTATTGCATAGCACAGGGGACTGACCAGAACTAACACAGATTTGTTGTATCATGCAAGCTCCTAAAATGTAATAAGGGGGTAAGAGCACCACAGCACAACTGGGAAAAGTTTAAACTCTGGTTCAAAGAATGGACTCAAGAGTCAAGAGCGTCAATGTGTTTGACAATTTGAGCTGCTCCTATAATCATTGTTTACAAATCTTAAAATTGAAGAATCAGTTAATAGGAAGCGCACGCTACCACGCTTCATATTTCTAGTAACAAGATGTAGAACTTGCGGAACTGAGGGCAGTAACCCAGCATGGAGATCGTAAAGCACGCATTGAGATAAAATTTGATAATAATAACTAGCGAAAGATCAATTGTGCACAAGTGATATCGATTAACTGTCTACGGGTCTATAATAGATAAGATCGATTGTGGCAGGAAAGTGGTAATTGAAGACAAGTTGCCCCTTTACTCAATAAGGTCGATCTGTATGTAGAGTAGATGAGGGGCTTTGGGAAGCTAATTAAGGCGTACCGATCTCGGCGCCGAGGCCGTTGAGGCCAGAGACGAGGACGTTGGAGGCGAAGAGGCGCTTCATGGTCTCGCGGCCATAGACGGCGAGCTGGCGGCTGTGGAGGTCCTCATCGATCTCGGGCGCTCTGCCGGTGGTCATGGTGTGGTTGTCGTCGGCGGGTTCGTCGTCGGCGCGGGTCTTCTTGTGCAAGTCGTGGACCTCGCCGGCGAGCTCCTCCCGCTTGCGGGTAAGCATATAGTGTAGGGCGCCGCCGAGGAGGCCGACAGCGAGGGTCGCCGCGAGGACGAGGCTGAAGGCAGCCGGCGAGAGCTGCCGCGTCAGATCCAGGTCGCAACCACGGCGAGACCTACACACCCGAGCGGCTCGGCGTGAGACGGGAGGGAACACCGCACCAAGAGATGAGGGAGTTGGGCGACGGAGGAACTCACCTACCTTGGATTCGTCTCGTTCGTGGATCGAGCTGTTCTTCCTTCGCTTCCCTTGTACTATACTCTATATCTAGGGTTTTGAGGAGGAAAAAAGAAGAAGAAGAAGAAGAAGGGCTAATTTGTAAATTGTGGCCGCTTCTCTTGTGCGTCTGATAATAAGAGGAGAAGGGGAGAAGGGGAGTTGTTTGAGTTTGAGACGAGACGGAAGATGTGGGGGTGGGGCCCAGCTGGCAGTGAAAGAAACGAAAGGCAAAGCAAAGCATCAGTGCTTTCCTTGGCGTTGGCGCCGTGAGCATCTGCAGTTCTGCACATCAACTCCATGGAACCATCTCGAAGGAATAAGTTCATCTAAGGTCCCTCAACTTTACACCGAATCCGATTTTCGTCCCTCGATCGGAAAACCAGACACAACGGTCCCTCAACTATCAAAATCGGTGCAGATTAGGTCCCTCGGCGGTTTTAAGGACGGTTTTGACTGACGTGGCACCTACGTGGCTAATTTGACTCGGTCTTCGTCCGACGTGGCATTGACGTGGCGCTTACGTGGCAATTCGACCCGGAAAAATAATAAAACCCATGGGACCCACATGTCAGTCTCACATAGAAAATAATAAAAAAAATAGTGGGACCCACGTGGGCCTCACATGTCAGTCAAACTCACCCTTCCTCTTCTTCCTCCTCTCTCCCCATCTCCCTCTCTTCATCTCTCTCCCCTCTCCTCTCCTCTTCCGGCGAGAGCAGCGAGCTGGAGGTGGCGGCGAGACCGGCGCCCACCGGCGAGAGCAGCGAGCTGGAGGAGGAAGCCGGGGCGATAAAAGGGGATCGGCGACGGCGGTGGGCGGAACAGATCGACCTGAGCGGCGACAGCCCCCCCCCCCGGAGCAGCGCCGGCAATCGAGATCCGGCGGTGGCGGCCGAGAGAAGGGCGGTGGCCGGCAGGGAGAAGGGGCGGCGTGCAGCGATGGCCGCCGAAGGAGGAGGAGGAGATGTAGCCATGCGGGGAGGCGTGGCGGTGACAGCCGAAGGAGGAGGACGTCCGCCGTGCGCTGCTCCCCCCGGTAGTGGCAGCGGCGCGGGGGCCCTGGGAGTCGCCGAGGATGCCGAGGTCGACGTCGATGTCGTCCGCGGCCACGACCATGGCGTCCCTGAACGCATCCGGCGTGCGCCACAGAAGCGGCGGCATGGGAAGCGGCGCCTCAGCTACTGCGGCGGCGGCGTTAATGGGGGGAGGGGAAGCGGAAGCTCCTCGCTCCGGTGGGCTGCCGCTGACGAGCTCGGTGGTGGTGAAACGCGACGGATCGAGCGCCATCCTGGCGGCTAGGGGCCCTCCTCCGACCTCTGCTCCAGACCGCCGCCTTCGTCCTCTTCACCCGTCGCCGGCTATCATCCTCCTCGCTTCGGTGGGCGGTCGCTGACGAGCTCGATGGTGGAGGCGGGTTGCGGCGGAGGGCGGTCGCCGCTCCCTCTCCCACGGGTTGCCGTCGGCTGCGCACCTCTCCCTTCGTCCGTCGCCATCAAGCCCCCGCCCATGGCGCTCGGCCATCGCCGGCCTCCCTGCGTCCTTCCTCCCTGCCCGCCTCGCCGGTCTTTGCACGTTGCTCCCTCCTCTCCTGCCGCCAGCCGCGTGCCGCCGCACGCCGTTGTCTTCCGTGGCGCCTGGATAGAGCAGAGATAGGGAGATGAAGAAAGGGAGATGGGGAGAGAGGAGGAAGAAGAGGGGTGAGTTGGACTGACATGTGGGACCCACGTGGGTCCCATGATTTTTTTTATTATTTTCTATGTGAGACTGACATGTGGGTCCCACGGGTCGAATTGCCACGTAAGCGTCACGTCAATGCCACATCAGACGAAGACCGAGTCAAATTAGCCACGTATGCGCCACGTCAGCCAAAACCGCTCTCCAAACCGCCGAGGGACCTAATCTGCACCGGTTTAAATAGTTGAGGGACCCGTTGTGTCTGGTTTTCCGATTGAGGGACGAAAATCGGATTCGGTGTAAAGTTAACGGACCTCAGATGAACTTATTCCCCATCTCGAAAGACACAAGAGGAGTCTCGGGAAAAAGTCCACTTCACGTCTCTTGTCTCATCTTATCGTTAAGTTTAAAATACATCCCTCAACAATAAACCCAAATATAGCATCCTTGATCTTGCAAAAACCGCAGTATGTATGGGTTGGCTCCGCTGATGTGACAAATTGACTCGGTCCACTCACACTGACTAGACACTTACATGGCAAAAACAAAATATAGCCCCACATATAATTCTCTCCTCCCTTCTCTCCCTCTCCTCTCCTTCCTCCTCCCCTTTTTCTCCATCTCTCCCCCGCACCCTGGTGATACTCAACACCGCGCTCAAAGGATGTCGCCTTCTCCACATCTCCTTGTTGTGGTTCGACAGCGGCGGTAGCAGCGATGACAACGACAACCTATGCGGGCGCCCCAACATCACGTAGAACGAGCCCATATTGTTCCTTATCTGGGACCACCTCATGCTCGACATCTTCACTGCAGAGGAAGGTGCCGATGAGGATCAATGTTGGGTGCTCAACATACTGCTATACTTCTTGCTTGATTTGGATGGCCAGCGTCGAGCTTTTACATGTCACTTATTGCGTGCCTTCCCGCATTAGGTCACTCCTTTCTTCGTCGGTCACCACCCTTCCAGTCCGTCGTGAGACAAGTGGGCGGCGTCGACGCCCGGCTTGTAGGTGACGAGGTGTGCCACCACTATCGAGCGCGCCGCATGTCGGTCACAATCTCCTCGCTCCGCCGATTGTCCGTGCCTCCACTACTTTTGCCATCGCCAAGACCGAAGGATGGGGAGAGAGATAAGGAAGAATATTTGTTTCGCTGACACGTGGATCCCACGTGAGTTTTATCATTTTTTATTTTTTTCTTTTAGTGTCACGTCAGCCAAAACCACCCTCAATACTGTCATGGGATCTAATGTGACCTGTTTTGCAAGATTAGAGATATGTTAACGTGACCTGATTTTGCAAGTTTTAGAGACTAAAAAAATGCACGTGCGTTGCAACTGCGTAGTCTATTTTAATCTTATTATTGTTATACGATTTAGCTATGGTGAAATTCACCATGGGAATTCGCCTGGATATTTTATTTTACAAAATCATGAATTGCAATTAGAAGTTCGATCGTTAGCATACGGGTTTTTTTTAAAAGAGATTTCTTATGCGATTCATTCTGCATTTTTAAAAGCAAATGAACCTAAAACCAACTCAAACACGGATCTATATTTCCAAAAAAAAAACCGACTCAAATATGAAGACGTACTAAAATAAAAGTAAAAATATTTCAGTTTTTATAATAGCAGAGATACATGTGTTATAATGTGGAGCCTCGCCACGCCAGCAAAGGTGGGCTCAAACTCAAACATAAGCTGTCACTTAAGGCCCAATTATTCTTGATGGGCCCATCCTCTTCTCTTTCTTTCTCTTTTATTTTTTCTGTTCTTTCAGAGGCAGCAAAGCAAAGGGACATATATGCATAAAAACTTGCCAGGCTTCGAGTTACTAACATAAACTACTAGGAACATGACATAAGCACGATGAAACAAGCATTAACACCACAATGGTTTATCATATTGTTCCTTATTGGCTGCCAGCAAAATCTCTCTAGCAACAAACGTGTAAATGCCCCCAAAATACACCATCACCATGACTCCATGCATAGCCACAATATCACAAGTATCGCTACAGCCAGCGGCGCCATGTTCCTTTTCTGCGAGGACGCGCGACATACACATGATTCTGAAGCTCTACTGACCTAGACACAGGGGGAAGTTCATGACCAAATTGGTTGGTTCATTCACTCCATTGCTACTGCGTGCTTAATTTGATGAATACACAGACTCGACTTATTTTCTTTCTTTAGCTGCATGATCCCATGGATGGAAGAAACGAAACCTACTACTGCCCTTCACACAGTCTCCTCCATTCAAGCTTCTTCCTCAAGCAGCTTCTGATCAAAGTGCCACACCCCTGCAACACAAATTACGTAGCAAACAACAACTGATGAGTCAAACCACAGGTCTATAGATAGATGGTAGTACATCAAATGAAGTATTTTCTGACAAAACACACTAACCATGCCCCTTTCCCACTCTTCTCAGCTGGGCGACATACTCAGAGATCTTCTTGATGGCTTCAACCTTTCAGAGCAAGGCAGATATTTTCAGCAAAACATACTTCACTAAAGCACAGCAGTTGAATATTTAACATCTCAAGAGCTAGTTCAGTACCCAAGTGGGCAGAAGGTTTTTACCTGCTCCTCAAGGAATTCGCTCTCAACGAAGTCGGTCAGCTGTGGATCATTGCACCTTGATGCCACCTGTTGATTCACAGCAACACATTTTCAAGTTTCACCATATATTTCTTTTCAAAATAGTGTTGAGAATTATACAACACATTCTAAATCCATGTTCAGCATTACTGCATAACAGGAGAATATCTTACACTGTGCAGGTTGTGCAACTTCTCATTTACAAGCTTTTCGAGAGCCAAGGCCAACTCCATAGCTGAAATCACAAGCAAGCTAGAGGGTAAAACATAGGGGTACACAAAGTTTGTACAGGTATGTACAGCAACAAACAGCCAGTGCATGCTACTTCCTGGAGACACTAGCAAATGCCATAAGGTGAAATGGTGGAAAATATACAATGACGTTTTCTCCTTTAGGAGCTTTTAGAATTTAGAGAATCTTTACTGTGCAGTCCAAAATGTTTAAAAGAAAGCTTCTACAAAACAAAGTAGCCTTTATTGAAAGTTACTCCCTTCGTTTTTTAATGTACGACGCCGTTGTCTTTTTAATCAACGTTTAACCTTTTTTTTGCAAATATAAAAATATTTAAATCACGCTTAAAGAACATTTGATGATAAATTAAGTCACAATAAAATAAATAATTACATATATACACACACACACACACACACATATATATATATATATATATATATATATATATTTGAATAAGACAAATGGTTAAAAGTTAATCGCGTCATACATTAAAAAACGGAGGGAGTAATTGACATCAGGATTCAACATGGAACTTTTGAAGAGGAAAGTATCCCTGTTGAATCTGGATGGCGAATGAGCTCATTCACCAAGGAAGTTCCCCTGTTTTTGCAAAAAAAAAAAAAAAAAAAAAGGCTCCTCCCAACCTTAAGGATTGAGCCACTTAATTTTCACATAGATAATTAACAGGCAGACACTCAGACTAGCACACAGTAAGCAGAAGCATAAGTACATATACCATGGAATAAAAAACATATATAGGACAAGCTGAAAGCAACTCACCATACAAGGCATCCCCTTTCTCAGGATGGTCGAACTCTGTCAAAGGTGTGACGATGGACTGGAGCCGCACCCTGCCTCCACGCATGTTCTGACAAAGAAGAACATTGCAGTATTAGCATTTGGGTGCATGATTATAGTGGTACAGCGTACAGTTTTCCTGGTGTGCCAATTGGCAGCAGAGGTAAAGTTACCTGGTACTTGATGAGTTTCTCTGCGTGATCCCTCTCCTCATCGCTGGATTCTTTGAAGAATCTGAAGGAACAGAATTTGTCGATACATGAGTGACAATTTTCCTACTTGGTGATGACTAAATGAGGGTGGTGATGGCTTACTTGGCGAATCCCTTGAGAGCAACGTTGTCACGATCAAAGTAGGCGAAAAGGGAGTGGTACGCGTACGATGCATTGTACTCCACACTGCAAAGATTGAACTCTTTTTTAGGATTGAATTCCAATTCGGAATATAACTAGAACGGATGACAAGCTAAATATAGCTAAGCACAGTGTCTTTTCTCCTATTTACATCAATTATTGTGGAATAAAATAATTTTGTATCCGTTGGTCCATGTATCAAAAGAAAAAATTGTTTGGGAAATCTGAAGCACTGTAGAACAGACGCATCCCAAGAGCAGAAATTATTATAGGATGAAAAATGCAACCCTTTACGAAATCCAATCACTAACAAAGAAAATAAAATGACCAGGAGGCACAGAGATTTTTGTTAAATTAAAAAAAGAAGAAGAAGAAGAAATGCGCACATGAAAGGGGAATAGAAATTCAAAAATGGAAGGCAGAGTGAGGAGGAGGAAAACAGACTTGATCTGCTCGTTGATGGCGGCCTCGCACTCGTCGACGAACTTTTGCCTAGCGAGAGACTGGTCCTTGGCCTGGGGGACGAGGGAGAGCTCCCCCTTGAGCTCCTCGAATGGCTGGAAGACCACGCCGCTGAGCACCTCCTTCCCTTTCCCGGCGGCCCTGCACACTGCCCCGGGTCCGGCACCACGCGGCACAGGCAGCCAGACGGAAGCAGGGGTCGAGGCCGCGGCGGCGAGATAGGTAGGCGCGGCGGCGGCGGCGGCCGGGGCAACCCTAGGAGGAAGCATGGCGGAGAGGCGCGTGTGGCGTTTGCTTCCGGAGGTCGCGGCGGGTGAAGAGTGATGAGATTAATTGTGCGGTGGTAGGGGTGGAGGTGATAGAAAGGGATATATATAGGCGCGTGGAGCTCACGGATGGGCCACACGTGGACGGTCGAGATGGGACGAAGGCGAGGGAGCGCGTGGCGGGCTCGTGGCTGGGAGGATATTTTGGGCTGGTGGTTTGTTGATGTGGAGCCCGGCCCGGCCGCACCGGAGTCGGTCAAGCTTAACCACTATTCCTTTCCGGATTGCTTCTGCGTTCTACTTGATGGATCGGTTAGTCTCGTTAATTTCGTCATCAGCATTATACTGTGAGACTTTTTTAGTATTATTCATATTTATATAGATGTTAATAAATATATATATATACCTAAATTTATTAACATGTGGACAATGCTATAAAGTCTTATATTATAAAACGGAGGAAATAGTTGGGTGGAGTTACTGTGTTTATTGCTTTCCTTGCAAGCTGATGGCGATGAGTTGTACAAAATTCCACACAAATTTAGACGTCTAGATGCAATGCATGCATCTGGCAAATTTCTCTCCTTCTGATGATTGGTCAGCAGAGAAGACAGGTGGGATATCGAGGAGGAGCTAGATGAGGATAAGAATGGCGCGCACAGTGTGGACTGTGGAGATGCGGTGTCGATATCGTACACAAAAAAAAGTCATTTGGAGGCGTGTGGAGGCCTCACGCCCGCTCTGGACCAGATTGCCCTCTTTCTCTCCACCACAATTATCTTCTTCTCTTCTTTTTTTTTTCACCTTTTACATATCTGTCTTCGTCAGTATTCATGTGTTGCACAGAGCCACATATACACGGTACCCTCTTCCTTGCATTGCAACCATATGTTTACTTGGCTCCTATAGTGACAAAACCATCTTTTCTCCTTTTAACAGCGCATTTGTCTATTGAGAAAATTGATTCATCGAGACTCCTGCTTACTTCTACTCTTCTAGAACGAGCTAACGTTTTTCATTTGAAGAAAAAAGAAAACGGACAAAAGTTCTTCTGCGCTTCGTTGGAAGCGAGTTCGTTAGTGGGCCTAGGCCCAAATACAAAATCCAATCCAATCCCATCCATCCATCGCCTTCGCCTTCGTCGGGCAGAGAGGGAGGCAAGCCATGGCCACCGCCGCCGCCGCCGGGGATGGGGACGAGCACCTCCTCTCCCTCTTCGCCTCCGCCCTCTCCCACCGCAGGTAATCACACACCCTTCTTCCTCTACCATCCACCAACTAGCATTGCATTCTTCTACAACCGCTCCATTCTTCTCGGCTCGCGCTGCTCAGGTTTGGGGACCAGGAGCTCAGCCTACTCGACGCCGCGCTTTCCGCCGGCGCCGACGTCCCCTCGCTGCTCCACACTCGCTCATCCACCCGCTGTCTGCTGCGCAAGGCCGCCGCCCAGGCATTCTCCTCCGTCCCCGATTTGGGTACCACCCTCTCCGTCGCTGACTTCTTCGCGCGCGCCTTCGCCCTCACCGGAAATGTCGAGGTCCTCACTCACCGACGACTTGCCTCAGCGCCTGTGGCCAGGATTGTGGGGCCATTAATCATGTGCACATATCCCCTAGTTTTGTTTGCTCTGCAATCTACACCTAATTGGTTTCGATTGCGATGCACATCGGGTGCTCCAGTTCTGTATGTTCAATGCAATTCGCATCATATGATGATGCCCTTATAATCATTCATTCTCCTCGTGCAAATACACATTCTGCACATGCTACCGTACTAAACTAGCCGTGTTGCAACTTTTTTTTTTCTGCTACTACTTTACTAATTCTGCTAATGTCTGTCCATTACTAGAGTTGCCTTGCTATGAGATATGAAGCTCTGCTCCTGAGACAAGCCAAATACTCCGACGACCTTCATCTGCAAGTATCCAATGAAGAATGGCTAACTTTTGCAAAGGACTCTCTTGATAATGGTTTTTACACCATTGCTTCCAAGGTACTTTCGTTTCAGTTCTACTGTAAATCCACTCATTTCTTTTATTAGTCAGCATTGAAACAAAACTGATGACACCTCCTTGCTAATACTAATTCTATGTTGCCTTGGGTCACATGCTACTTTTGTACCAGAATTTAGACTAATGACCTTTTCAAGTGGAAAGGCATCGCCATTTGGAAATATGTTCTGAACAATGTGATGGATGATGTTTGATGGCTGCCTGCTGTTCATACTGGTAGTATTGTCTGAACAAACTTAGCACAAATAAACACTCTCACACTGGAGGGCATTGTTTTGTCTACCTCCTTTAGGAGTTATGATTAGTACATAACCATGCCAATGTGTCAATCTAGTCATCTGTCTGTACTTAATTTTGTTGAATGACTGCATCATAGTGCTTCAACATTATTTATGTGCAAACCACTGATTCTAGGGTTTAATACCATGTGGCCATGTTTCTTTCTACTTATATATGTATTTACCTTTTAGGCTTTTGCAAATGCTCTCTTGCATATTGATCCCAGCCACCCAGGATACTTGGACTCAACCAATTCTATTCTGAAGAAAGATAAGATAAATGATATAAGTGGACTCCAAAACTTGGCCAAGTCATTATCCGCACGCCATTCTGGTGAGTTTTGTAATACCATAAAATGATGTAAATTACATGCTGCGTTGCTGGTTAGAAGAGCACTTTAGATGCTACTCTTGTGCTCTAACTGCCTCCTTTATTATCTCTCTGGGGACTTCTGTAAGACCTTGCTATGTACTTACGTCAAGTGATGGAATTGGCATAAAAACTCAAACTACATCTCGGGAAACTGCAATCTTACTTTAAATTGACTATTAAACAAGATGCTTAGAGTAGATAAGTGTATTTCAATGGAAAATCATGATCTTTCTATGTAGAAAAAGGATTAGCATATCCTGAGTATAGGCCTGTACAACAATGTCTTTATTTTTATTTTAATTGAAGAAACATTTGGTCATCTGGTTAATTGTTTTGTTAAACATCATCTATAAGATACTCGAGGGTATTAGGTATGACTATGTTTTTTTATCATATTGTGTTCATTATTTTGTTGGATTGATGTAGCATTCCCTGTACATAGATCAAATCAAGGCACTAAATCTTCTATTAGATTTTTCCAAATTCGGTGCTTATTTCTTTTTGCTTCAAATAAATTTCCAATACGGCTACTTGTACTATGACAGTTCAGGCACAATCAGCTGAATACATGAAAAGGAAAGCTTCAGGGGTTGATGAAAAGTGTAATTTGCACTTGGGAAAAACAAAGCTACCTGGAAGTTTGATGTTTAGGCTAGGTATCAAAACAAGGAACATACAGAAACTACGCTGCAGCCGAGAGAGTAATCTGGAAGATGTTTGAAGCAGTATTAGTGTGACATCTTCCATTAGGCTGATAAGAGCGATATGATCTTTCACACAATCTGTTGTCGATGTAACAAAAGGTGAATCTCATGCCTTGGGGTTTACTCATTTGTTTACTGAGAACTTCTCAGTTTATTATTTTGGTAACTAGTGGAACATCTGCAGCTGCACATATGTCCAGTATAGATTTTATCAATCTCTTATGGTTTCTTTGCTGACTACCTCTTTGTTAGCTCAACATATTTCCATCCTGCTATCCACTCGTTTTCTTCCTTAAATACATCCATACTGCCGTATGTACGTGTCTCCTTATCAGATTGCTATGATAAATGTTCTTTGATTGGAACAGAATAGGACCACTTTGAACTTCCTCTTTGTAAGATAGCAATGTAGGTTATGTAGAATTTATATGTGAGGGTTGTGTTGGTACTTGGCAGCATGTGCACTTTTGACTCGTTCTCATTTTCTTTGGTAAGTATCATCATGCATGTGTTGTACCATGTAAAAACTCTTACCATTTGTCACTTTCAAGCAGTACTTTCAATTAGTTTCGTTAACATTATCTGTATGACCAAGCCAGGCCCAACTTCTCACTCCTTTAAAATAGTACTAAAACATCTTTGCTTTCTTGCTTACTTTCAGAACACTTGTGGAAATGAGAGCACTGAGTAGAATAGCACACCTCACTTCAGAACAGAAGTTTAATTATACATTAATCATATTGAAACAGGATACTTGTATCTGCTCACATAGTTACATTGCATCACGTTATTGCGTAGGAATTCATGTTGTTTATTCACTTGGAATGATTGTCGATCCCATTTTTAATTACATATCATTCTGATATACCACTGCGCATTTTGGTCTGTCCAATGTGGCTATGTACATTAATACTTAATATGCTTCAACGTAATGAGTTTGCTTCTGTTTTTTCATTCAATTAGGTGAAAATTTTCGTGCAATGGAATTATGATCCTGATGTCGTGGATGGGTATTTGGGATCCTGAGACAATGAGGGTCACTTGCCTCTTCTACTGCTGTTTCACTGGGAAAGTAAGCTGCTTTTTTCCATACTCCTGAATATTGTGACTTGTGATGTACTAAGCAATATGCTATACTTTTGCTATACTTACGCATCTGTATTAGGATCATATGGATTAAAATCCAGCGCTGACTGCTTGAAGTATTTTATTTAATTTTTGAGATGATATATTGAAGAACTTCATGTTGTTCATTCATGGAAAGTTTATTATGCACGGCACCAAATGATATCATAAGACATACAATTAGCTCAGGTCTTTTTTTGAGGGAAACAATTAGCTAAGTTTCATTGAAGAATCATGTCATTTATTTTTAGTAGTAAAATAGTAAGGAAAAATATCGGAAGCACTTGAAAATCTAGATGTTCGGTATTGAGAAATAAGCATGTCTAACTTGGAATGTCAGGCACTTGACATGTGGCACTTGGCAGTGAGATATATGGATAGACCAAAATCTGAATACTGAAACCTGATCCTAGAGCACATGCGGATGCATGACTAGATCTTAACTACTGTTCAGAGAACATGAAGCTAATATAATTAGTGGTCCAGATGATAGTGTCTTGGATCTCTATCCAATAGCAAGTGTCTTCATAGGAACAAGTCATTATGTTGAGGAAAGAACATGTCTGTTGCATATGCTCTCGCTAGGAATTGAGGAAAAATTAAAGAAAATACTGGCGTTAGTAAAAGTTTGCAAAATAAGGTGGGTAGATGCATAGGCATTAGGCAGAGGATGTAAACGAGAGCCTAGTCTGTCATGTGGGTGATCACCCAGTTAGTCTAGTGAACTTGCATGTGAGGGTTACGTTTATTTTGACCTTGGAAAATGGAAGAGTTGGCAACGGGCTTATACTTTCCTTGACTTGCTTAGTGGTAAAACACTGTCGGCAACTTAGGGTGTCGGCGCCGGCCGCCTGCTGTGATTGATGACCATTCATATTTATGCTTGAAATTCTTGGGAGAACCCGTCCTTTTGAGTTTTGGCAACAATGGCATGTGCAAGCACGAATACGGCTGTAAGAACACTGATCCATTGTACTCTATTTCAAAGGTTTTGAAGCAAATGAGGGCAGAATCCTCGTTCCGCTAATGTATTCTACACAAGCTAGACAAAATCAACGCAAGAGGTAGAATTTTGTGTCTTTTGTGTGACGACTAATCGAGAACAATATTATCTTTGTTTGCTAGCATTGCTCCAACATGATTTTATTCTGTCATCCACATTGGAAACAAAATCTGGGAAAAATGACAATATAAGGGATTAAGGGATGTCGTTATGGACTCTGCATCTATCATAATTAAGCTGCAAAATGCATTGCATGGGGCATGGGTGTTTGTAGTACATGTCACTCACCACCTGATTCAGACTGAAACCACAACCACCGGAGGTCCCATTCGCATTTACACAGGCATGACGTATACTTTGTCTCTAGCCACAACCTACTGTATGCATGAATGATGCTTATCTTAAGACATCCTCGATGCTCGACAAAGTCCTAATCTCGTCGTTGTTGGATAGCCTCTTCCGGTGTTTATACGTGTCATCTGGTCTCCTAGTGTTGGCTACTAACATGCACGTATGGGATAAACAAATAGACAAACAGGAGTACTGGAATACTACCTGTCGTTTTCTCACGTTTTAATTAATCTATATCCTTGATTTACGATTTTCCTTTTATATATCTAGCTACTACGTTATGATCGACATATATAAAAACAGATCGATGACTGGGAGAGGTGATGAGATCTGGTGAGGTGTCCAAAGTTGCTAATGTCCAATTGCTAGAGCTTATAAGAAGCTACAATTAATATTTTTGCTGGTACTGTCAGTTGTTTGTTTTACGTGGATTGTGATGAATACTAGTACTGTCTAGCAATTAAACCAGAAGTTAAAATGCAAGCGTTACATCTCAAGGTCAACTCTGAGAACGTGCGTAGGAACTAACATTAACAGTCCAGTATACCAAAGGTCATTCAAACTGCACTAGAGTCCACATTTATTTATATAAGATATACTAGTGCATAGGAGTAGTAACTTGATCACCAGCTGTCGTCGTAGTCGTAGCTAGTTAGGATCCAACTCATTTTTGTCGATCGCGGGGGAGGAATGTTAACGGTGCATGTGGTTGGTTGATTTGATTAGTGAAACAAAAAAAAAGTGGTTTTCGGTGGTGGTAATTTGAGCTTGCTTTGAACTTTGAAGTGATCGATGTCTGCAATTCACACTGCAGAGAAGGATGAAGGCTTAGCTCGTATGTAGACTTTTGATGGCTTAATCCTATTTGCTGCCAAGTAGAGACAAAACAAGTCAGAGAACCCATTACTGTACATATTTATACATGAGTAATCAATGATATGGGTGGATGTGATCCATGCCTCCAGCAGGACATCATGATTAGCATGTTATGAGGGATCACTATACTTAATACTCCTCATATGCTTAGTTGTTTAGTAGTGTTAATTATGTTTGTCGTGACTTAGCTTAGTTGTTGCTGTTGTTGAGCTATAAAGGGAGAAGCTCTGCTCCCGTGCACCCTCCCCCCTGAAGCCTGCTCCTCTGCATCAACTGTTTGCTGCCCAGTACAGTAGAGGCCTGCACTTGCAAGTTGCAACTGCAAGCAATGGCGGGAAGCGGGAGCGGGACACCGTGCGCGTCGTGCAAGCTGCTGCGGCGGCGGTGCACGTCGGAGTGCGTGTTCGCGCCCTACTTCCCGGCGGAGGAGGCGCAGCGGTTCGCCATGGTGCACCGGGTGTTCGGCGCCAGCAACGTCAGCAAGATGCTGCTCGATGTGCCGCCGCCGCAGAGGCCCGACGCCGTCAGCAGCCTCGTCTACGAGGCCAACGCCCGTATGAGGGACCCCGTCTACGGCTGCGTCGCCGCCATCTCCTTCCTCCAGAACCAAGTCTCCCAGCTCCAGATGCAGCTCGCCCTCGCCCACGCCGAGACCGCCGCCCTGCAACTCCAGCTGCAGCAGCAGCACCAAGATCAAGATGACCACCACCACCAGCAGTGCATCCTGGAGAATGCTGCTGCTCATCACCAGCTGATGCTGCAGGAGGCATTCCTCAAGAAAGAGTCCATGTGGACATAATTGTACGTAGTAGATGCTTTCTAGTAAATCTTTGTGCTTCGATCGATTGATATGATATGATGTTGTATTTCATCAGGGCATCTGCCCTAGCTTGTTATCTTCTCTTCTGTAATTTCCGGAAAGAGGGAAAATGAAGAAGAACAATTCGGTCACATTAGCCTACCTCATCTCTCCATTTCTGATCAAATGACTGTATTAGCAAGACAGAAACTGATTGGCTTTCTGAAACACCTGTTGGCTTCATGAACCATCAGTTCAGCTCCCATGCATGCACAAGTTTCAGACAAGCCTTTTGCTTTCGGAGATATGGCTGTTTGCTTGGTAAGGGTCAATGATGTGGGACACATTAATTTGGCTTCACAAGGTCTCTAGTACAGTAGGATCCAGATAGTATGTACACGAACTAAGCACCTCAAACCACCCCAAACTCAATTAAGTAGCAGGAGAGGAGAGCTAATGATATTGGAAGTCCTGATCTCACCTACTAGATTCCTAAGTTCTCTACACGGGACATGTGCCCTTTCTGAGCTAGGTTTATATCATACCTGGACTTCACTAATTCTCCAAATCCAATATCATACCTGGAGTACTAATTTGTCAAATCCAATGTTGTAAAATACCTACGCATCAGAATATGAGTTGGTTGATCGATCCTACAAAACAAGAGTTGAGTGCCTCGTGTCATCAAGGGACCAACACAGACAAACCAAAGGTTGTATCTTTCTTGAGAAAGGAATAATTTCCAGCTATGCTTAATTTGGTTGTTTTGTTAGTAATGATATATTAAGATGGAGTCCTTTTAACAGCTTGTTTTTATAAACTTGATCATGATTATCTTGGTTATGATATTATCAAGGTGCTAAAGTCTCAATCTAGGACAAACGAAGGATTCGCTTGTTACCCCCCAGGCCCCCACATTAATTTCTGCCCATATGAATACTGTATCTTGCACATACATTATCTCCATTTTTGATCAAATACTGTATTAGCAAGACAGAAACTTATTGGCTTTCTGAAGCACCTGTTGGCTTCATGAACCATTCATTCAGCTCCCATGCATGCACGACACGACAAGTTTCAGACATGCCTTTTGCTTTCAGAGATATGGTTGTTTGCTTGGTAAGTTTCAGTGTTGTGGGACACGGGTTGGGATTCGGTGACATAACCCCGTGACATTCTCGGTGACATTGGGTCTCACATGTCAGTGACTCAATGTCACCGAGAATATCATGGGGGAATGTCACCGAATCCCAATCCGTGGGACACATGGTCTCTACTATAGTAGGATCCAGATAGTTTGTGCACGAATTAAGCATCTCAAACCACCCCAAACTAGTCGTTCAAAAAACCACCCCAAACTCAATTAAGTGTGCAGGAGAGCTAATGATATTGGAAGTCTCAGATCTCACCTATTAGATTCCTAAGTTCTCTACACAGGACATGTGTCCTTTCAGAGCTAGGTATATGGAGTACCGTATATCGGACAGTGGCATGTCCTTACATGAACTTCACTAATACTAATTTGCCAGGTCCAATGTTGTTAAAATACCTATGCATCACAGAATATGAGTTGGACGATCATAAAACAAGAGTCGGGTGCCTCATGTCATCAAGGAACCAACACAGACAAACCAAAGGTTGTCTCTTTCTTCATAAAAGAATAATTTCCAGCTGGTGCTTAATTTGCTGGTTTTGTTTGTAATGATATCCTTCCCCGGTTTATATTATAAAATATTTTGACTTTTTTTAGACTTTTTTATATGTCAAACTTATATAAGATTGATCAAGCTTATATAGAAAAATGTAGTCACTCTTACCGGATCAAATTAGTTCTATTAATCTAACACTGAATATATTTTAATAGTATGTTTGTTTGGTGTAAAAGATATTGTTATATTTTTCTATAAATTTAATCAAACTTAAAAAATGATATAAAAAATAAAAATATCTTGTAATATGAAACAGAGGGTGTATTGAGTTGAAGTCTTATTACCAAGGACTTGCTCATGATTGGCTTGGTTATGATATAATCAAGATGCTCTAATATCAACCTGTTAAGGATTCGCTTGTAACCCTCACATTTCTGCAGATATGAACACTGTATCTTGAACATACATATGTGTGCATTCAAACTTTTAAGGATTTTAGACATAAGTATACACGCAAATACTAAAATCATTGTGTTGTAAATCATTATGCAAATCTCGTGAGAAATTGAAAAAATGATACTTTGAATCGTTGTGTTTTGAATAGTTTTTATAAATACTTAGGAGAAAAATATGATGGTGAAAGATGCATTTTAGAGAGCTAGCAATGTTTAATACTAGTATATAAGTAGTAAAAAGGGAAGGCGGGAGTACCGGCAGATAGTGGTGATTTTGCTCTGAGTATGACCGGCCAACCAACTGTTCCCCTTTGTCTTTTTACCAACATCAATCATTGATCAGCCGATAAATATTTGATCTGACATCTTATTATGCATGCTGTCTTGGTTGACCCAAAAATCAATGGAACAAAGACAGTACGAAAGCAAGCATGCACTCACAGATCGACATGGGCCGAGCATTCATGTATAGCTGGCCCAGAAGCTGCATGCTAACTCTTCTTAATTTCAGCCCAGCAGAATTGAGATCTAGCTTACTGGTGCCAATTTAATGCAGGTTTGCCTTCATTATAAAAAAAATATTTTACTCCTCCAACTAATATATATATATATATATATATATATATATATATATATATATATATATATATATATATATATATATATATATATATATATATATATATATATATATATATATATATATATATATATATATATATATATATATATATATATATATATATATATATATATATATATATATATATTTGTGGAAAAAACCGTATCATACATTAAGCCATATCATCTAAAAAAAATAGTAGCCTTTGTATTCTTCTTATGTATTTGATCTCAACCCATATATCATATGTATTTATAATCTACTTAGTATTGTTATTGCTTTATAAATCTTACTATACATTGAACCATGTCACCTGGAAAAGTATAATAACCGGACACGACTACAGGGAGCACATGCACTCGTTAGTACTAACCAGCGACCATCCTTCTTACAAAAAGTAGTACACTGTGTATCATCAGTTAGCCTTCTTACTAAAAATAATAGCACCTTGCCACGTGCATCCCCATTACCCATCTAAATTTCAAAAAACAATCTCTTAAATTGCTTATCCGATCCACAATTTGATTGCACTATTGTGTTCGTTGTAATTAAATCTTTATAACAATATATTACATGATTATATTACGATGAAAAATATTTATGTTTATAAATGACTTTTATTATATATGTAAGTTATTTTTATCATATATATATAAATTACTATTAGATTTTATTAAATTACTTCTTATACATTCATAAGGCTCTGAGTTGATTTCCATAATTTGTGGTGATTAAATTTTATTTCTAGATAAAACCTATATTTTTATCCCTACAATGGATTTATTTTTACTGTCCTGACAAAATTACTTTCCTTTTGTTTTAAGTTACTTTCATAATATATGTAAATTACTTTTAGGTTTTATTGAATTTACTTTTATATGTCTAAAAAGTAATTTATTGAATCTAAAATTAATTTAGATATATTATAAAAGTAATTTATAAATTTTCATCAAAATAAAATCATGTGAGATCTTGTTATAAAGATTTAATTGTTACGAGCTGGTTTGGTTTGAGGCCTAAATTGGCCTTACCAATATTTGACAATTTCAATAGTGTTTAGTGTCTATTTGGTTTGAAGCCAAATTTTGGCATGACTAAGAAAATAATGACTAAGAGAAAATCTATTATATTATTATTAAAGGAATAGAAAAAGGAGCCTCCACGTTCGCTCTCATAGCCTAGAAATTCTCACATTAATCGGAGAAAAAGAAAAAACGGAGTTCATATAAAAATACAATTTAGAAATAGCTGAAATTCGGAATTAAAAAATAAGTAATATTAGAAGAGAAGAGTAGAGTCCATATAGAAATACAATTTAGAAATAGTTGAAATTCGGAATTAAAAAATAATGAATATTAGAAGAGGAGACTAGACTCCATATAGAAATACAATTAGGAAATAACTAAAATTCGGAATTAAAAATAAGGAATATTATAAATAGAGTATAGAGTCCATATAGAAATACAAATAGGAAATAACTAAAATTTGGAATGAAAAATAAGTAATATTATAAGTAGAGTATATAGTCCATATATAGAAATACAATTAGAAAATAATAGAAATTCGGAATTAAAAAAATAAGGAATATTAGAAGTAGAGTATAGAGTCCATATAGGAATTTAAAACTAACTAAAATTTGGAATAAACATAATAAAATTAAAAGTAAAGTTTAGAGTACGTATAAAAATACAATTTAAAAATAACTAAAATTCGAAATTAAGAAAAATGTGGGAAGAAGAGTTTAAAGTCAATATAATAATATAATTTAGAAGTAACAGAAATTCGAAATTAAAAATTAAATAATATTTAAAGATGAGTTTAGAGTCTACATAGAAATACAATTAGAAATAATAAAAATTCAGAAATAAAAATAAATAATATTGGAAGAAGAGCATATAGTATATATAGAAATACAATTTACAGAAAATTCGGAATTAAAAAAAAAGAAATATTAAAAGACGAGTCTAGAGTCCATATAGGAATATATATAATTTAAAAATAACTAAAATTTGATATTAAAAATAATTAATAACTAACACGTATATAAAATACAATATGAATATTGCACATTAGTAGTTTTGTAAAGTTATTGCAAAATTTAAAATTATGTTGTCATTTTAATATATTTGAATAATATATTGAGAAAACATATATGCTATTATATGAGAGAAAATATAATGATGTTAGCCGCGCAATCTGCGTGGGCCACCATGCTAGTTTCATTTAAAGCATATGTGGTAGGAATATATTTTCTAATAGACTAGTACTATAACTATAAGATTCTCTCAAATTAACACTTATTCGACAAATATCTGAGAGGTCTCTCATTAGCACTAAAACGAGATGCCTCTCGATTTAGATTTTGCCCTAATAGTCATTGGATTCTTCTCATACTTGATACAAAATGTCACGCCCATAAATTTAGCCCAAATTTCCAGACTATTTTGTATATTAAATCCCTGTCCAGGACCAGCCAGGGTACACAAAACGACATGTAATAAACAGTTCCAAACGTAAATAAAGCATAAAAATACTTACAGGAGAGGCACTTAGTCCTCACACCGAAACAAAAGCAGCGGCAGCGGAAAAGACGATCCTAGCGGGGCTTCAGCTCCACTCCACAGGCAAAACTCAACTGGGGTCTGAGCCTTGGTCCTCTAACTTCGTCTTCAACTCAGAAGCACTACACTTCTAAAAAGGGCGAATAATAGCAAGGCTGAGTACAACCACCGTACTCAGTAAGCCACACCAACGATGCAGACATGCAAGGGGAACACAAGGACGGTTTGTGGCTATTTGCTTAAAGGAGGTTGTAAAACATTTTATTGAGCAAAACAGTAAAACTGTTGAGTAATTAAAGTAACATTAAATCTCCACTGATCAACGCTACACCACGTTGAACAGGCCCAACCAACCCACCTGAACTACAGTGCATTGAGTCGATTTATTAAGGTGGGACTAATCACGGTGAATCTGGTCGACCGCCCATAACCGCGGGCACGGCTATTCGAATAGTTTTACTCTGATCAGAGGTGTACAACTGTACCCACAAGACACAACCCCACGACACGTTTCCGTGCGCCGACATGCCACCACGACATACCGGAAAGAGGCCGTGACAGGACCCTTCGCATAACTCCCTCTAACCAAGCACACCACACCTCAGGTTTCACCCCCACTCCTCGCAAGGCAGTGGGCAGTCCCCTGTCGTGCCTAGATGAATCAGGAAGCCGCATAGGCCATCGCAGGGCCCATCCAAACTTCATCACGCCCAGCCTTGCCTGGATGCGTCAGCTAGAGGAAAGCTACACTACAAACCCAGCCGTTGCCCACGCTGGCTTGTGGTAAGCACGATAAATTCTTCTAGGGTTTCCCGCGAACCGGTCCTTAATTGCCATGGGCACGACTAGCAAAACCATGCACCCACATCCCACCATGAAGTCACATTTTAGTTGGATAATTACGACCATGAAGCATGGCCAGATGTCTCGAGCACGCAGCTCATTCTGATACTAAAAAGGTCTAATACTGTAATTATCCCATCAACTGAGCTAGTGATAATTAAGCATGGCTAAGCATATAGTTCTAGCTAGGTCACATAAGTAACATGAGCTAGTCGATTTATTACCCAAGGTTGACAAAGGACAGATATCAAGTAAATATGGCACAAGCAAGCAGATAGGTAATACCCGTATCCTATGTAATTAGCAAGACATGCAATTTTATTTGCAAACAATAAAACATTTGTAAATTAGGATCAAAATGCTCAAGAGGAATGTGTGACTTGCCTTGCTTCTTCACAACAACCTTCCGAACTCTGATCCTCGTCAAAAGCGATCTTCCGAAACGACGGGAACTACACGCTGGCACGCAAAACGAGGAAAAACTCTAATGAAAACCAATGAAATAGTACATAAAAAGTAAACAAACATGTAGAGCTCAATTTTAGATGAATTTTGCAAGTTGAATGGCTCAATTCGGAGTTCTAATGAATTAGATATGAATTTTAGAAGTTTTGAGCCATTTAAATGAATTTCTAGAATTATTAACGAATTATTGCGCAATTATTATTTATTTTTACAAAGGAAAAGATCATCGCTGACGTCAGTAAGGGGCGGCCGGCGCCGACATGCGGGCGCCACCGGTCAGCGACACAAGGGCGTCGGTCCACCGTGGACCGGGACCACCGAGGCGGTCTACCGCCGGTCCACGGGAACCGACAGCCCGGATCGGCCCAAAGCCGATCGGGCGGCCACGAGGCGGCACAGCCAGGACACGGGCACGGCACAAAGCCGACCCGGTCGAACGACGGCGCGCGGCGGCGCGCGGCCAGACGACCGTCGGCGACGGCAGCGCGTCGCGGCAGCGGGCACGCGGAGCGGCGGAGGAGGGGAAAAAGGAGGAGGCGGAGGGAGAGCTTACCGAGGGCTGCGGCGGCGAGACAACCATAGGGAGGCGACCGGCGGCGGAAAGGATGGCGGTGGCTGGCGCGGGAGGCGGCGGGAACGGCGTTCCGACGACGCCCGACCACAACGAAGCCACGGCCGAGGGCCGACAAGACCTTGACTTTGGAAAAGCGGCTCCCGTGGGGTTCTGGACGGAGTGGAGCGGCAGCTAGGGTGCGGTGGAGCGCGGCAACGCTGCGCGGCGACGGCTAGAGCGGCGAGAGGTGGCGGCTGGAGGCGGTATAGTTGAGGCGGCTCGGGTGGACAGTGGAGGTGGAATTTCGGTGCGAGATTGGGGAAAAGAGGTGTAGGACGGGGTGGAGCTCGGCGCGGCGATGCCGACGGTGGCGACGGCACGGCACGGCGGTGGCTGAAGCGGCGAGAAGCGGCGGCTGGAGCCGGTGGCGGCGGCGGAGAGAGGTGGTGCGCGTGGCTGCGGCGCTTCGAAGGTGGAGAGGGGAAATGGAGCGGTGGACGGGGCGCGCACGGCGGCTGCGGTGTCGGGGAGGGTGACGGCGCAGTGCGGGGTGAACGGGAGCGGTGGCGCAGCGTGGCTGGAGTTCGGCGGGGAGCGGCGGCGCGTGGGCTCCGGGGAGGATGTGGTTTCGGGCACGGGGAAGCTCGGGGAGGAGGGGGAAACGGAATAGGAGAGCACGAGGGTGCTTTATATTGGGCTCGGGGATGGAGATCGTGGCCGGGAGAGGCGGGAACGGCCGGCAAAGTGGGGAGGCATCGTGGGAAGATGGGGCATGAAACGGCGCCGAAAATTGGGGAAAAGTGGGGGAAGAGGTGGAGGAGGTGGTGGGGAACCGATTTTACTCGGTTTGGGCGCGAGGGCGCGAGCGGGAGGGCGCCGGATTTGGCAGGACGTGGGCGGCAACCGCCGGCCATGGCGGCTTCGGCCTGGGAAGCCGAAGGTAGGAGGAGGGCCTGACGGGTGGGGTCGCCGGGCCCACCTGTCGGGGAGGGAGAGAGGGAGGAGAACCCAGGGGGTTATTTAGACTTTGCGCGAGGGGAAGGGGAAACGGGCCGACGGCCCAAGAGAGGAGAGGGGAGGCCGGCCGAGGAAGAGAGAGAGGGGCGCGGGCCGCGGGAGAGAAAGGGGGATTGGGCCGGGAGCGGCCCAAAAGGGAGAGAGGAGGTTTTTAATTCGTTTTTCATTTTATTTAATTGATTCAATGAACTTTGTGCCATTAAAATTACTTCTTGAGCTCCGAAAATTCACGGAAAAATCCGGAGAGTGTTTTAGGGCATAAAGAATATTACAAAATATTCTCGGCCAATGATTTTTAAGGAAAAATTTTAATTCTCCCAATAATTCACTTGATTAAATTGATTAACTTTTAAATAATTTCTAGAAAATGCATTATTTAATGATTTTTAATCCCGAACGAAAATCGGGGCGTTACACAAAACCATTCAAAAGGATCCCTTCTTGTGTTTTGATCCCAACTAGCATGGTGGCCCGCGCAGATTGCCCAGCTAGCATCATTATATTTTCTCTCATATAATAGCATATATGTTTTCTCATTATATTATTCAAATATATTAAAATGACAATATAATTTTAAATTTTGCAATAACTTTACAAAACTACTAATGTGTAATATTCATATTATATTTTCTAATTGTATTTCTATGTGGACTCTAAACTCATCTTTTAATATTCTTTAATTTTTAATTTCGAATTTCAGTTACTTCTAAATTGTATTCCTATATTGACCCTAAACTCTTCTTCCCATGTTTTTCTTAATTTCGAGTTTTAGTTATTTGTAAATTGTATTCTTATACAGACTCTAAACTCTACTTTTAATTTTATTATGTTTATTCCAAATTTTAGTTAGTTTTAAATTCCTATATGGACTCTATACTCTACTTCTAATATTCCTTATTTTTTAAATCCGAATTTCTATTTTTTTTCTTAATTGTATTTCTATATGGACTATATACTCTACTTCTAATATTCCTTATTTTTAATTCTAAATTTATATTATTTCCTAATTGTATTTCTATATGGACTCTATACTCTACTTCTAATATTCCTTATTTTTAATTCCGAATTTCAGTTATTTCCTAATTTTATTTCTATATGGACTCTATACTCTACTTCTAATATTCCTTATTTTTAATTCCGAATTTCAGTAATTTTCCTAATTATATTTATATATGGACTCTATACTCCACTTCTAATATTACTTATTTTTAATTCCGAATTTCAGTTATTTCCTAATTGTATTTCTTTATGGACTCTATACTCCACTTCTAATATTCCTTATTTTTTAATTCCGAATTTCAGTTATTTCTTAATTGTATTTCTGTAAGGACTCTAGTCTTCTCTTCTAATATTCCTTATTCTTTAATTCCGAATTTTAACTACTTCTAAATTGTATTTCTATATGGACTATAGTCTTATCTTCTAATATTTCTTATTTTTTAATTCCGAATTTTAACTATTTCTAAATTGTATTTCTATATGGATTCTGCCTTTTCTTTTTCTCCGATTAATGTGAGAATTTCTACACCATGAGAGCGAACGTGGAGGCTCATTTTTCTATTTCTTTAATAATATAACTAGCATGGTGGCCCGCGCAGATTGCGCGGCTAGCATCATTATATTTTCTCTCATATAATAGCATATATGTTTTCTCAATATATTATTCAAATATATTAAAATGACAACATAATTTTAAATTTTGCAATAACTTTACAAAACTACTAATGTGCAATATTCATATTGTATTTTATATACGTGTTAGTTATTAATTATTTTTAATATCAAATTTTAGTTATTTGTAAATTATATATATTCCTTTATGGACTCTAGACTCGTATTTTAATATTTATTTTTTTTAATTCCGAATTTTCTGTAAATTGTATTTCTATATATACTATATGCTCTTCTTCCAATATTATTTATTTTTATTTCTGAATTTTTATTATTTCTAATTGTATTTCTATGTAGACTCTAAACTCATCTTTAAATATTCTTTAATTTTTAATTTCGAATTTCTGTTACTTCTAAATTGTATTATTATATTGACTTTAAACTCTTCTTCCCATATTTTTCTTAATTTCGAATTTTAGTTATTTGTAAATTGTATTTTTATACGTACTCTAAACTCTAATTTTAATTTTATTATGTTTATTCCAAATTTTAGTTAGTTTTAAATTTCTATATGGACTCTATACTCTACTTCTAATATTCCTTATTTATTTAATTCCGAATTTCTTTTATTTTCTAATTGTATTTCTATATGGACTCTATACTCTACTTATAATATTCCTTATTTTTCATTCTGAATTTTAGTTATTTCCTAATTATATTTCTATATGGACTCTATACTCTACTTATAATATTCCTTATTTTTAATTCCGAATTTTAGTTATTTCCTAATTGTATTTCTATATGGACTCTAGTCTCCTCTTCTAATATTTCTTATTTTTTAATTTCGAATTTCAACTATTTCTAAATTGTATTTCTATATGGACTCTACTCTTCTCTTCTAATATTACTTATTTTTTAATTCCGAATTTCAGCTATTTCTAAATTGTATTTTTATATGAACTCTGTTTTTTCTGTTTCTCTGATTAATGTGAGAATTTCTAGACCATGAGAGTGAACGTGGAGGCTTCTTTTTTTATTCCTTTAATAATATAATAGATAGATAGATCATTCATTCGTACTACTACTGTACATGTGTAATGTTATGTCTTCAGACTGAAGATTTGCAATCAATCTACGTACGTACGTACGGCCATTATATAATACCTGGTCTTTCCTTTTGTAGTTTGGCCCATCTGGAAAGCTAGCCCAGGAAGGATCGATCGATTAATTGTCATCAGTGTTTTTGTCCTTAATTAATTAAAAAATAAAAAGAAGGAAAGAAAAAGAGGATATCATTTTCATTAGAGTAAGTTGTGTGTAAACAGTGTCAGACAAGGGGGGGGGGGGGGGGTTTGGTGAGTTAGTTAGTTGACGCCTTGACGGAGAAAAGAAGGGGCCAAATGAGATCGACAGCATGGCCCCTCGGAGGTATATAGGTTAGGTGAATGCAGATGCAGCCATGCAGGCAGAGGCAGGCGTAGGCCCTCTCTAATTTGTGGTCATCTTTATTTTCAAGAGACTCTTGTTGATCTACCGTACCAATCAACAGCTAGCTAAGCAGAGTGCGTGATTGTGATTACAGTGTTGTACTCTTGTGCGCACAAGGCCGGTTAATTTAATTTGTTGGTTTAACTAATTAACTGTCAACAGATTGATCGATCGATGATGTTGCCCGATCGTCCAGCCGATAGATAAATCCTAATAACAGCCGATAAACCACTTTGGGTTGCAGCAGATTTTGATATCTCGTCCATTGTCTGAGGAATTTATCAACCATGGATTTTGCCCTGTAGCTCAGCCCCTGATTATCATGACTAGCTAGTTCATGCATTGATTCAGGCTTTATATAATCATGCATAGCATGGACTGGGGAATCATATATATGTACATGGATCGATCGAGTAGGATGCAGAGGTCGTCAAAAGAGTGGGACAGACCGAGAAAATAGACAGTGCTCTGTCGGCAATTAAACTAGCTATAATAATCTTTATTAATTTCATATGATCTGTAGGTTACTCACTTTAGGTAGCTAATGGTTCAAAATCAATCAATCAAGCTTCATTACTATTATTTGTTAGTAGCTAGCATCATATATTTAATAATACAAAGTCGTTTGCAACTAATGCGTGCCTTCGCAGCTAGCACAGATCGAAAGGAATATATACCACTCCTCACATGACAAGAACACAGGGACCTGCAGACATGCATCCCAAGTTGAAACGCCCTCTAATTGGACTTGTGCATGAAGCAATCCATATTTCATTCGATTCAATTCATGCGGAGCATTAGGTACAATTCATCCCAACTGCTGCTACTCTGCACATCGATCTCAATCTTACTAACCTTCTAAGGCTCACTAGCTCACCAGCTGATGTACCACCAAGCAGTAATAATTGTACCATTCTCCACACTTGCAGATATGTTCATCATTTTTTTAGAGGGTGTTTAGATCTAGGGGTGTAAAGTTTTAGCGTGTCACGTATGTTATTATATAGGGTGTCGTATGGGATGTTCGAGTATTAATAAAAAATTAATTACAGAATCCGTTAGTAAACCGCGAGATGAATTTATTAAGCATAATTAATCCGTCATTAGCAAATATTTACTGTAGCACCACATTGTCAAATCATGGAGCAATTAGGTTTAAAAAATTCGTCTCGTAAATTAGTCGCAATCTGTAATTAGTTATTTTTTAGCCTATATATATTTAATACTTCATACGGGTATTCAACGTTCGATATGATAGGGTGTAAAATTTTAGGATGGAACAAAACAGAGCCTTACTCAAAGCATGCAGCCGATCATATACCTGTCAGAAACAGTTTTTTTTAATAAAGAAAATGGAAACATGCTATCCGATTAGCACCATGGATGACCGTACTGTACATGCATATATATTTTCTCAAGTTTTCAGCAGCCAAGCATTCCTATTAGACCCCACTTATATATTAGGACAGGATACCAAACAATAAAGCAAATCACACCACATACTTTTTCACCTAACCCTTTTATATTTTGGTCTTTGGAGGTACTCATTTCATGCTATGTGTGGAAAGAAGAGAATGCAAAGGGAGTCTACTATTTAATACTGAGTAGGGACATATTTCAATATCCACCACCATACCAAATTGATGCTAGAATGTTTTGATTTATCATGTGCCATTTACCTCTAGGCACCTGCATGCATGGTGTTAAACAAAAATTAATACTAGTATGTCCTATCCATTCCATTATTGATCCGGCCGTACTTTTGCCAGAAAAGAAAGATTGGAAGGCGAATTAAGACGGTCTGGACCATTATTAATTGTCCGTTTCTAAGTAAATCCAAGCGCATGCATGCTGGCTGGTGGCTTAGTTATATATTTCACTCATCTTCTAGTATATATATTTGAGATCAAAATCACAACTTTATTATTCAGAAACCAGTCTATTAGAGAGAAAGACAAACCGACGTCAGTTGTAGTTGTTCAGAAAGATCAGGGGCGCCGTTGCATGCACATCGACGCCGGGACCAAAAAAGTATACATTATCATCGCTGACTCAGATGTTCTGAAAGTTGCTAAGAATGTACACATGTAAAATAAGTAGTATGATCATTTCTTTGCTTAGTGGACAAAGATTACCTTATATATATATCTCGTTAATGCATGTTTGATAAGGAAAAGATTTCTTTGCTGAATGCTCCCCATCAACTTTTCGTGGCCTAAGTTGCATGTGAATCTCATCATTTTTACAATTGATACACGGAATAATCTTTTTGGTACATGTTTGGTGCGATACAGTGGTGGACTTATAGATGGAGAGGTGTCGGTCACCAGAAACCAGCACTCTAGCTACCTCAGATCACCTTTTAATTTTCCATGTTTGCTTTTCGTTAGCTAAACGAGGCACAGTATATATGAACATGATAATTAAACAGCAAGGGAGGCTCTACTGTAGATAATTTCTCAAATTCAGGGCACAGTACATGCTGCAGAGGGACCAACATTCACATGCAGAGCCATTTCAGTTTCAGTACGAGCTAAAAAGGCTAACCTGCTCTCATGCTTTGCCATGAATAATGATGGAGTTGTTGCATGTGCTGAGATGATGAATGTTTCAGATGAATATATAAGTTTCACCACCACATTCCAAACAAACACACAACCATTCCAATTCTATTAATTCTAACCCATTTATCATCTCAGATGAATATATAAGCTCCTCCATTGGAGGTTAGCCCAAGGGTCAGTGTTGCTTGAGAGGTACTCACTCTGTGCAGGTGCCAGTGGACTCAGGGCATTTAGCTAGCCAGCCAAAGCCAATTGCCATGTGGAGTGCTCTCTTCTCCCATCTGAGAGAGGTTCACAAGAGAAGCGGAGTTAAGGAGGAGAAGTTGATAATGAAGTCGCCAGCAGCAGCAGGTGAGGCCGCCGGCTGCCACAAGCCGCAGGCGACTGCCACCAACAAGATGACGGTGCTGCAGTCCCCGCTGGGGCTCAGGACCATCCTCACCTCCCTCGTCGCCTTCTTCATCGTCGTCAGCTCCGTCTCCCTCCTCTTCGACCGCAGCCAGGATGCTCAGGCGCAGCTCGCCGTCGCGCAGCATCAGCACCAAGAAGTCCAGCTCAAGCAGAAGCCGGCATCAGCAGCAGTGGGCGAGCAGAAATCAGTATTCGTAGATCAGTCGTCGCTGAGGAGCCAGGAGGCGCAGGTGCAGTGGACATCTGAGCTGCAGGACGTGGCCACGGACAGCGGCGACGGCGGCGTCGACGGCGAGGAGGAGTGCAACTGGTCGTTGGGACGGTGGGTGTACGACAACTCGTCGCGGCCACTTTACTCCGGCTTGAAGTGCTCCTTTATCTTCGACGAGGTAGCCTGCGACAAGTATGGAAGGAATGACACCAAGTACCAGCACTGGAGATGGCAGCCTCACGGTTGCAACCTTCCAAGGTATCAACACGACTCATCTCCATTCTAATCCACATCAATTTTGACACTACACTCACTACTGCTGCAAGGATCTGAAACTGCACTACTACTTAGTACTACACTCCATTCGTACGAGCTGTCTCAGTGTTTCTTACCAAACTTCCAACTTGAGCTACTCATGGTAACAAAAACGTTTTTAGTTTTGTGAAAGCAGGGGAAAATGTTCTCTCCTAGTCCTGCAAAAAAAAAAATCAACTTTTTTTTTCCAGATTGATCTTGTAACTCAGAGCAGGGTTCAACTTTTCGTTTTCGGTGTTTGTATCGGACGGTGCCAATATGGCGAAATTTCTGAAATTTGGGACAAAATTTAGTCAAATTTGAACAAATATTACCAAAATTCATGATTTTTTTTAAAAAAATAATTTCGGCCAAAATAATATCGTATTGGAGGGGTCCAAAATTTGGAAAATTTCAATCTGAAATGTCGAAACCTGACCCAGAGTCCCAGGTGCCAACTGGAAAACATATAGAGAAAAATCGGTTGGTTTTGAGTTCTTTAAACAACGGTTAGTTTTGAGGAATAAATTATTGGACAGCAAAAGATCGGTTGTTCTTTTAGATAACCGAAGATACAGTTAGTGAAAGATCAGTTATGAGAGAACCAATCGCCAATGCTTACTAGCTAAAGAACTTCAGAAGTTCTTTTTTTTTTCTTCTGACATGGTGTCGCACTCATAAGAATGGACCTTTCAAATACCTATATGAAGTAATGGTCAAATCCATTGGAAGTTTTGAGGAAATATAACATGAGCTCCAAGCTCTTGGATAATTTCCTTTGTGTCATCCTCTCTTCAAATTCCTGTACTGTTTTGTGAAGCATCCAAACAACACAATTGAGTAATTCCTATATTGTTCATATTCCTTATGATTACATTGACACGTCACTCCAATTTCTGTGCTTTTATTATTCTTGTGTTTTCCTGTGTTTCTCAATTCCTTTGATCCAAAGAGTCAGTTAATATGTTCCTCCCCTAATTAATATCCAATTAAAACAGTACAAGGTACCTAGTGGAAAAAAAAACGTCGTTTATAATGTGTCCAGATTGCTAAATTTATAATATATGCATGGTTGCTTCTGTAAGCCAATGGCCAACTAGAAAACGTACAGACAAACTATTGATTAGTTTTGAGTTATTCTTAAAAAAATTGTTAGTTCTCAGGACTGAAATATTAACAGTGAAAGATCCGTTATGAAACACAAACCAATCACTATTCACTAATGCTTACTATGGATCAATTGTTTTTTTTTTCTGATATATGGTGTCGCAATCTTTACCCTGTCAAAACAGATTCAATGCCACAAAGTTTCTTGAAAAGCTTAGGAACAAGAGACTAGTTTTTGTGGGCGATTCAGTAAACAGAAATCAATGGGTGTCGATGGTGTGCATGGTGGAGCACTTCATCCCTGATGGCCGCAAGATGCGCGTTTACAACGGCTCCCTTATCTCCTTCAAAGCATTTGTATGTCTCACTAATCTCTTCATCCCAACATGCTTCTGAATTCAGAAATCAGAAGCACTACTCTGTGTTCTCTGATCTGAACATTTTCTTTTGTTTGCTCCAGGAGTACAATGCGACGATAGATTTCTACTGGTCACCACTGCTATTGGAATCAAACAGCGACAACCCCATAATTCACAGAGTGGAGTATCGGATCATAAGGGCAGACAGGATTGAGAAACACGCCAATGTCTGGAAGGACGCTGATTTCATCGTCTTCAACTCCTACCTTTGGTGGAGGAAGCAGAGGGATGGTATGACGATGAAAGTCATGTAAGTACTTAATTATTACTTCTTACTTTCCTGTTCAGGAAAAAAAAAGGTTTCTCTTTTTTCTTGTTCCAATGCAACAAAGTGAGATTTGGAGGCATCAGAAAGTTTTCTTACTTTTTTCAGTCAAAAAAAGTTTCCTTTTTTTTTCCTCTTTCCAATGCAACAAACTCTTATTTGGAAGTATGATCAGTAAGTCATTATGCAAAAATGTAGGTATGGTTCATTTGAGGATGGGGATGCAAAGTTAGATGAGGTGGAAATGGTTGATGGTTATGAGATAGCTCTCAAGAAACTAACTGAATATCTTGGAGCCAATATCAACAAGAACAAGACTAGAATCTTCTTTGCAGGCTCATCACCTGCCCATTCCTGGTGAGAGAACGTACAACTCTTGCATCATTTCTCAACTGCGAAACATTCTGAAAACCAATAAAATTCATCAGCTCTACTCAAGTTCAAAGCTTGCTTATATTTTTGACACTGAAAATGAAAAAAAAACACGAATATTAGGGAAAGACCTAATATTAAATAATTAGAAGGGATGAGACTTCGAACCCAGGCCGGTTAGCTCTAGGCCCACCACCTTGTGGAGCTAGCCTGAAGAGGCCCGGGTGTTTCTCATGACACTGAAAATGACAATCAATCTACACTGAAAATGACAATCATGTGCATTCTGACAAGAAAATGCTGGAACAAAAATGGATGTTTTCCAGGGCTAGCAACTGGGGAGGAGATGACAACAACAAGTGTCTAAACGAAACAGAACCAATTCAGATAGAAGATTATAGGAGTGCAACCACAGACTACGGCATGATGGACAAGGCGAAGGAGATCTTTGGAACATTGGAACCAAAGGGCATACATGTTCAGATACTGAACATCACCCAGCTTTCTGAGTACCGCAAGGACGCCCATCCAACGATATTCAGGAGACAGTACGTTCCTCTGACGAAAGAGCAGATTGCAAACCCGAGCATCTACGCAGACTGCACGCATTGGTGCCTCCCTGGAGTTCCTGATGTCTGGAACGAGTTCTTGTATGCGTACCTCATGCACAAATGATATATGTATAATAATGTAACCTTAATTTGGCCAAATTTCTTCTTTGTTAACTTGTGGGTGTCTAAGTAGGTATAAGTGCACAGTACTTGGCCCCCATCAATTTTTTCTGTTTTTGACATTTACATCATTACATGTAAAGAGAAAGGGAAGAACATAATCGCAGAAATGAAAAGGAAGAAGATAAGTTGATTTGCCTATACTGAGAGTTACTGCTACTTATCGATGGTTGTGCAGCATAAAAAGATTTTTTTGTGAATAAGTAGGAGTACATTCTACATAAAGCAACTGCTGTAAAGATAAGAAATCAATTGCCAAACTGCTCATGTCATGAAGCTCACCAGGGAGCAGATACCAAATTAAGATATACCACCTCCGTTTCACAATGTAAGTCGTTCTAGCATATGTGAGAAATGCTAGAACGACTTACATTGTGAAACGGATGAAGTATAACTTTTCGTGCTTCTGTGGATCGTTTGGTTCCTCCAAACGGTCACCCTTTGCCGATAGGAATAAGTTCACTTTGTGACTCTCAAAAGTGATCGAAATCTAATCCGTAACCCTAAACCACAAAACCGGATATCTCGACCCCTCAACTCTTAAAACCGGTACAATTTGACTCCCTCGGTGGTTTTGAAGGGCGGTTTCGCTGATGTGGCGTCTACGTGGCATCCCAATCATCAAATAAATTAAAAATAAAGCGGGGCCCACCTGTCAGTGAGTCCTCTCCTACATTCTCTCTTTCTTCATTGCCGGCAGCGGCGGGAGGACAGGGTGAGCAGCGGCGGCTGGCGGCATCGGGGCGCAGCGCGGTCGGCGGCTAGGACGGCGGCGGCTCTGCTGCGGAGGCTCACGATAGTGGGAGGACGAGGGGAACAGCGGCGGCGGTGGCTCGCGGCAGTGGGAGGACGAGGGGAACGGCGGCGGCGGCCCAAGATGCTGCTCGTCGTCCTCGCCCTCGCGGTTACCGGCGCGGTCTCCGACGGCTCGCGAGTCGCTGGACCACATCTCCATCAACTGCATCGGCGTCGGGGGACATGTCCGGCTGCCGCTCCGTCCACTCGCGCCGTTCAGCACCGACGAGGGCGGCGAGGCTCCTCGTCCCCGCTCAGCCGCGGCTCTTCTTGGATAGTCCCGACTGGAGGCAGTCGGCGGCTGGGAGGGAGTGGGAATGGGAGCGGGACGATGACGACGACATAAGAGGAAGCTGGCTCGCGTCGGGATCTTGGTGGTTCGTCGGCGATGATGCCGCGTGCGCTGATGGATATTTTGTAATCTTGAGCTTTTTAATTTCTGTTTTGCATGCACGTAGTGGCTGGCTCAAGTGTAACGAACTGCTGATGGAAATGAATAAATAGAGAAGAAAACAGAAAAGCTGCGGTGACTGGTGAGACTTAAGCAGCACAAAAACCACTCTGTTCAGAACTCTGTTCTTCGGTTTTTCAGTTTACTGTTCACAATCTTACAATCTTCAGAGTTTCAGAGATTCAGTGAGGTTGAGCGTGTGAGCTGTGAGCGAATTGCAAGTTTCCTGACATGCGCTGACTCCCTCTCCGCCGGCAACCACGTGGAGGAAGTCGACCGGCGGGGTGGTTTCGGGGAGGAGTGGTTCTTGGTCGCCGTAGAACTTCGTCTCTGCTACGTTGCAGAGCTCGGAGAAGGCGTCCGCCGTGTGGTCCGCCTCCGCGTCGTGGCCTTTGCTCGGGGAGCGGCCGTGGGTGAAGGCGACGGCGACGACGTAGACGACGTAGAGGGAGGTGAAGGCGAGGGCGCCCCAGATTGTCACCTCGCCGGCGGCGAGGACGACGGCCACAGCGACGAGGGAGACGAGGAGGAAAGACGCGTCGCGGTAGAAGTTCACCCTGTCAATGGCGACCCCGCGCGCGCCGAGGTGGACGCCGATGATGCCGAGCACGGCGGAGGACACGAGCATCGCGCTCCCCAGCACGCCGTTGAGCCACACGGCGGTGGCCTCCCCCTCTCCCCCGCCGGAGGCGAACGACGCGATGGTGGAGAGCGCGTCCGGCGCGCCTTTCCCGAGCGACAGGAGCGTCACGCCGGCGATCGCCGGGGAGAGGCGGAGCAGCCACGAGAGGCCCTCGAGGCTGGAGCAGAAGTACACTGCCGCCGTGTCGCCGAGCAGGTAGAACAGCACGACGAGCCACGCCGCCATCACGCCGTAGCAAAGAACCCGCCGCTCCTCACCGAACACGCAGTCGAACAGGTACAGGTAGTCGACGTAGCCACGCGGGAATCGCCGGCGATCAAGGCCATCCTCCTCGGCGACGTGCTCGCACCTCTCCTCATAGCTCTCAACCTGGAATACGCCGCCGCCATCGCGACGCCCCCGGATCCCGCCCTCCTTGGACGACGATACCACCTCCGGCAGCGTGCCGCCGCGCGGCGAGATGATGAAGAAGAAGGCGAGCAGGAGCAAGAAGGCCACGTTGACGCTGGCACCGATCAGCACCCTCGTCGCCGGCTAGTACGGAGAACAGACGCCGACCCCATCTCTCCGAGCGCTGGCCTCGCCATCATCGACTCCTCCACTCCGGGACCGCTTCAGCTCCCGCCGGGTGGCGCCACACCGCGGCCCATGCCCCGCCGCCGGCCCAAGGGGAAGAAGGGGAGAGAAAGAGAGAAGGGAGAGAAGGAGGACTGACATGTGGGTCCCACATTTTTTCTTTGTGTGAGTGACAAACGGGTCCCACGTAAATTTTTAATTTTAATGCCACGTAAGTGCCACGTCAACGCCACGTGGATCAAAGGCTCGGTCAATATCGCTACGTGGCGTCACGTCAGCGAAACTGCCCTCCAAAACCGCCAAGAGAGTCAAATTGCACCGGTTTTAAGAGTTTGGGGGGTTGAGATATTCGGTTTTGTGGTTTAGGGTCACGGATTAGATTTCGATCACTCTTGAGGGTCGTGAAGTGAACTTATTCCTTGCCGATATGGGCTGTTTTGTCAGCCCAGCCCAGCCCAGCGGAGGGCCCAAAATCATAGATTGTAGGAATAGGTCTAGTTCAGGACCCTCATATTTTCGTCAAGTTCAATTTGCATCCTTAAATTCAGAAATCTTAACCCCCTACTTACAAAACCGGGTTAAATCAGATGAGATGTACCGTGGGCGACGACGAACTTGGGGCCGTGCCCGTGCAAGGGGAGCTTACTATCTGCGCATGCTCCCTCCGCGTCGGCGTCGGCGGCGGCGGGCTCGACAATGTCACCTCACTGTTCTTCGCGTCGTGCTTCTCACCTCGTCACCTCCTCACTGCAGCCCCGCCCGTCCACGTCGTCGTCTCCAACCAGCTCATTTTGCACAACGGCAAAATGAAAACCCCGTGTTCCCTGCTAAAACTAGCTGCCCCAGTTAATGCATAAGCCCTTGTTTTCAGGTATTTAAATTTTGATGAGTTTCAAGTGCCAAATTTGTACTGTCATTCATATATACCTTCGATCTTTCGCTCGCTCATACTAGTAGGAATCTTTTCAACGATGATATTAATTAATTAATACAATATGAACTTAAAAAATTAAGTTCTTAGATTTAGTAAAGATACTACACATACACGTTTTACACATTTTCTGTGATCCAACCAACTAACCCTTAGGGTGTGTTTGGATAGTGGGAAATGGGAGGTAGAATTGGAATTGAGAAATGAATGAAGGGTTAGGATTAAATGGAAGAGGGATAACAAATGGTTAGAATTTAAAGATGGGTGAAAAATCATTTCCCTTTCCCATTTACCGAACAATGCCTTACATGATGTGTAATTATCACTACTAGATAGTATAAGTACATAGCCCTTACGAGGACGAGGGCTAGGGCGAAAAATACTTTGTTTTTTTGCTGTCCTATGCAGTAGTAATATGTTTGTATATTGCAACGGATCCATACGATTAGAAATAGAAATGGTTTGGGAGTATGATCGAGTATACATATACTAATATAAAATGGAGAAGTTGTTTTTTTTCCTACATCCCCCTAGTAAAATGTACACACGATTTCCTATTTTTTTCTATAGCCATCAGATCCGATCCTTTTGTCCAATGGCTGAAAAAGTCCATTATTGGTTGGGTCTAGCAGTGCTATATGGTGAACTCACCGCAGAAACGCCCACAGCCAGACGCACTTCTCCCACATGCTAATACCACCACCGTGCCATATGCTCCATGGAAACATTGCCATCACACCCTCGCTTCTCCAACACCGCTGCTCCCTTGATGGCGCAACCTCGCTCCTCCAACGCCGATGCACGCTTCCTTCCACCACGGTGCGTCTTCTCTCACTACAAATCACTTCTCTCACTGCAAAATGCATCGCATCTTTCTCTTGTGTTGGAGCCGTGGTCCAATGCTGTTGCACACATCCTTCCGTGGCGGAGCGCCTCCTCTCTTTTTAAATAGTAAAAATAGAACTATTTAATCAGTATAATTTCGTATGTATAAATGATAAGGTATTTTCAAATATAGGTACATGTACTTGCGAATATCTAGCTAGCTATGCAATTAATCAGGTGACTAAGATGATGTCACTTAGAGCAGATACAATAGCAGGCTATTAGCCAGCTATAAACATATTTTAATGAGATAAACGATGAGAGAGAATAGCAGCGGGCTACAGATCTGTAGCCAGCTGCAGCACAGACTACAAGACACACTGTGTGTATGACAGGTAGGATCATATATTAATAGTATAGTAAACAACTATTGTATGAATTGGCTATTAGATTGGCTATAGATGAATTGGAGCTAGTAATGGGCTATACTATTAGACTTGCTCTTAGATGGTTAATTAATTAATTTGTTGATGTATATCTGGTACTCCCTCTGTCCCAAAACATTAGCATTTTTAGCATAGTGTCAAGTCAAACATTTTTAACTTTGACTATTAATAGCAAAAAACTTAAAAAGATCAATCATGTAAAATTGATGTTACTAGATTTATCATTAAACAAACTATCAAAATATATAACTTTTTTTTATTTAAAACATCTCACTTTTGTAGATATTGTTAATCAAAATAGTATCTCGAAGACTGTGTCGAAGTCTAAAAATACTTATATTTCGAGGGAGGGAATAGCTTTTCTTTAGCGTTTGAGTTGCAAATGAAAATGGGGAGCATCCATCCAGAGTAGTCCATGTGTGTCACGCATGCAAGTATTCCATCGGATTCCCCTGCCTGCAGACTTGCAGATACAGTTGAGCGTACAAATAAAACATCAATAAATTGGTCCTTATTGCGCATGCTGCTGCCTGCATCAATTAATCGATCGATCAATCATGTGCAGTGCAGACCAACACGAATGATCCACGGTACAGATCGAGACAGCCGCCCCCATGCACCTGGTTTTTTCAATTCGTCATTATTTGTTCAATGTTCACATATTCGTGTACATGTACATGACAAATTGACAACCAGTACTTCATTTTACAGGTAGTACGTACTGCACTAGTAGACGCTATTATAATCTTAAAAATGTACATATACTATACTATACATCGATCAGTACGTGTTGCCTAGCTCGAAACCCAAAATTCAATTAGTCAATCTACTACTGCTACAATGTAAAAGGCTCAGTTGATGATGGTGTTGCTTAAGTGTTTGCCTGTAAGATGTTACTCCCTCCCAGGGGCGGATATACATTAATACCATGACAACTTTTGACAAAAAGCTACGCTTAAACTGTCTATCCGTATATTATAACACTATATTCTAAATATAATTAGTATGCTATGACACCGATAAACACGTTATGACACCAACGAACTAAGATCCGCCACTGCTCCCTCCAAGCTAGTTTGATCATCGCTTAAGACTAAAATGTCTTCTCAAAATTTCTGTCGGTGTAACTCTACACAATATGCAATCCGCAGAATATGAATTGATAAAGCACATTGCTCGATGAGAATTAATTTCAGAACCATGGAGGTTTTGTTACGATTGATCATAACATCATTTGCCTAGGTAATGATCAAACATGGATGAAGGAATAAAAGATTGAGATTGTATGTATTAATTATCAAATTAAGATGATAACACATCAATACTAAGTGACAAATAAATAAAGAACACCATGTCGGTGTTTTAAATTCTTTTTATATAATGAAAATGGATTATGTCGGTGTCTTCAATTAATAACAAATTAATAAAAAAGAGAAAAGAATGGAGGTAGTAACTAATGATTCATATACATAAGGCGTCCATGCTGTTGATGAGCAATGGATGCATGGACGAAATCGATCGGATCGGTTGGAATTGGTAGCAAATCTCTAAAAAAACAATTATCGGTTGGTCGAGAATAAACCATATTTACCAATTTAACTATTCAATGTCAATATAACAGTACGATATTGAAAGAAACTAGCTGGGTGGCCCGTGCAATTGCGCGGCTAGCACAAAAAAAAATCATATTTTTTAGTATAATTTTACGTAAAATTTATTATATAGCTATCTCATTGTGTCTCATTGTCTTAAGACTTTGAATGTCCAAACCTTATCATCCTCGTGTTTCTAATTATATAGTTTTTAATAGTCACACCAGTTGTTACCCCTTATGTCATCTCATTCTTTATTTGCTTGCTCGATCTACCACTATTTCTATTCATTCTTCTTGTAACCTTTAAAAATTGGATTTTATAGTTTTTAGAGTTTATTGTCACGTTGGGTTTCATTTTTATTATTTCTAGATGTTCCGTCAAACGTTGCCATTATACTCCTCTACGACACATCCACTGTCTTTTCTCTTCATTGTCATTGAGATTTTAAAAATTGAATATAATTATCGTTTGGGTTTATTTTTACTTTTTAGAAGTCCCGCTAAACCGTTAGCGGCTTTGCTATTGTAATCCTCTACGGCTCGCCCGCTGCCTCCCTTCATTATTTCATTGAGATTTTAAAATTGAACATGATTATCATTGTTTTTTTAAATTTTTAGAAGTTCCGAACCTTTAAAAATTGGACTTATAGTTTCGTTTTTTATAATTTTTAGAAGTCCCATCAAACGATGTTAGCTCTGCAACTATACTCTTATACACCCCGCACGCTACTTCTCCTTTTTATTGCCATTGAGATTTTAAAAATCGAATATGATTATCAATGCAGTTTTTTTTTACTTTCTAGATGTCCCGGCAACCGCCTTACTCGTTTGTTTCACGACCTGCCTGACGTCCCTCCTTTTAATCGTCATTAGGATTCTATTTGGTGTTTTATTAATAATTTTTATATGCCGTATCAACCGCCACCACTCTACTCCTTTATAGGCCTGTTACTTAATTTATCTCGTCATGTGTTTTAGATGGTCTTTTATTTTAATAATCTTTATTTTTATCAAAAATTTTAGTTATTTATAAATTGTATTCCTAAGTGAAATCTTATTTTTCTTTTTTTCTAATTTTAGAATTTTTTTTAAAAATTTATTTAATACCGTATTGTGTTCTTTTAATGTTTTTATTTTTTATTTTCAATTTCAGTTGTTTTAAAATTGTATTCCTACTTTAACTCTCTTTTAATTTTTCTAACTTTGGATATTATTTTATTTTTTATTCTAAATTTTAATTAATATCGTATTGGGTTCTTATATGGATTCTTCTTTCAATATGCTTATTTTTAATTCCGAATTTCAGCTAATTTTAAATTGTATTCCTACCTGAACTCTTCTTTTATTTTCTTTTGCTAATTTCGGATTTATTTATTTTTATTCCGAATTTTACTTAATCTCGTATTGAGTTCTTATATGGACTCTTCTTTTAATATTCCTTATTTTTAATTCCGAATTTCAGCTATTTTTAAATTATATTCCTACTTGTACTCTCATTTCCTTTTCTAATTTTAGATTTTATTTTATTTTTGTTTCGAATTTTGATTAATCTTGTATTGGGTTCTTATATGGATTCTTCTTTCAATATGCTTATTTTTAATTCCGAATTTCAGCTAATTTTAAATTGTATTCCTACCTGAACTCTTCTTTTATTTTCTTTTGCTAATTTCGGATTTATTTATTTTTATTCCGAATTTTACTTAATCTCGTATTGAGTTCTTATATGGACTCTTCTTTTAATATTCCTTATTTTTAATTCCGAATTTCAGCTATTTTTAAATTATATTCCTACTTATACTCTCATTTCCTTTTCTAATTTTAGATTTTATTTTATTTTTGTTTCGAATTTTGATTAATCTCGTATTGGGTTCTTATATGGAAACTTATTTCAATATAGCTTATTTTTAATTCCGAATTTCAGCTATTTTTAGATTGTATTTCTACTTGGACTCTCCTTTTATTTTTTTTATTTTTCTCCGATTAATGTGGGAATTTCTAGCCCCACAGCGAACGTAGCGCCTCCTTTCAAAGCTGTTTTAATAATATAATAGATAGATAGATAGATAGATTAGAAAAAAAATCAAATTATATATACGACTAGAATTAGAAATGATATCACTTATATATATATATAGTAACGATGCCCGGCCAATCAGAAAATTCCGTGGCAATAATATATATACCAGCAATATACATGTGCGCATATATAGAGCATACATTAGGAAATTAATTTCGGAAAAGGAGAATGAAGTTTGAGAGTGACATACATAGTCTTAATCTGGCTGCGCGTATATAGTTAGCTAGCCAGGTGGTAAATGGATTAAGGAGATGAGGGAGACATGCATGTTTGTGTCGTTTATATTGAGAAAGAGAGAAATAAATATAGGGGGGCTACGACAGCGGGGCGGCGCTGGATGGATGCTGTATATATATATGTGGCCGGGCAAGAGCGAGCACAGCCGGCCGGAGGAGGAATTAAGCAACAAGCTAAGCTAAGCTAGCCAGAGGAAACAACAAGGAAAAGGAGAGATCGATCGAGCGATGGAGCGGTCGACGACGACGACGACGGAGCAGCAGCAGCAGCAGCAGCAGGGGCGGAGGAGAGGCGCAGGATGGCGGCGTTGGGCGGTGCTGGTGGCGACGGTGTGGATACAGGCGGTGACGGGGACAAACTTCGACTTCTCGGCCTACTCGTCGGCGCTCAAGGCGTCCCTGGGTGTCTCGCAGGAGGCGCTCAACTACCTGGCCACCGCCTCCGACCTGGGCAAGGCGCTGGGCTGGTCGTCGGGCCTCGCCCTCATCCACCTCCCCCTCCCCGCCGTCCTCCTCCTCTCCGCCGCCTCCGGCCTCGCCGCATACGCCCTCCAGTACGCCCTCATCCTCGACTACCTCCACCTCCCCTACCCGCTCGTACGTACACACTTCGTCTTCTCTCTCTCTCTTTTTTTTTTCTTTTCTTTATTATCGATCGCCTATTCGCTTTGTTTTAATTAAGCTTGATTATTCAATTAGCTTTCTAGTTACGAGTACCTATAAGGTGTCCTTCCATCATGATTATATACAAGAAATATAATGGAGATCTTAGCCAACTATGCTGATTGATCGTAGTAGTACGTGGATGTATAGAGGCCAAGGCCGGCCAGCAGGGTTTGGAGATTCGAGATCGATAGTACTAGTAGTAGTAGTAATGAAGCTACTGATCTGAGTGGCCACAAATAAGTTGCAATCATATATCACATTTACGGACGCAATTCTAACGTCCCATTCAACTGCTACTGAATTATATGTATATTAAATCGATATCTGAGAGACTCAATGCATCCATATCTCTCCGTCGCCGCGCCCACCTCTCGTTTTTCCTTGGCTTACAATTTTTTGGAATCGTCTGCTGCAATCGATTACCATTTACCAATATACTCCTACTGTGTATTATAATATTGCCCATGTTATACATAGTCAATCTTATATACTGTGTATCTGCAGCAATAAGTTAGTTTCTGCCTTAAACATGTATCTGGATTAATTGATTACTTCAATCAACTCAACGTATATTTTGGGATGGAGGGAATAACAAACAACTCCTAACCAACAACACCCGCATATGCCATCATCAACCACGATCAAAAGTGTTTATTTAATTGATTCTTTCTCATCTCCCTTTTAATTTTCATAAATGTTAGCTGCTTGCGCCTATTTCAAAAGATGAAGAGCCAAAAATAAAAATCCCACACACGATCGAAGAAGAAACAAACAAATGGTTCTCAAGTCTCAGCTTAAAATGGTCCAGAAAAGTATAAATAGCTAAAACTCCATCGGTAAGTTCACGCTTCACTCATGAAAAACTCACGAACAAACTAACGCTACGGCACTATGTAAAACTAAAATCCATTCTGTTACTCTAAACATCCAGGTAGCTCTGTGTCCTGAATTACAGTTAATAAAACTCGCTATCAAAATACCCATGCCAGTGAGTCCTGCATTATTGGCATCATCTTGAATTAATGCCTTCCTGCCCAACTATCAGTTTCAGCTTCAATTCAGCTTTGACTAGCAGATGAACAAGCTACCATTCTTCCCCCACATAATTCTTCTTACAAAAGGACCATCGCTACACTGTATCCCCTTCTTTTGGTTTCTTTCTGACTGGTAGAGTGGTAGGTGTTGATGCCAACTGCCAAGTATAGCCTCCTTCCTTCAACTTCTCCATCATAAACAGTAGCAAGAAAGAAGCAGCACATCCTTTTTATCAGTTACAGTAATCAAATAGTCTGAACGTATTCCTGATTTTAGAGCCTATAACCAATCCTCTGCCACCATAATATATTTTGAATTACAGTAATAAATCTTGTTAGACTGCATAGCTCAAAGACATAATTAGCCGTCCTGGTTTGTCCTCTGAAACTAAAACAGCATACCTAGACAAGGTCAGCAAGTTAATTACCTATTCTCACTTCTCAGACCGGCTGCAGTTTTCCTTTTCTGAAACCAACGGCATGAGGCCTTTAACAAAGGAACGTCCTCGCAACCGCCAAATCGAAGGCACTCCCTCTAAAACAGAAGCCACATCATCAGCCTAGAACAAAATTCCTGACAAAGAAAAGCATTGCTAGAGCGTCAGCCATGAATGTGATGACAACAACAACTTCACACACGCCTGTTGCATTGCATTTTTCAGTACTCAGAACAGCATCCTCAACCTGCTCATGCTTCACATATTCTTCCTTTCCTTGGGCAGATCCTTCAATATCAGTAGGAAGTATGACATCCTTTTTACAGATGAGGAAGCATAACATCCTGATAAACACAAATACCAATTAGATCACAGAATTATTACCGAAGATCATGCCATTACAGTTTTTCCGCAACAGTACATAACACTCTCTTCCAAACACTACTCGAAGCAGCAAATCTGGATTTATCACTTTGTTGTACAATGCATTACATATTAGTATACTTCACATCTTGCATACATTAAACCAGGATGTATGAACTGATCGTTGGTGCATAATAACTTACTGTTAGGCATGTTTTCCTTTAACTTTCATCAACAGTATTAAACCAGCGATGTACGGACAAATGCTTTTTAACTGTTTGCAGCCAGTAAAACTGAGCTAACCAACTGATTGACTAATTTGGATCATGTATTACAATGCAGGTGTTCTTGATCTGCCTGGTAGCAGGTTGCAGTATCTGCTGGTTCAACACAGTATGCTTTGTGCTCTGCATTCGCAGTTTCTCCTCGAGCAATCGCCCACTGGCCCTCTCCCTCTCCATAAGCTTCAATGGGCTAAGTGCTGCATTCTACACCCTCTTTGCCAATGCCCTCTCCCCCTTTTCCCCATCTGTCTACCTCCTTCTCAATGCCATTGTCCCTCTCGTCGTATCTCTTGTTGCACTGCCAGCAATACTCCTCTGCCACCCACATGACGGCCACCTCCACGTTGTGCCCAAGCATGACAAACGTATCTTTCTTGGTCTCTACCTCCTCGCGTTCATCACTGGCATATATCTAGTGATCTTCGGCTCTTTCAACACAACCAACTCCACTGCATGGGTGGTCCTTACAGGTGCCATGGTCCTCCTCGCCCTCCCTCTCATCATCCCTGCCTCCTCCAGTTGTTCTCATGTGGACACACATGACCCTGAACCTACTGTTCAACTCAACCACGAAGATTCAAGAAAACCACTTTTGCTCAATAGTGACCACAGCACAGAGTCCAATGCCATGATGCAGAAAACAGTGGAACACCCAATGCAGGATTGTTGCTTGGGAACAGTACTGGAGAAGGGACGCATGTTGGTTCTTTGTGAGGAGCATAGTGCAAAGAAGCTTATCCAGTGCGTCGACTTCTGGCTATACTACATAGCCTACTTCTGTGGTGCCACTGTTGGGCTAGTGTACAGCAACAACTTGGGGCAGATTGCACAATCATTTCACCGGGAATCTCAGCTCACCATGCTTCTTGCCGTCTACTCCTCCTGTTCCTTCTTTGGTCGCCTTCTCTCTGCACTTCCAGACTTCCTTCGCAGGTCCCTCTGTCTTGTTCTATATACTTGAATGCATCCTAATTCTCACCAGCTGGCCCATAAACTAACTATATATATTGAATTTGCATGCAGGAAGGTTTCGTTTGCTCGGACAGGGTGGCTTGCAGCTGCGTTGGTTCCCATGCCAATGGCGTTCTTCCTAATGTGGAAATTGCATGATGTAAACACTCTGGTAGCAGGAACAGCACTAATTGGTCTAAGCTCAGGCTTCATCTTTGCTGCAGCAGTGTCAGTGACCTCTGAGCTCTTTGGACCAAACAGCATTGGCATGAACCATAACATCCTCATCACCAACATCCCTCTTGGATCACTTCTCTACGGTCAGATTGCTGCCCTAGTGTATGATGCAAATGGCCTAAAGATGTCAGTAATAGACAACCGCAATGGCATGGTTGACACTATGGTGGTTTGCATGGGGCCAAAGTGCTACTCAACCACATTCTTTGTGTGGGGTTGTATCACATTCCTGGGGTTGGTGTCAAGCATAATCCTATTCTTGAGAACAAGAACAGCTTACAGTGCTGCTGGTGGTCAGCAAGTTGTAAACACCTTAGCGAAGTTTCGACTTGACAGAACTCCTTGATCTGTTCCTTACTGCTATGAAACCATGGCTACTTTGTACAAGTTTTGATTGAGTTCTAGGTGAACTAGGTTAGTAGATAACATGCATGTAAATAAAATCATCAGAGAGAATCGCAGAGAAAGAAGCAGATTAGGATAGCAGTTCCATTTACAGGGCATTGATGTTGAGTTGTTGACATCCAAGATGCCACGGAATTAATTTTGAACAATTGTTTCTAACATAAATAGTAAAATCAAGAACGTTTCTCAAGGTATTTTTTTTTTCATTTAGCACTTCGTGTATGATGCAGTTGTGAAATTGGATGCCTCTGCCTAACACGCTAGGTTATTACCTCAATAAGAACTAAGAAAATTAGCTGGTTCAATGGCACAGTGGACATGGAATTTAGTTAGGAACACAGCTGGGCAACCTCAGCTATCTTTAATCACAAAAACCCATACTCCAGTAGCAGCAAACCAATGAAAAGGGATAGTAGTAATACACACACACACAAAAAAGGGCCTGTTCAACCTGTCCAAGCCTATAATTTCCTTGTTATCTAGTATGAATCATCAGTGCATCACATAAAGATGGCATGCCATCTGTATATGCGTGTTGAACCAAAAAATATATATCAAGACATACGGGTATATTCTTCTAAAGCATTTGTAGAAGCTACCACCTACCATCCAGCAGTTTGAGAGAGGTACAATTACTGTTTGACCAACTGCAAAAATGCTTAGTATCGAAATTACCTCATGAAGGGCTACAATTGAGGGTGGCCATGAGCCTAGGACTATCATTTCTCTTGTTCATCATGCTTCCTCCATGGATTCAGAGCTTCTCTCATGGCTTGAGCCTCTGGGCTGTTCTCCCAAGCTCTTTTTTCTGATTCCAACACAGTTACCTTCTCATCTGTAGAGCAGAACCAAATAGAAAAATAGAGATTGACATTAGCACAAAGCAATGAACACAAGGGAAAAAATAACTTTTTTTAGCTGGGGTTGGAGCAGGGACACACAGAAGCCGGTGTGGATCATGAAGAGCTCCATGCTGGCACCTATGGCGGCGCCGCCTACCGCGATCTTGAGGTACCACCCCAGGAACCTCATATCCTTTCCCGTATGTCCGTGATGCAATCGAATGCACAGATATTTTTTTACTCTCGCACCCCACTCAGCTCTTGCTAGCTGCCAAAGAAAAAGGGCAGTCAATCAAATGAACAAACCATGAAGGGCGTGGCATTTTTGGGATGGGCATTCAGAGTTACCACAATTTTTTTTGAAGGAAAACTGTGGAAGGCATGCGGCCAGCCTGAACATTTTAGTATTGATCAAAATTGTAATATTTACATACAGATTGTGAAGGGTACAGGGGTTGAGGGGAAGCAAAAGGGGTCCTACATATTACAACATGTGAGAAATTTGTTCCCCCAATCTACTACTAGACATTGTGAGGCAAAACTATCTGTGCTGGGAGGTGATCAAGACTTGTTCGATGACGAGTGAAATGTTAATAGTTGCATCAGTAGGAAAACAAATACTAGTTCGTAGCAGGAAGGTCTATCTATCTTTTTTTTTTTAACAAATGCGAAATAGTTTTACAGAAAACTCAGTTTAACTTTGTGCTCATTAAAAAAAAAAACTGATACCCGTGCTATCCCTTTGCTTATTTCATTCTACCGAGAGATAACCAAACTCATTGAATAAAATATTCTAGACATTAGCGGTTGCTACGAGAAGAGTTAACAACAAGTGATTCCAAATCTAGACTAATTCTTCATATAGGAGTATTATTTTTCGAAGCTATGAAATCTATAGTTGACATAAGGACACGCCACATTCCATGATTCATCAGTAATGAATATAGAAATGAATACGAAGAAGAGCAAGAAATGGGAATTTATTTCACCTCTATGGCTCTATGACCTTCCGGTGTGGACTCTGCCCTGTGTACAGGTCGTCGGCCTCCCTCCTCGGCCCGCGCTGTAACTTTCCTCCGTCAAAGGTAGCTTGGCCGGAGAGAGAGAGAGATCCACCGCGCGGAGGCGGCGGCGGCGGCAGATGGAGCCGAGGTCAGACGGGGGAGAGAGAGAGAGAACGCGAAGAGGAGGCACGCATATTGGCGTAATACACAGATAAACCGACGGTCCAGATCATCCCCTGGAGTTTTTTTTTTTGTGAGAGAAGGCCCAGCGCCGGCCCAGCCCGACCCAGACCCAACACAGAAAATATCACTGCTCGCACCACACACCCGGGCGGCATGGCGGCGACCTCGCCGCCGATGACGTCTGTCGCCGCCGCCGCGCTTGTCCTAACCCCTTCTCCAGCTCTCAACCGTATATCCTTTCCCTTCTCCCGTCGTCACTGCCGTAGTGCTGCTCCTCCTCCTCGGTGGAGGCCCACGCGGTGCCGCGGGAAGCCCGGTGTCACGGAAGTTGTAGCCGAGAAGGAGACTTCGCCGGATGGCGAAGAGGAGGAGGTGCGCGGGCGCGGATGGTTCATGGTTGATGAGATTGGTATGGACATCCTCACCATCGCCTTGCCTGCTGTGCTCGCCCTCGCCGCCAACCCCATCACGGCTCTCGTCGACACCGCCTTCGTTGGCCATGTCGGTAAGGATCTTGCTTCCTCACTTGTATCTTTTCTTTTACTTCTTTCTACATTTCCTTTGTGGAGTGTAATCCCAATTGCTTGGGTAACTTCTTGTGGAAATGAAATAGGCAAACTGGGTTGGCACTCTTGATAAATAGGGGAAATTATCCTTTCTATATTAACCATTTCCTATAAGAAAAATGTTTCCGTTACTTTGAGAAATGGAAACTAATGAGTGAAGGACTTGTGTGTACTTTGGATGATCGGTATGATGAGTTCGAATTGCGGATGTTTTACAAGAGGAGTACACATGCTTGTATCTGTTTTTTCTCTGTTATATGTTGTGAAGAAACTTATTTCTTACAAGCTTACTCGCTACAGAAATGTTGGTCATAATCTTTATTCAGTTGACGGGCTTCAATTCATTCATCAGGTTCGACTGAACTTGCTGCCGTTGGAGTATCCATTTCTATCTTCAATCTGGTATGCAAGCTGCTCAATGTGCCATTGCTCAATGTCACCACATCCTTTGTTGCCGAGCAGCAGGCAGTGGATGCAGCTGAAAGTAAGCAATTCGCAGGTCTTATTTTCTTTGTTATAAAACTTAAAGCCATCTTGCTTGTTTGCATAACACTGATTAGTTTTTAGTCCTCGCATAGGAAATGAAATTTCAATACCCCAAGAGAAAGCAAGTAAACAAAGGAGGTTTCTTCCAGCGGTCTCAACATCCTTGGCTCTAGCTGCTGGCATAGGATTGATGGAAATGGTGGCACTGATACTTGGGTCTGGGACACTAATGGACATCGTTGGTATACCTGTCGTACGTAAGACTAATTTATTTCTATTAGTAGATGTCTGAGATTTATCTCTTCTCTGAAATATGGTGCTAGTGGTGGGTTTTTCTCTTGTTAGGGTGTGTCATGGTTGTGGATATCTAGAGTTTAAATCCTGTGTAGAGTTGACAGCTAGGTGAGTCAGGTGTTACATTTTGTGTTCCATTTGTCTGTCTGGGTATTCATCTTGATGTATATACACATACTTCAAAATTGTTTTCAGACCTATTCTATGTGCTTCATTAGTCAAGTTTTCAACAGATAATAAAGGATCAAAACAACATAGTGTTTGATCAACACATGAAGACGAAACCAAACTAGAACTATATTATACCAATATTTGGACAATGTTATATTCTAAGCTTGATTGATTCGTATTATTTATTTATTGAGATTGGCATAGTACAGAGCACAAAACAAATTACCTGATGGGCCCTTAAAACTTACTACCCTAAAAAAGGAGTTATGGTAGGCATTAGCCAATTAACAAAATTTGGGGGACAAAATTTAGTACACTTAACACCTGCTCTCATTTTGTTTATTATTCATTTCAAACTTTCTGAGCTTAATGCTATGTAACCTTGGAATTACACTAAATAATTCTATATTACAAATCCAATAAGTTCTTAAATCAATGGCTTCAATATAAATTCTCCGAACAACCTTATACAGGATTCAGCGATGCGTGTACCTGCAGAGCAATTTCTTACTTTAAGGGCATATGGTGCACCTCCAGTCATAGTAGCACTTGCAGCACAAGGTGCTTTTCGTGGATTCATGGATACAAAGACACCGTTGTTTGCCGTGGGTAAGATAATTTATGCAAACTATTAGAGCATGTTTTCTGAAATCCTGTCTGATGCATACGATCTGCTATAGTGATTGCAAGTGTAGATATACATATTTTTGTTGTTACCATTTGTCATCTTTTTTTAAAGCAATAGACATATTTGACTTCAAATGATAAGAAACTAATAGTATGATGAATACAGGTGTTGGTAGCCTAGTGAATGCATTGCTGGATGCCATATTTATTTTTCCACTTGGTCTAGGTGTAAGTGGTGCTGCATTGGCAACTGTGACTTCAGAGTATGTTGAACTCATCATAAGACTTTACAGAAAATTGTCTTTTCTTTCATTTGGAGCCTCTTCACTTCTTTCTTTAATCAGTATTCATAAGCCCCTAAAGGCCTAAACTATCTGCATAATTTTACATGTATTCAGGTACTTGACAGCATTTATCCTCCTTTGGAAGCTGAACAACAAAATTGTTCTGCTCTCATGGAATATCATTGGTGGAGACGTTGTCCGCTACCTAAAATCAGGTTGTCCAACATCCCTCATGTTCATTTGCAAATACATTACAAATGATGGTTTTGTTTTCTTGTAAGAGAGCTTTGATATACAATGAACCGATAAAAAACTATCAATCAATTCAACTCCCTTTTTTTTTTAAGGCAGATCAAATTTCATTGACCTGGCTTTGCAAGAAAGCCTAAGCAACAAACAGAGTCTTATACAGAAAGGGAAAAAGCAAAAACAATTCAACTCCATTTAGTACTACCTCTATTAAACAAGTTTCATCTTGCTGCAATATACCTCTATGTTAACCCCTTTCACATGAATCATTCTCTAGGTGCACTGCTAATTGCAAGAACCATTGCGGTAGTCCTGACATTCACACTGTCGACATCCCTGGCAGCCAGGGAAGGGTCTGTTCCAATGGCTGGATATGAGATATGTTTGCAAGTGTGGTTAACAATCTCTCTGCTCAATGATGCACTAGCTCTTGCTGGTCAGGTGTGTACATTTAGAGGATCATACCTTTAGTTTCTAGGCTCTAATATTTTACATTGGCCTGTAAAGTATTCATGATACAATGCAGGCTCTACTCGCAAGTGAATACGCAAAAGGAAACTACAAGAAGGCCCGCGTTGTCTTATACAGAGTTCTCCAGGTATGAAGACATTATATAATATTATGTTAGCAAATTCGTGACTATCCTCTTCTTTTTACTCTTGCAATAAGATTCTCACACTGTTTTATATGTAGATTGGAGGCATAACTGGTGTAGCACTTGCTACAATCTTGTTCCTTGGGTTTGGATATTTGTCCTTGCTGTTTACAGATGATCCAGCAGTTTTAGATGTTGCCCAAACTGGAGTCTGGGTAATGACTATCCTGAGAGGTCAAACTTGATTTATCAAGTGTTATGCAATGATTTTTATAATAATGGCTGATGAATATTTGCAGTTTGTCACTGTTTCTCAACCGATAAATGCTGTTGCTTTTGTGGCCGATGGGCTCTACTGTGGTGTTTCTGACTTTGCTTTCGCGGCGTACTCTACAGTTCAGATTTCTATTCTTGTCATATTCCATTGCATTGTTGTCAGTTCTAGCTGCAGCATCCTAATCACATAAATATTTTTTCTGTTTCAGTTATTTGCTGGAGCTGTCTCATCCGCAGTACTGCTTGTGGCCGCTCCTAAGTTTGGTCTTGGTGGAATCTGGGCTGGCCTTGCTCTATTTATGAGTTTGCGAGCAATTGCTGGTCTGTGGAGGTAGTAATGGATGATTTGCTTTGGGTGTAGGCCAATTATGTTAGAAAAACTAATTTGTTGATTTGAGTGATTTTGTGGTTTTCAGGTTAGGGAGCAAAGGTGGACCATGGAAAATAATCTGGTCTGAAACTGAGTAAACAAAAAAGATAGTTATGTGTACTCAATTATTCGACTAATTTCTTACAGTCAACATCTAAAGGCAAGTACAGAACGGCAAGCAAGAAAGCAGATAGCTGGTAGTCATTGTCCAGGACAAGATTTTCTTTAGGAGATGACAGGGTAGCTCATGTGGTGATTTGGTTACAACTTACAAGTAGATATACTTGCTGCTGCCTCTAGATAGATAGATATAGATAGATAGATAGATAGATCTCTTTGGTGTTGACTGGTATAGGAAGTTGATTCGACTTGTACAGTGCTGTGTTATAGTAGAATGGATACCCTGTCAGTATACAAGAAAGCTGAAAGCTCATAGATACAAACACATTCAGAGCCATCCGTCCATGTAAATAAGTGAATCTTTTCCTTGGGAGAAGCATATATAAGTGAATTCTTCCTCTCTGTTTATATTTCTTGGAATGATGTTTATGTACTGGGGATTTTGCCAAGGATCGGCAGCATGAACATATATATTGCGTACCTTGCCCCAGGCAGACCACAAAGATACACAGCATGAACAGGAAAGCTATGGGCCTATCGTATCTGGAGGCCCAATAAGCTCCAAGGATAGAGCCGGAGTGGGAGGCAGGGCAGCAGAGGCGCAGCCGAGCAGAAAGAACATCAGGAAGGAGAGGCTGAGGCCTGAGGGAGACGACGACGAGGGAATCAAGGGATTCGGAATCGGAATCGGAGAAGGAAAGATGCCTTGCCTCAACGTGTCCACCAACGTGAACCTCGACGGAGTGGACACCTCCGCCGTCCTCGCCGACGCATCCAAGACCGTCGCCACCATCATCGGCAAGCCCGAGGCCGTACGTTCATCCCTTTTCCTCTTCTTCTCTACCCATACCCACCCTAGGTTTAGGCGTGCCTCTCCTGGTTTCTTCATAAATTTTCGCTTCTTGTAGGCGTGCTCAGTTCCTAGCTTGCGATTATCTCTATTAACCTGGCGTTTTTAGTGGATTATCGCTCGCTTGTCTGGTGATTCAGTCTGCTCGAGCATGATTATTAGGGTTTAAGTAATAAGTACCCCCATCGGTCTTCGGCATGCAACTGATGTAATTGGGATTTTGATCCGTAGTTTAGTATCAACTATGGTGATGTTCATTTGGGGATACAACCTTAATAGGACGAGGGACAGGGAGGGAGACTGGTTGAGGGGATAGACAAGTTCCCTATTCTTCTTGGATTTCCTTCACAATTCACATACTTTGTATTACTGGTGCCTGAGTAAACCATTATCGCTCAAAATAAATAGTAAACCATTTACTCTATGAAATCTATGAACTTGCAGTATTCCTAAGCTTCATTTGGAATAGTAAATCTTCGCTTCATTTCGAGTTTGGCTGCAAAAATAGTAAACCATTTGGAATACAAACTTGGTACTTTTGCAGCCAAAATTTATAAACTTGCCTTTTCTTTTCAACATCAAATCCTCACCTTTTGGATTTTTCAGCAAGTAATAAATATTTGCAAAAATAGTATGCCAAGTCTGTTCATTTGGCTGAAAAAAATACAAAGTTTAACAACATTTGGAATAGTAAATCTTCGCTTCATTTCGAGTATGCCTAGGCTGCCAAAATTTATAAACTTGCTTTTCTTTCCACATCAAATCCTTCCTCTTTTGGATTTTTTAGCAAAAAATTTTAAAAAAGACTGTTGCGCATACTTTCAATGTAATACATCAGACTATCTGATATCTTTTTCCTGGACTGTTGCTTGTTATGATCGTCATATTGAAAGATGAAATGGACGAACAATTTTCATAACAGAAATTGGATGAAACAGAACTAATATAGCATTCCTACAATAAAAGTAATGTTCAGTTAGTCTAAACTAAAATGCTTATAAGCCATGACTTTTTCAACCACTTACTGAAAATTTTACTTTTTCCAAGAGTAGATCGATTTCATGTTTTTCATTCTAAATAAGTGTTCTTCTGAAAGCTGTCTATTACTAGCGAATAGTTCTTAGAGTGATACTTGATGCTGTATCAGAAATAGCTATATTGTTACTAGTGACCAGATAGAGGTAAGATCTGTTGTTAGTGGACCAAATGCGACTGCAGAAATGGCTAGTTTTGCTGTTAATGGACTTTCTTTTACTTGAAATCAACATTGGTTCTCTGATTATAATCTGTGAATCATGATACTCAATCCGTCCCGATTGAAATGCTATTCGTTGCACCATATTGCTATATAGATTTCAGAATTCTATGATTGCACAATGTTAGACCTGTGCTAGCGACAAACTGAAAGTTGACTTCCATCAATTTTCTGGTCTTAGCGTATGCTGAAGCTATTTTGCATCGCCTTTATTGTTTAGATACTAATTAGATTGCTTAATGCTTATTCCTCCCACAGTATGTGATGGTTGTTCTCAAGGGTTCAGTGCCTATGGCATTTGGAGGTACCCAGGAGCCTGCCGCTTATGGCGAGCTGGTTTCCATTGGTGGGCTGAACCCTGATGTCAACAAGAAGTTGAGTGCTGGCATTGCCTCTATCCTGGAGTCAAAGCTATCCATTCCCAAGGGCCGCTTCTACCTCAAGTTCTACGATTCCAAGGTAAGCAGGCCACATTTCTTATTGACTGTTCATCCATGGGTCTTCATAACCATATAGTCATGTTCTCATTGCATCTTTGCTGTTTGTTAGGCCCATCGTGCACAAGAACATGCTCAATGTTTGCATGCTTTGCATCAAGAATAGATCAGTGTAAATGGGTCGTCTGTTGCTTGTTTAATGTCATCGTATTGGTTTTTGCAGTTTAGTTTCTCTCTGCAGTTTGGCAGTAAACCCTTGCCACAGCACGTATACTCTTCCATGCTAATTATGAGCAACTGAGCACTAATAAACCCCTTTTGATTTTCTTTTTATGTAGCGCTCGGACTTTGGATGGAACGGCACCACCTTTTAGGTTAAACTGTATGCCTGTGGCTTCAAGATGCATGAAACCTAAGAATTCCTAATATCTTGTTCATTGCCTATTGGAGGACAATGCAGTCGATGTATCAGTTTAATGTCAACAAGAGTCACCGTGGAACTGGAAATATGCTTCTGAATGCGGGGCTTTTAACTATTTGCCATGTTTAGATTTGGCAAATAACTATTTGCCACCCCTATCTCAATGACATGTGGGTCCACATGTGTCTATGACGTGTGGGTTCAGCGGCAAAAAGTTAATTGCCACATCTAAATGTGGCAAATGGTTAAATATCGGTCTGAATGCAATTTGGCATGCTTGAGTTGAGAGCTCTGTGTGTGTGTTTTGTCTATTAAGGTTTGTCCCTGTATTAATGGGTGTGGGGGGCAGGCCTAAATTCAGTGTTTTAGCACACAGAATCAACCAAGGAAGCCTTTGCTGCGAGGTCATTTCTTCCCTTGACCACAGCAGTACTATATTTGATGGCTAGAAGTAGGAACCACAAGTTAATTAGGGCTTTGCATTTGGTGGTTGTTGGTGCTAAAGTGGTTTGGTACTTGCATATCAAAGGGTCTTTGTCTGTTTGGTTTGGTTCTTAAGCATGAAACTTTGCTGGTGTCTAGTTTTTGGTGTTGTGTTTGGCCCAAGTAGGGTGCCTTGCTGCCTAATTTATTATGACCTCTCTTTTGTTGTGCTCCTCAACAGGTAGAGTAGCCAATCTCTGCTCCATATTTTCTCTTGATGCATTGCCATTTCACCTAACTAGGCATATGCAAAATTCACACACCCTGATTGTGTGGACTGCACATACTTTGGGAGCTCTGGAAATTCAGTCCGTTGCATTTTATATCTATGAATAATAAACAATCTCAACACAAGAATCCACAAATTTTGACAATTTGACTCTTTGCAAAAACTAATTTTACAAAAAAACTGTGACCAAAACTTATTTAAAAATGACTCTTTTGTTCAGCGCAAAATCGTATGGTGCTGAATTAAACACCTCAGCGCTAAATAGCATGGCGTTGAATGCATGTTGGCACGCCGACTCAGCCTCTCATCCATGGTGGCACGGCCCTCAGCATCAATTGATGTGGCGCTAAGGTGTCTAAATTCAGCGCCATACGATTTGGTGCTGAACAAAAGGTCATTTCTGAAATAAGTTTTGGCCGCGGTTTATTTGTAAAATTAGTTTTTTACAAAGGATCAAATTGTCAAAATTTGTGAGAAATCAGAGGGGGTGGGGCTAATACGCGAACTTTCGCGGGCCGCGATCACAGATCAGATCACAAATTCACTTTATCGTTTAGTATCATTACCTTATGTCTCTAACTCTATGCTTACGTGCTTAATTATCTGCAGAATTTGCAAGCAACTGCATGCACGCATCTTGCGGCTAGAGATCAGAACTGGAGTAGCATGCAACCATGCATACCGCCATTAATTAGCATGTACTCACAAACTCTAAACACAAATTTAAACTTTATACGTACAAACTTTTGATATGGAAACTTTATATATATACTTTTCACATGGAAACTCTATATATAAAAACTTTCGATATACAAAATTTATACACAGATGAATTTCAAAATGAAATTAAAATAAATTCAAAAAATAAAAACTATTAAATTTCAATTTGAGCCAAAACTAGGCTAAATATAAAGTAGTAGACTGGGTACACATTAAGAATTCCCATAAATCTTCATAGTCTTATGCGTGCATTGTGCAGCAAACAACAACAAAAATCACATACTTGATTAGTCCTAAAAATCGGTGATTAAAAAAATAAAAACTAATTACGTTTAGCTATACAAGGAAAGCCACTGCATGCATTCGAGGCTCCAGCTGTACGTACGCGTTAGCCTTCTCAGTCTTTGCATATCAACCTGTCCGAGCTGATCGCGAATTAGAGTTAACGCGAACGTTCGCGTATTAGGTATTTAGCGTCGGTGGCGTCTCTCCTAACCTTCGTTGAGAAATCAATAATCCACGCGCCATTTCATTGGTAGCAGATCTCTCCTTCCTCCTCTGACCTCTCTCTCCATCGCGCAGATCCAGCACCGCCATGGCCGCCGCCTCCCCTCCCCTCCTCCCCACCACCGTCCTCCCCGCCAACGCCACCGCCACCGTCTCCCCCGCCCCCACCTCCGTCTCCTCCGCCGACGCCAACCCTGCCGCCACGCGCGCCTTCCTCGCCCGCCTCCTCGACTCCGTCAAGCGCGCGCTCTCGGGGGCGCGCCCCTGGCCGGAGCTCATCGACCGCAGCGCCCTCTCCCGCCCGGAATCCCTCTCCGACGCCGGCGCCCGCCTCCGCAAGAACCTCGCCTACTTCCGCGTCAACTACGCCGCCATCGTCGCCCTCTCCCTCGCCGCGACCCTCCTCGCCCACCCCTTCTCCCTCGCCGCGCTCCTCGCCCTCCTCGCCGCCTGGTGCTTCCTCTACCTCCTCCGCCCCTCCGACGCGCCCCCGCTCGCCGCCTTCGGACGCACCTTCTCCGACAGGGAGACCCTCGGGGGACTCATCGTCGCCTCCGCCTTCGTCGTCTTCCTCACCTCCGTCGGATCCCTCATCTTCTCCGCGCTCGCCCTCGGCGCCGCCATTGTCTGCGCGCACGGCGCATTCCGCATCCCCGAGGACCTCTTCCTCGACGAGCCAGACCAGGCCAACGGCGCCGCCTCCGTCAACCTGCTCTCCTTCATCACCAGCGCCACCGGAGGCCGCGTCTGATCCTCCTCCTCGCGCATGCATTCCAAGCAAAGGTCATAAATTCTTTTTATATTATACCTATGAGACAAACACTATCATTTATTCGTATGGTGATCGATGTAGAACAAAAAAAAATTAGGGGAGAATGATACTGCTATAAGATGCATATATGATTTTGTCGATGATCTAGTTTTGTTTCCTTTTGCATTTGATGTATGAGAAACTTGAGAGCAAAAAGAAGAATTCTGTTATTGATCCTGATATTGATGTGATCCGTCTCATCAATCGTGCCGGTTCTGTTATAAAATTCACAAATTTGTTTTGGTTTGATGGATGATTCATAAGCCATCTCATTCTGTAAAGATGATATACATGAATCTAGGTTAATCAAATAATGTTGGATCTGATATTGTACATCTTCATTTGAACATTATACAAGGATGAGAGATTTCGTTTGTCTGCTTCTTGTCAGTGTTTGTTATGTCAACCTAAACGGCCGAGGGCTCTTGCTGGCAGTAAACGTTTATTTAGGATTAGGAATTTGTCATGTTCAACTTGGTGGGATCAGGAATTGGTGTTGACGATGGGGGAGAGAGAGCGCTCAAGGGAACTAATGAGACCTTGGTTTGGATACATCTTTAGCCCAAGTCTGTTGGCAAATGCATTACACAAGGGGATTGCCTGAAATCTTGTAATCCATTGGTCATTTTTCGGATGGCTCAGATTGCGAACCCACGTCTTCCCTCGCTTCATGCCACGCTTAGCTCTGCCTCCCTCTACCTCGTTGCATACTAGACGAAATCTATTCAGCTTATATTCAGGCCTGTTTACATTATTACTGCCTAAATGAACTTTATCGAAATTTGGCATTGCTATTTTTGGAATTACCGCGAAAGGACCTGTAACCTATTGGTTGCAAGACCTCAGTAGCACCTTAGGTCCTGAGTTCGACTCCCCATGTAAGCGAATTTTCTAGGATTTAATGGACTTCGTCAATCTTAAGGATTTGGCCCAGTCTTGGAAGATGCTCATAGAGGTTGGAAGATGCTCATAGAGATAGGGTTTGCGTGTGTGTATCTGCATTGTACTGTGTAATTCAAAGAGGTAGGTTTGCGTGTGTTCTTGTACTCTAATTAAAAAAAATAGGGTGACACTCAAAAAGTTTATAGTGACACGAACACATAATGAATAGTGTCCAATGCTGTTTATTACTCGAGGTTGGTTTATGTCCATAATACCTTAATGTTACATGGCAAATCGTCCAGGTGGGTTTATGTCGTGAACATCTGAAAGTTACTCCCTCCGTCCCAAAATAAGTGTAGTTTTGCACTATTCACGTTCAACGTTTGACCGTTCGTCTTATTTGAAAATTTTTTATGCTTAGTATTTTTATTGCTATTAGATGATAAAACATGAATAGTACTTTATGTGTAACTAAATATTTTCAAATTTTTCACAAATTTTTCAAATAAGAAGGACGGTCAAACGTTAGGCACGGATGGAGGTAGTAGTAATTTGGTGGGGCAGAAGCCCCTGGACTATTTATGTTCTGTAAATCCAACAAGCTGGACAAGATCGGAATAGTAGGCCAGGCCCAAAGCAAAAGAAATACCTGGTCCAACTAAAGGACGGGTCCACAGTCCATCCCACCCGTTGCTTTGGCTTCTCTCCCCAACATTATTAAACACAACAAAATCTCCTCCTTAAAAAACGACGACAAAAGAAAAAAAAAAGAAGTAGCCGTTAGTTGGTAGTGGGGGCCATCGCCGTCGCCACATGACAGCATTCGTAGTGGTCAGTACTCTCCCGTGCACTCCTACTAGCCGTTGCGCCTCTCCTCTGCTAATCTCCTCCTCTCTCTGCTCTGGCCACAGCCCACAGACGCGCGCGCGCGCTCCAGCTTCATCTTCTTCCTCCTCGATCACCAACTCACAAATTCCTTCCGCTACTCATCTACTCTACTCTACTCCTCCATCAACCAAATGCAAGGACCACGGAGGCGAACACCACCTGCTCCTGCCGCCAAACAACCAGCCATGCTCATGCTCGGACCATTCCCCGCCCACCATCGCTGCACACTTTTTCTCCTCCTCACTGTCACACTCCTCCCCTCGCTCGCCGCCGCCGCCGCGGCGCACCACCACCACGTCCACGCCGCGGGCGACGGCGTCGTCATCAGCCAGGCCGACTACCAGGGCCTACAGGCCATCAAGCACGACCTCTCCGACCCCTACGCCTTCCTCCGCTCCTGGAACGACACCGGCCTCGGCGCCTGCTCCGGCGCATGGGTCGGCATCAAGTGCGTCCAGGGCAAGGTCGTCGCCATCACCCTCCCATGGCGCGGCCTCGCCGGCACCCTCTCCGAGCGCATCGGCCAGCTCACCCAGCTCCGCCGCCTCAGCCTCCACGACAACGCCATCTCCGGCCCCATCCCAACCTCCCTCGGCTTCCTCCCCGACCTCCGCGGCGTCTACCTCTTCAACAACCGCTTCTCCGGCGCCGTCCCGGCCTCCATTGGCAACTGCGTCGCGCTCCAGGCGTTCGACGCCAGCAACAACCTCCTCACCGGCGCCATTCCGTCCTCACTCGCCAACTCCACCAAGCTCATGCGCCTCAACCTCAGCCACAACACCATCTCCGGCGACATCCCACCCGAGCTCGCCGCCTCGCCCTCGCTCGTCTTCCTCTCCCTCTCGCACAACAAGCTGTCCGGCCACATCCCAGACACCTTCGCCGGCTCCAAGGCGCCCTCCTCCTCCTCGCTCAAGGAATCCATTACCGGGACCTACAACCTCGCCGTCCTCGAGCTCTCGCACAACTCGCTCGATGGCCCGATACCGGAGTCGCTCTCCGGGCTCCAGAAGCTGCAGGTGGTGGACCTCGCTGGCAACAGGCTCAACGGCACCATCCCCAACAAGCTCGGCTCGCTCGCCGACCTCAAGACGCTCGACCTCTCCGGCAACGCCCTCACCGGCGAGATCCCGGCCAGCCTGTCCAACCTCACTACTAGCCTCCAAGCATTCAACGTCTCCAACAACAACCTCTCCGGCGCAGTGCCAGCCTCGCTCGCGCAGAAATTCGGGCCTTCCGCCTTCGCCGGCAACATCCAGCTCTGCGGCTACTCTGCTTCCGTGCCCTGCCCTACGTCGCCGTCTCCATCACCATCTGCGCCGGCATCACCCGCGCAGTCACGGGAGGCGACGGGGCGCCACCGGAAGTTCACGACCAAGGAGCTCGCGCTAATCATCGCCGGAATCGTGGTCGGCATCCTGCTCTTCCTGGCGCTCTGCTGCATGCTGCTCTGTTTCTTGACGAAGAAGAGGTCCGGAAGCGGCGGGAAGCAGACGACGAGCAGCAAGGCAGCCGGTGGTGGCGCCGGAGCCGCGGCGGGGGGCGGGCGAGGGGAGAAGCCGGGGTCGGGGGCGGCGGAGGTGGAGTCCGGGGGAGAGGTGGGAGGGAAGCTGGTGCACTTCGACGGGCCGATGGCGTTCACGGCGGACGACCTGCTGTGTGCGACGGCGGAGATAATGGGGAAGAGCACGTACGGGACGGTGTACAAGGCGACGCTGGAGGACGGCAGCCTTGTGGCGGTGAAGCGGCTGAGGGAGAAGATCACCAAGGGACACAAGGATTTCGAGTCCGAGGCGGCGGTGCTGGGCAAGATCCGCCACCCCAACCTGCTGCCGCTCAGGGCCTACTACCTCGGACCCAAGGGCGAGAAGCTCCTCGTCCTCGACTTCATGCCCAACGGCAGCCTCTCCCAGTTCCTCCACGGTCAATACTCTGTCAATGCTACTCTTCTTATCTTATGCATTTGATCTTCATCCTATTAATTAGGAAGACAATGCAATTGATAAACTGTATGCATTCTTCAGCTTTTACTTCTGCTTTCAACTGAAACTACTCTGAACATTTGAGAAAATGTTGTAGTCTGAACATTTGCAAATTCTGGCAGTGCTAACTGCTAACATTGATTCAGCTCTGTAATCAAGTAGATTTGATACATCTGAATTTTTTTTACAGTGCTGAGTACCTTTTTTATTTAGCATAAGAATGAACATCCCATGCCAATTTAGAGATTGAGCATTACATGTCTTCTGAAAATTTTGGACAGTGGCTATATGTCTTCATGGTCAGTGCAAAAAGTTTAGTAATAGAGTGTCATGTTCAATTAAAAAAGTTGACATATTATGTAGTTTTGAGGCTAATATGTGAACAATTGTTGATCTAAATGACATGCTTTTGTTTTAGTAGCACTGTTTTATCAACATTATTCAGCTTTCTGGCTCTGAAATTTCATCCTGATGAACTGAAAATCTGCATAACTCTGACACGGTGACACTAACATTTCGTCCTGATGGCATAACGTGAATGTGCAGCTCGCGCGCCCAACACTCCGATCAGCTGGGAGACGCGGATGACGATCGCCAAGGGCACAGCCCGTGGCCTGGCTTTCCTCCACGACGACATGACCATCGTCCACGGCAACCTCACCGCCAGCAATGTCCTCCTCGACGACCACTCCAACCCCAAGATCGCCGACTTCGGCCTCTCCCGCCTCATGACCACTGCCGCCAACTCCAACGTCCTCGCCGCCGCCGGCGCCCTCGGCTACCGCGCCCCCGAGCTGTCCAAGCTAAAGAAGGCCAGTGCCAAGACCGACGTCTACAGCCTCGGCGTCATCATCCTCGAGCTCCTCACCGGCAAATCCCCCGCCGAGACCACCAATGGCATGGACCTGCCGCAGTGGGTGGCGTCCATTGTCAAGGAGGAGTGGACCAGCGAGGTGTTCGACCTCGAGCTCATGCGCGACGGCGACAATGGGCCCGCGGGCGACGAGCTCGTGGACACGCTGAAGCTGGCGCTGCACTGCGTGGACCAGTCGCCGTCGGTGAGACCTGATGCCCGGGAGGTGCTCCGGCAGCTCGAGCAGATCAGGCCGGGGCCGGAGGGCGGCGCCGGGCCGAGCGAAGAAGGTGGCGCAGGGCATGTGGCTGCTGCTTCTGCAGGCAATGAGTAGTATGCAGCAGCTGGGCTCTTGAGCAGAATTTGAAGATGAAATCGAAGGAAATGAACTTGTCAGTCAGCTAGAGACTAGAAACAGAGCAAGCTAGAGAGTAGAAGCAGAGATACTCCTATATTTCATTTATGAATTCTTTGATTTATTTGAAAGCTTAGTAGTAGTAGTATTAGTAAGTGGTAGACATTATTCGTCTATGTTGTTTTTGAAGCTTCTTGTATAGGCAAATATTATTATTTGCAACACAACTGAATCGCTCTATCAGAATATCAATTACAAATACCACAATGCCTTCCTTACTGATCTACTGTAGTACTCCTATTGTAGTACTGTGTGTGTGTTTGTAGATCCATGTCGATGATGGGAAACAAGTGATAATCATAGCTTGTTGCTGAATATGTCATGTATATCCTGGACAATGCATAGCCGCGTGCTTGCATGAGCTTTTCAGATTAGCAGAAAGTGCCGACCAATGCTTAACTGAAGGTCATATCACCGAAGTGCATGGATTGTAAAAGTGTAAAGTTAACACGCTTTTTCAACTAATCATACAGATCGTGTAAACTGTTTCTGGAACTTCCAAACATTGGACAATTATATATATCGTGGAAAACTAACTGTTTTTGACAGGACATGGATAAATACTTATTCATGCATATTCATTTCATCCCCATCAAATGACTGAGGAACATGCATATTCATTTCATCCCCATCAAAATCTGCATTGTACGGCGAAGTGGCGGACAAGTTTAAGTGGAAGGTTGAATAGGGCATGATTTTAATGCGATGCCCCATGATATACATTTTGTGAAGACTGGGTTGCCGATTGAAAAGAACAAAATCACCATCATCAAGGTGCCTTTCCACCTGACAAAATAAAACACCATATGAGGAGACTAATATAGAAGACATTATTGTCATGTGACCATCAGTAAAAATCAGATTCTGAAACAAAGTTGGTACTCACATTGTAACCCAGTTCCAGATACTGATCAGTTCTTTTCTTCACATAACAAAGATCAAGCCTTTGAGCGTCTCCCCAGATAATGTACTTTGCACCTGTCTTCCCAGGGGGGGGGGGGGGGGGGGATAAGTGATCATTAAAAAACAGTGATCATGCTTCAATAACAGTAAAGCATTTTACCTTGGAAGTTATATGGAGTAACAGTTTCTGGGTATGTAAGGTTCAAAGCAATACTCCATGGCACTACCAATTCATTATAATATTTGAATCCGGTGTGATGACAGTACGAGCTGAGAAATCAACACGCTTCCCCATCAAATTTCCTCTACTGCTGCGTTCCTTTGCTTTTAGATACCCCTGGACTTTTGCTAATCTGTGGCGAACAGCAGTCTGTAACACCTGCAGAAGAAAGATTTCACTAATGTGAAAATTTTATGTAAATGTATAAGATATAAATCATGTTTAAAGTACTTTGAGTGATAAAACAATTCACAACAAAATAAATTATAATTACGTAAATTTTTTGAATAAGATGAATGTTTAAACGTGTGACAAAACGTCAACAGCATCATCTATTAAAAAAATGGAGGTAGTATTTTTTTTTCCCGCACCACCATTCAATTTTGCACAGTGTTTTAGTATATTGTTATTTGCTGACACCGGCATGAATAGGTACCTGAAACAACCATTCATATTACTAACATTCCAACACTTAATCACTTCTTTTTTTTAAGGTTACTGATCAAAATTACCAGATTCAGTAATACACTCCTGGATAAGGCATTTTTAAACCAAATCATTTGCATACTAACTTGCAAGTTACAGATAGATGACTAGCAAACATACACAAGTAAATAAAAAAGAATTTGCATAAGCTATATATATAAAGAAGCTAACAAAGTAAAAAAAAGAACCTTGTGGCTAGTCTAACATGGGGGCCGGCAGATTTGACCAATGCACACTAACCAAAATGGTGGCGCAATCAAATATCATAGGTAGGATGACTTGGCCATGTGCTTTTCCCTTCAAGCCACGGAGCATACGGACTGGCTCCTCCTCCTCTAAGGCGCCACTCCGCTTAACCTTCAAGTCTAACACCAAGATGCCGCGCTTGACAATGGCAAGCACAAACCTCTTGTTTAGCTGACACAGCTTGGCAATGGCAACACTTTCAAAGAGCTTGATTTCATTGGGTATTTGACCGACACGACAAGCCATAGACATGTCGAAGCCACCGCTGCCACGCACTTCGGTTATTTGGATGTGCATCGTGGCCTCTATGGCGTTGTGGAGAAGTGCTAAGCTAATGTTCATGGCACCGTAGTCGCCGGCAATCCATCGGGTGTAAGCTTGGGCATATGGCAGGGGTAGCTCGGTCTCACTGATAGTGGCAGCTCTATCTATGAGCTGGAGATCATCATCTTCTCCATCTCCTCTCTTGATCCTTATATCGTACTCAAGCAGTGCAGGAGTTTCCATCCCAATGCCTCTCTTAGGGCCAGACAGGAGTATAAAGGGATCGGAGAGGCTGACGACAAAAGGTTTGTCGCGCCCGCGGTTGAAGACATAGTTGCGCAAGCAATCCATATGATCTCGAACAGCCATGAAGCCATACACCTGAATGGGGTCATCACCAATAGCAGGGGCAGTGATGGAGACCAGCTTGAGTGAGAAGATCTGCAACATGGAAGAACCTGAGTGGACGATGCAACCAGACCAGTTGGGCCGGCAATCCGTGGTCGGATCAGACAGCATCATCGGCTTCAATGGAGCTGATACAACAATCAGACAGCGACATGTAAGAACACTGAATAACTATATAAAAATTATTATTATAATCAGCGAGTTAAATTTGTAGAAGCAGTAAGTAGATTGGGTGATGGATAGCACTAGCCATTATTGAGTTTCTGTAAATTTGGTTGTCTACGCATGGATTTAAAGAAGAAGAAGAAGAAGAAGAAGAAGAAGAAGAAGAAGAAGAAGCACCGGGATGATGTACATCAGGCTAATATAACGGTTTAGATAATTTTGCCAATTCTCTTCCGCTCCGGCTGTCTATGACGCCCTAGGCTGGCTCCTAATCTGGAGCAGCGTAGCGGGAGTGCGCCATAGCCAGAGGGGGCAAGAGGAAGAAGGGGAAATTTTGTGCAATATAATAGGGCATCTGTGGACCCCCGTTTTTATAACAGGAATCAATCGTGTAAACAGTACCATTTCCCTGGATCAAGTAGTTTGGTACACACAAATTCATAGCTGGAATATCAAGTGCACATACACGAGTATCTAATACGAATTATTACATCATAGGCCCGCAGGCATAGTCTTAAATCATCGGACCGAGAGGTCCGGAATACATCCAAAAGCAGAAATAGATAAGGCAGCAGAATTCAGGCAGCGGCATGCCATTGCCACAGGCAACGACCGTACTAAGACCTACTGGACGCCATCGTCTTCATCTCCCTCCTGATAGTAGGCATAGGGATCCTCCGAGGCTTCATCTCCCGCTTCTGATAAATTTTATATTTGCAAGGATGAGTACCAACCGTAATCAGCAAGCCACCACAGCAACAATGCATATGAAAGGGGGAGTTCAAAGGATGGCCATAGTTCTTTTGCGCAAAGCAAGTTTTGTAATTCTTTTCACAAGCCTAAGACCTAGCATTGACTGATCAAATTTTAGTACCAGAGTTTGTATTTAAACAACGACGGTTCTGTCCACCATCCATTGTGATCCCAAGGATAGCTTCCCGCCATTGATTCGTCATGGTTTTCTGAGGACGTCCACCTTCCCGCCTCTCAGGAAGTGGCTCCAACAGCATAAAATTCATCATGCAATATCCCCTCCCACACAAGTTAAGAATTTAGAGTCTAGCCAAGTGTAATACATGTCCCGGTGCTCAATAACCGCGAGCACGACTATTCGAATAGATTTGGTTTACTCACACTGCAGTGGATGTACACTTTACCCGCACTCCGCGACTGCCCAACACATGAGCCTCGTCCCAACACATGAGACGCGTCACGGCAAAGCTTTTTGATAACCTCGCATTGGCAGTACCCGCTCCATGAACTTCTCATCCTCATGCACTCTAGGCGTACACGGTTTCTAGCAGTGAGAGGAGTTCTGGCGCACCCGGGAAGGGAAGACTCACACATGCATTAAGTTATAATTATGTTTTAGATTCTCACATGGCAGTCCTACCGATGGCGACACCACTGTAGACACCCGCCTCGCGGTCCTACCAATGGCTGCCCCACCGTAGAGCCCCTGCCTCACACATCAAGAAACCACTATGCATGGATACTGCCTCCGCTCAGCTATCTACTCCGCTAGGTCTATACCCATACGAGAAGTGCGGTTGTACGGGGGTCGTTTCATGCTTAACTTCATGGCTCGGTCCTTAATTGACCAGGGACGGCACTAGCCTTTTCCGGACACCACCCAAGTCCTCCAGCCGCCCCAGTCGAAAACAGTTGTTTAACTTTATTTTCCTTTCACAAATCATGTCATCAATATCATGGCAATGTGGCGCTCATGTCTCCACATGCCGCATCTCAATTACCTTCCCAAAGGTAATTACCCAAGCATATAGCGTTTGATAAATATGAGTATGCATGAATCTAAAATAGCATTTCTAAGCAAGTGTCATAGTTGACTAGGGACTCGTACGTATCTATGGCTACAAAGATTTAAAGGTGAACAATAATCAAGGCATGGTATAATCACAAGTAGGACGTTCATAATTGCATGCAATTTTATTTGTAAACAAAACAATTTCGCAATTGGGATCAACATGTTCAAAGAATAGTGATGACTTGCCTTGCTCAAAGTCTTGCGGGTCTTGGCCTTCGCTTGGATCCGCAACTCCCTCGGGCTCTATAGTTACGTGCAAGAATTGATTTGAATTCGGTTAGAATTCAAATAAAAATCCAAATAAATCCAAATAAAAGTCACATGCGAAAGTCGATTCCTTTTTTTATTAATTTTACTATCTGCGAACTATGACAAACCCAATTTCGATTTAAACTATTTTGCGGGTATAAATGTTTTATTGTCACAAATTTTTAATTTAATCTACCTGAGCATTATATCCATATAATAGGTTAGAGATTTCTAGCGCGAGCTAACTATCTGACAAAATCCTAGAAACATTATATGATTTAATTTAGTCTATGACTAAACGATTAAATATATTACACGGCTATAATCCCTAGTAATAAAATCCGAATTTTCTATCGTTAATTGCTTACTTATAGGGATTACCCAAAATAATCTATAATAATTACCGCGAATTGATCTAAATTATTACCGCGAATTGATCTCCTATAGACATTACTAAAAATAATCTATAACAATCTATTAAGATTCATCTAATTGTTTTAATTCGTAAATAATTAGTTCTATAATCAAATCTTAGTACTTTAGGTATTTTAAATAGTAGGAGTTCATCTAACGATATTCTCATTAATCCTATAATTAATTTCTAATATGTTAAATATTCTAAATCTCTTAAATTTTTCCTTTTTCTCTTTTCTCTTTCTTTTCTTTTTCTCTTTTTCTCTCTTTTCCTTTTCTTTTCTTTCCTTTCTTTTTTTTTCTCTTCCTCTCTTTTTCTTTTCTTCCTCTCCCTCTCGGCACTCTTTTCCTCTCCCTCTCCCGGCTCTATCTCTCTCTCTCGGCTCTTGCTCTCCCGGGCGGCGGCGACGATGGACGCGAGGGGGGGGGGAAAGGTTGGGCGGCGGCTTACCGACGACGGCGACGGCAACGGCGGCGACAGCGACGGTGGCGGTGTTGGCGCAAGGCGCGGCGCGGCGGCTTCGTGGCGGCGGCGCGGCGGCTTTAAGCGATGGCGTGGTGGCGTGGAGACGGCGGCGCGGTGGCGTGGAGACGGCGGCGCGGTGGCGTGGAGGAGTGGGTAGAGATAGGGGGTGGAGACGGAGGAGAAGAGGGGAATAGCGGGGCTTATATAGGGGAAGAGAAAGAGATAAGGGGAGGGGAAGACGCGACGGCGGCGCGGGGCTCGGGGTGGGGGCGCGCGGCACGGGGCTCGGGGCGGGACGCGACGGGCGGCGGCGTGCGGCGCGCGGACGAGCGACGACGGCGACGGACGAGCGACGCAACGGCGACGGACGAGCGGCGACGGGACGGGCGACGCGACGGGCGACGGCGCGCGGCGCGTGGTGCGGCAGACGGCAGCGGCGCGGGGCGCAAGGCGCGACGGCGACGGACGAGCGGCGACGGGACGGGCGACGCGACGGGCGACGCGACGGGCGGGCAGCGGCGGCACGCGGCGCGAGGTGCGGGCGCGGGCGCGGCAGTGGTGCGCGGCGCGAGGCGGCGTCAGCGCGGCAGCGGCGGCGCGGGGCTCGAGATGACGCGACGGCAGCAGCGGCGACGCGACGGCTACGCGGCGCGGCGATGGCGACGGCGACGGCCGAGCGGCGCGCGGCGGGGGAGGCGACGGCGGCACGGCGGCAGGCGGCGACGGCGACGGCTCGGGGCGCGAGGCGCGCATGGCAGGGGAGGGGAAGGGGCTAGGGAGCCTCGTCGAACACCTAGAGGCTAATGAATAGTGTCTTTTTCCTATTTTTCCAATTTTAGTTTATTTCCTATATGAATTTGATTCTATAATTTCTAAATCTTGCATAAATGAAGTTTACTCAATATGTGTATTATCTCAACTAATGAATTCACCCTAGATTAATATTACTCATATTTTATTTTTATGTAATTTATTTGAGTTTTATTTAGGGTTAATTCTTATTCCATCGTATTTAAATTTAATTGATCCAAATATGGTCGCGATAATATTTTATTTATTTCTATCCCACCTAATCTTTATTTTAAATTATAATTTATTTATTTCTTTAACCAAATCTAATTGCAGGGTTAATTTCTAATTAATTTTCCCCTATTTGTGATCGATGAATTCCGAAATCAAAATCCAATAAAATTGGCATGATGCAATTTATTTAAAAAGTTTTTTTTTTTGAAGATCCGTATTTTTAGAGTTTTGATTTTGTCGGTCGAATTTTTAGGGTGTTACAGCATCCAAATTAGTATATCGGCTCAGTGAGCTGAGCCAGCCAAATACACACAATCAATCAATATACTTATATACATACAAAAAAACATAGGGAGGAATCAAGGGGATTCGAATGATAATAGAACTAAGAAAGGAGATTGGATTCGGTGGGAATGGAGGAGGTCTCTTACTTTCGTTGGTATCGGCGATACGATAATAGATACTCCAGTAATCGGTACCCCTGTAGATGGATCCATCTCGATGCTTCCTATCCTCAAGAACATCAGCAGGTTGTTCGTCGTCCTCCTTCTCTTCTTCTTGATCCATCATTCCTTCCGTGTCCATTGTGCCTGCAAGGATAGTCGTCCCTCCCCGCCGTCTCTTCCTCCTGGATTTGGATTCGACAACCATCTTCCCGAACTGCTGGGAATCGCCGCCGCTTCCGCCCTCCATCGATCCCTCCTCGATTCGAACGACTCGACTCAGCTAGGGTTTGTTTGCCGCTCCAAAGGGGATCGGTTCGGTTGCCTTTTATTTCTTTTTTTCGCTTATCTAGCCTAATCAAATACGGTTTCGGTTTTATTCAAACATTGATTCTCATTGAAAACACGCCCGTTTGTGCTTTTTATCTTTTTTTTTTGTTTTTGTTTTTCAAAAACATAAATTTGTATTATGAAAATGCTGCCAACGTGTTCATCAAGAGAGATTGTGAAATCAATGTGTTATCTATCATGTTAAAATTGCCCACTACTACCACTTGTAAGTGTAGTAGAAAGACTTTTTTTTTAATTGGATCCATGCCACTGCAACTTTGTGAAATTAAAAAAATGCCAATATTATTCGTCATATTGGCTATATGCCACTGGAAATTTCTAAAATTGGAACTATGCCACTCCCCTCCCTTTTTCCGTCTCCTCTCTCACGCCGTCTCCGTTCCCATCCCATATGTCAGTTTCATCTCCCCATCTTTTCCTCCATCCGGCGCGACTGCAAAGAGGACAGTGGCGGCGGCTCCCGAGCACTCCTGCCGTGGATGGCATCGAGGACGGCAGAGGCGGCAGCTCCCGAGACCTCCCGTCGCGGATCGAGGACAGCGGCGGCGGCTCCCGAGCCCTACCGCACGGATGGCATCGAGGATGGCGACGGTGACAGCTCCAGAGACCTCCCGCCGCAGATGGCGTCGAGGATGGCGGTGGCGGTAGCTCCTGAGACCTCCCATCATGGATCGAGGACAGAGGCGGCGACGGCGGCTCTCGAGCCCTCCCGTCGTAGATGGCGTCGAGTACGGCGGCGGCGGCTCCCGAGCCCTCCAATGTGGATGACTCCCGAGCCCTCCCGTGTGGATGGTGTCGAGGACGGCGGTAGCGACAGCTCCATAGACCTCTCACTGCAGCTGGCGTTGAGGACGGTGGCGGTGGCTCCCGAGCCCTCCGGTGGTAGTCGCGGGTAAGGTACGTTAGCCTCACTCGGCGCCGTCGACCCGCTCCCTCCTCTCCCTCCTCTGCCCACCATCTTCTTCTCCGAGCTCGCCGCTACTACTCGGGCTACTGGGTGGCGCTCCGTTGCATCGCCGTCGTCGCCATCGTTATCACCGGCACTGATGGACAAGAGTGCAGGGCGGCCTCCGCCTCCTCGCGGAAGGGGGATGAGGACGGGAACGGAGACGGCGTGAGAGAGGAGACGGAAAAAGGGATGGGAGTGGCATGGTTTCAATTTTAGAAATTTTCAGTGGTATGGTTTCAATTTTAGAAATTTCCAGTGGCACATAGCCAATATGACAAATAGTAGTAGCATTTTTTAAAAATTTTGCAAAGTTGCAGTGGCATGGATCCAATTAATCTTTTTTTTTTGTCTATGTCAGGCAGGCACATATGTTGTTGCTAGTTGGAAGTCTGCAGTAATGTAAAATTTTAACTTGTGCGGAGACTGAGAAGCGGCCTATCTAGACATTTCAGAAACAGAGCAGCCAGAGAGTAGAAACAGAGATACTCTTATATTTCATTTATGAATTGTTTGATTTATTTGAAAGCTTAGTGGTAGTAGTATTAGTAAGTGGTAGACATTATTCGTCTATGTTGTTTTTGAAGCTTATTATATAGGCAAATATTATTATTTGCAACAGAACTGAATCACTCTATCAGAATATCAATTACAAATACCACAATGCCTTCCTTGCTGATCTACTCTGTGTGTGTGTGTTTCTGAATATGTTATGTATATCCTGGACAATGCATAGCCGCGTGCTGGCATTAGCTTTTCAGATTAGCAGAAAGTGCCGACCAATGCTTAACTGAAGGTCATATCACCAAAGTGCATGGATTGCAAAGTGTAAAGTTAACACACTTTAGAACAAAATCATGACTAGGTAACTCAGCAACTGTTTCTGGAGCTTCAAAAGTGGCAATTATACAGATCGTGGAAACCATTTTTTACTGGACATACATAAAATGATTTTTTTTTTGAAACAACATAAAATGAATTGGTGCCGAGTGCGGGACAACTTTTTGTGTGATCCGAAACAGAAGAGAGTAAAATGCAAAGGAAAAAGTACACCGAAGGTCCCTCAACTTGTAATCGAGTTACAAAATCGTCCCCCAACCACAAAACTAGATATATGACATCCCTCATCTTACAAAACCGTTCATTTTAAGTCCCTCGGTGGTTTTGACCCCGGTTTTGTCCGATGTGGCAGTTGAGTCAGCATGAGACCCACGTAGGCCCCACATGTCAGATTGTCCACGTCATCACTTTGTCTTTCCCCTCTTCTCTCCCTTCCTCCTTTCTCTCACTTTTTCTTCTCAGTCCGAGCAAGCCAGCCGGCGGGGCGAGGGTGCCAGGCAGGAGAGGAAGATGTCGGGAGGCCGGCGAACGGCGGCGGCCGCGACGATGTGGAAGCAGGAGGGTCTCCCCCCACGCCGCCACCACCGCCACCGCCGACGGCGCAGGCGCCAGATCTGCGGTGACGTCCTCGCGCTCCCCGTCAGCGCCATCCACGTCCACCTCGTCCTCCCGCGCCCGCCCTCCCATGCCGCCGGCCTCCGTCGCCTTTCCACGTGCCACCATGGATGACGACCATGGATGACGACGACGGCGACTTCCCTCTCCCCGTCGGCGCCATCCGCCTCCGCCTCGTCCACCCGCGCTTGCCCTCCCACGCCGCTGGCCTCCATCGTCTCTCCACTTGCGGGCATGGATGACGACGGCGGCGACCTCTCTCTCTCTGTTGGCGCCATCTGCCTCCGCCTCGTCAACCCGCGCTTGCCCTCCCACGCTGCCAGCCTCCATCGTCTCTCCACGTGCGGCTATGGATGACAACGGCGGCATCCTTCCTCTCCCTGTCGGCGCCATCCACCTCCGCCTCGTCCTCCTGTGCTTGCCCTCCCACGCCGCCGGAGCAGGAGGGCTTCCCTCACGCCGCCGCCGCCGAGGCGCAGGCGCCAGATCTGCAGCGGGCAGCGTCCAGCAGGGGAGCAACTGCACGACATCCTCGCGCTGGTCGGGACCCGGCAGGCCATGCGGACAAGCATCCTGTCGCGTGCGGGGGCGAGGGTGTGGCGGTGGTGGGCTGCGATAGCTTCGAGGATTTCGCCGACGGTTCCACCTCGCCTCGCAGGCCTCCTCCCCACCAGCCGGCCAGCCTCCGCAGAGCTCGCGTGCGCTAACCTCGTCGACCAGGGAGACTTCGATGGGGCACGCCGCGTCGTGGATGCCGTGCTCTCTGCCGCTGGCCCTCGGGGCGAGGTTAGTGACCGCCTCGCGCATCACTTTGCCCGCGTGCTCCTCGCTCTATGCAGTGAAGACAAGGGAGGCCATAGCAGTGATGAAGGCACGTCAGAGACAAGGGAGGCCATTGCGGCGCTCGACCGCGGCGTGCTCCTCTGTTGCACCGGCGACCGTGACCGTCGCACCATCCTGCCGCACCCTGGCTGCTCTCCGCCGGCCATCGACGTGGAGAGGAGAGGAGAGAGGAAGTGAGTTGAGAGGGAGGGTAAGAAGTGGCTGACATGGACTGTTTGACATGTGGGGCCCACGTGGGTCCTACGTTGACTCAGCCGCCACGTCGGACAAAACCGGGGTAAAAACCACCGAGGGACCTAAAATGAACGGTTTTGTAAGATTACAAGTTGAGGGACCTTCGGTGTACTTTTTCCAAATGCAAATAATCATGATTGGGCCACAATGCTCTGCTATGGGCTAACTCCCGTTCCGGCCTACGAAGACTAGGGTCCAGAGTTGTTTGCGAGCTGAAACAAATGGGCCCATTTCTCATTGATGGAAGGAAACATTTCCCTCACAAGAAGCAATTAAACATTCAGCATTTCATGGACATTTGAAGGTACCCTTAATTCTGCTTCCACAAGTCCTAGTTCTTTATTGATAGAATATGACATCTCGGAAAAAGTTCTCAAAAGTTTATAGAGAGAAAAATCTTTAATGTATAAAACAATAAGATGATAAACCCTGTTTGGTTGTTTAATTAGTAGCCTGCATATCTCCAGAAGCACGCAAACAGAAAAAAGAAAGTGAAGATGTTCCTCTGAAACAAAGCAAGAAGCAAAAGGTGAAGAAATCAATCTTTCCGAATGTGCCTGCTGCTGCGCCTGTACCATTTCGTCAAAACGCACCACTGCTTCACATACTCTTCCAATCAACTCAAACAGCCTAGTCAATACATGCAGATCAAAAAATCTGTTGAATTTACCCTCTGCCGGTAGTTTTCCTTTGATAAAATGTTCAGATTAATCTGCTAGATTGACCTACTTTACATTTGTATATATGCTAGTCCATGTTGCACATATCAACATGATAACCCTTCTTTACACTGTGATGTGGCAGGTATCTATGCACACCATATTAATCACTAGTACCAAACTTGGGTTAGCTAAACTTGGGTGTCTTTCTGTACACACGGCCACACGGGGATTCAGAATCCACGGTAATGTGCCAGCATCAACATGGTAGCAACTAGCAAACTCACCAGTCATACCAAATACAAATATGGGAATGGTCTAGCAGATACTAGATAGACAGCTCCACAACTCTACTCCAGATCTAACACCTGAAGTTAAATTAGGAGTTAGAGCTCTACTAAACAGGCCCTAATGATTAGAATAAAAATTCAGCAAAAAAAATTGATGTACTGAAATATAGAAGTTGTTTTCTCTGAGAAATATAAACGCATGTTCGGAGAACAAATCAACCACTAGACATGTTTTCCATACCACGATATTCTACTTTAGAGGCAGCACAATATTTAGCCCGTTGATCACTTACCGGGTCAGCTTTTGCCTGGCACACTACAAGAAATAAATGACGTTCCATCGTACTCCCTCTGTCCCATAAAAAAACGAATCTAGTACTGGATGTGACATAGTGACATATCTCTATATCCAGATTCGTAGTACTAATATATGTCACATCCAGTACTAGATTCGTTTTTTTGGGACAGAAGGAATATATGTTAAATCTTAATATTACACTGCAATCAAGGTTTTCAAATTAAAAAGTATGGACCATAACCATGAAACACAGTTTCTAGCCCAACAGGATAGAAACGTCTGATGTAAGCTCAAAGTTTCATTGCTTTTTCTGAGACCTGCACAAAGATTAAAGCAACAATGAGAATGTAGGGGGCACTATGACCAAAAGACATTCTAGAAGCTTATTATAGAAAAAATATACTCCCTCCGTTTCGATATATATGACGTTTCCGACGGCATGGACAAAATTAAGGATAGAGCGATTTTACTATTTTGCCCTTCATCCCTTTTGGACGACAGGGAGGAGCACAGTGCGCGCGGCGCGGCCGTCTCCCTCCACGCCGGCTCCCTTGCCATCTCCCCCGCGCTGCCTCGACGCCGGTTCGCTCGTCGTCTCCCAAACGCCGCTGCTCGCGACCACAGGAGGAGGAACCCGCTGCACAACGCTCTTCCCGGACGCCGCGTCGCCCTTTCTTCTCCGACCTTCCCGGTGAAAGCGGCGTTGGAGCCTGAGATCAAGCGGTCCTTCTCGATTCAGTCCTCCTCCTTTCTCGTCTCCAAGCAGCATGTCCTCCCCGGACCTCGGCTCCTCACTCGTCACCCTCTCTGTAAGTGAGCTCCTCGATCTCGCCTTCTCCAACTTCCAGCTTGTTTAATTTCTTTTTTCTCATTTCCTCCAATTTTCATTGCCTAATTGCCTGGTTTTGCCCAATTTACAATTTAAGCAGAAGGAGAGGAGAAGCCCTGGTTCTGGTTGATCTCCAGCCGAACGGCAATAACGACGATGTCATCTGCAGATGCAGTACGTTCTGCTTGGTTTCAGCCGAGTGGCAAGAACAACAGTGGCGGCAGCAGCAAGCCCGACGTCCGGCTCCCTGTGCGCCATGCTGCCCGACTCTTGCTTGCCCCACAGGCCACAGCTCGGGGTGGCCGGTTGCCGCCAAATTGGGGTGCGGCGGCGGCGCACGGGAGGCATGAACGGCAGCGGCGCGTGGGAGGAGACAGTGGCGAGCGAGTCCGGTCGCGATGAGGACGAGGCAGCGCCGTGGCGATGTTGAGATGGAGGGCAACGATGGAAATTAACAAACGTGACTAGGACGGATGAACTGGTAGCGTCAAACAAAAAAACGATTCTGATTTGCACTGTAGCGTCAAATAAAAAGAAACGGAGGGAGTATGTGTTTCAACAAGCATACCACCAAAGATTTTCTGTACTCAAGTGCGCTTAAACACCTTCCGGGACATTGAAGCAACAGTATAAAGCATCCTTCTGGATTCACTTGACATCAAACCACGATCTCCCATTGATTTGATTGTGTTACACGGGTGGTCAATACTCTTGGTCCCCTTCCTGCTCGCTTCAGCACTTAGCAAGTCCTTCCTGCTTGGTTGACAGGATGGAACTATCTTCAGCTGCAACCGACGAGACAACACCGATTTCCAGTATGGGAAGAACATATTTCTCACTTCCTTTATGGCTAATCCTTTAGGTGGTTGCTTTCCCAGGATCTGTTTACATGAGAAAATTAGCATCTGAACGTATAAACAAAATTATAAAAACACTCAGATTTAAGTAGTGAGTATTCATTCTGTTGTTAACAAGGCAACAGTTGATGGTTATGCATTATGTTATCAAATATTTCCATATCTTGTTAATTGATTGGGTCAGTAGGAGCAAATTTGGAGGAACAATCTTGTTTTCATACTAAATTCATCGCATGAATTAGACTCAACAAATAAATTTAATTACGTATCTCATTACCATTTTACTAACTTCGCCTGTATCAGAAGATGACTTGTCCGCTTCAATAGTTTCCCCATAGCCCACTGTAATCAGCAATGAAATTGGTCATGAGACAGCTTATGAAATGGAAAGCATAGTTCCGAGGTTGGTGTACAGAGTCTGATTGCCCCCCCTTTTGCACTGGATGCAAGCCATAAGCTTTCTGCAATGTTCCAAAGTTGTGCATTCACCACAGCAAATGACTTTGTAATGGGTGGACACATAATAAAGTTTCACAGCTATTTTCCTTTCTAGTTTATTTTAATAGGATCAACCAAAATGAAACACACCTCTTTGTGAATCTGACTTGCCAATCGGCATCCCCCCATCATGTTGGTAGCTTCAAAACACAAATAAATCAAGACATAAATTATATGCACAAAAACATGAACTGAATATATATATATATATATATATATATATATATATATATATATATATATATATATATATATATATATATATATATATATATATATATATATATATATATATATATATATATATATATATATATATATATATATATATATATATATATATATATATATATATATATATATATAAAGCCAATAGATGTCAAACCATTCAAATTTTCCAGTGTCAATGCTTTTCCCAGAATGAGCAATGCCATTGCTTTTTAGAATTGATGAAACATGTTCAACAATGTCGTCATGGCGCACCTACATTTCACCAAGAAAATTGTTAAAACATATCATTACAAAATGTTCAAGGGCATTATTCCAAAAAGAGAATTCAGATATCTACACTTGCAGGTGGTGGTGGTTGCAAGACACATAACAGCCTTCAATAACATCATCTCTCAAGACAAATAGTACAGCACAACTGAAAGTCAACAATGGTGTTTTAAGCACTACATTTAAACAAATACTAAGTGGTCAATAGTTGAATCAGTAAGTCATTGATTTGGCATGCTGCCGACCTGCCATAGTCAAACAACTCTACTATTACAAGCTTGGATTTATTTGCCATCCTTGCTCACCGCAAACAAGACAACACCAAAGAGCCCACTAGGGCCTTGTCAATAACATCTCTTGGCTAGATGAAAAAACAACCAAATTGCCCAACTTATACTTTTTGTCTGGAACAAATGGCACATTACTTGACGACACTATAGTATAACACCAGAAGAAAATTAGAACAGATCTTACACAGTAGAACAGTGGTATGGCAGCACTATGCCGGCACACGTGTAAAGCAGAAGAATATTGGCAGGTGAGAGTTGTTTTCGGTATCAATGCACCTGCTACAAACCAGATCCCTTCTTGCATTCTGCTACTGAGACTGAAGAGTGTTAGAATAATTGGGCTAGGCCCAATTTATAATATTAAATCTCAAAGGTCCATAATAAATGTTGAGGATAATAATACCACCTCAGGATTTAAGCGAGAAATATCTCAACCTAAATAGGGAGTTATTAGAGGCTCCCTGTTGACCAGTTGAGGTGGGGGTCGGAATGCCACACGCGCGCGCGCGCCGGGCCGGGCCGGGCCGTGGGCGTGGGCGAGGCTGGCGGCGGCGGGCGTGCATCACGTCGCGTCGCGTCGCTATCCTTTTGCAGCCACTAACCCACGTTCCCACGATTCCCTCCGCAACTTTCCCGGTGTTAGTTTCTCCCTCTCCGCGCCTGAGTTGCTCTCGCTTCCCCGCTTCTGATCTCTTGCGCGCACGAGAGATTGGAAGAAGCAGTGCCTCCGAAACCACACCTTTGCTTGAGATCTGCACCGGGTAGGCGGGTGATCAGGTTTTTGGGGAGTGCCTCCTGCACGACTGCTCATCGCCATGTCTGGAGTTGCTGCCGCCGCTACCGGCGGAGGTGGTGCGCCGCCGCCGACAGGAGCTGGTGCGCCGCCGCCGACAGGAGCTGGATCCGGAGCTGGTGCGCCAGGAGGAGGTGCCGTGAACGACTACAACAACGGAGGCAATTCTGCCTCACCATCCAGCGGAGGGCCATTCTCGGGGTATAATCTTCTCCTCCTGCTACTGCTGTTAGCGCTATTCCTGTTCCCATTGTTAGCGCTATACTGTGTGCGCTATGTTCTTGTTCCTGTTCTACATGATGCCTCTAGCATGTTATCGCGTTACTGGTATGTTCCTGTTTCTGACATTCATGATGCGCATAGTATGCTACTGGTTATGTTAAGATCACCCTACACTGCTTATGCCATGATCATTGTTTCAATTTCTTGGATTAAAATATGCCGAATAATGACTATATTTCCAACAATCCAAAAACCTGATAGGTCATTTTCGGTAGTTGGCTTTGCTGCTGCACTGAAACCACATGCTTTTGATGGTTCAAACTATAAGAGATGGAAAGCACGTGCACTATTGTGGTTGACAGCGATGCAGTGCTTCTATGTTTCACGGGGCAAACGAAGTGAACCACCTCTTTCTCCTGAGGAAGAGGCTAAGTTCGAGGCTTCGGATTGCCTGTTCCGTGGAGCATTGATCAGTGTACTCGCTGACAACATAGTGGACGTGTACATGCACATGCCTTCTGGGAAGGACATGTGGGATGCACTTGAGGCCAAGTTCGGAGTTTCTGACGCCGGCAGTGAGCTGTATGTCATGGAGCAGTTCTATGACTACAAGATGGTCGATGACCGTTCTGTAGTAGAACAAGCTCATGAGATTCAGATGCTGGCTAAGGAACTTGAGAACAACAACTGTGAGTTGCCGGACAAGTTTGTGGCGGGTGGCATTATTGCCAAACTACCACCTTCTTGGTCGGACTTTGCCACTTCTCTAAAGCACAAGAGACAAGAGTTCAGTGTTCCTGATCTCATTGGCTCTTTGGGTGTTGAGGAGAAGGCGAGGGCAAAGGACGTCCGGGGCAAAAAGGTTGAGGGAGGTTCTAGTGCCAATATGGTACAGAAGAAGAACCCTCATGCATCCCACAACAACAAGAAAGTCAAGCCTGATGTCAAACCCAAGGTTGCAACCAATTTTAAGAAGAAAGGCAAGGGAAAGGCAAAGGGAGACTGCTTTGTGTGTGGCAAGTCTGGGCATTGGGCCAAGGACTGTCCTGAGCGCAAAGACAGGAAGTCTGCCAACATGATCATTAGCGAGGGCGGAGGAACATCGGGGTACGGTAAAATATTACCTACAGTTCTCTCTATTTTTCATTCACCTGATTGGTGGGTGGATACTGGTGCTAATATTCATGTATGTGCTGACATTTCTCTGTTTTCTTCTTATCAGGTCGGGAGAGGTTCCTCCTTGTTGATGGGAAACGGGTCACTTGCGGCTGTTCATGGTGTTGGTACGGTCGATCTGAAGTTTACTTCGGGAAAGACCGTGCAGCTGAAGAACGTGCAGCATGTCCCTTCAATAAAGAAGAATCTAGTTAGCGGCTCTCTATTGTGTAGAGAAGGTTTTAGACTTGTGTTTGAGTCCAATAAATGTGTCGTATCTAAATATGGGACTTTTGTTGGTAAAGGTTATGACAGCGGAGGCTTGTTCCGTTTTTCTTTGAATGACATGTGTAATAATCATAATGCTGTGAACCATATTAGCAAGAATGATGAGTCTAATGTGTGGCATTCGCGACTCTGTCATGTGAATTTCGGTTGTATGACGCGCTTAGCTAACATGAGTTTAATTCCAAAATTCACTTTGGTCAAAGGTTCCAAGTGCCATACTTGTGTTCAATCGAAACAACCTCGCAAGCCTCACAAGGCATCTGAGGCGAGGAATTTGGCACCTCTAGAACTTGTTCATTCCGATTTGTGCGAAATGAACGGCGTGTTGACTAAAGGGGGAAAGAAATATTTCATGACACTGATAGATGATTGCACTAGATTTTGCTATGTGTATCTATTGAAAACAAAGGATGAGGCATTGCATTACTTTAAAATCTATAAAGCTGAGGTAGAAAACCAACTTGAAAGGAAAATCAAACGGTTGAGGTCTGATAGAGGTGGGGAGTATTTTTCTAATGAGTTTGCATCCTTTTGCGAAGAGTTTGGAATTATTCATGAGATGACGCCTCCCTATTCACCCCAATCAAATGGGGTGGCCGAAAGAAAGAACCGTACTCTAACTGAGATGGTGAATGCCATGTTAGACACTGCGGGGCTTTCCAAGGAATGGTGGGGTGAGGCAGTTTTGACTGCATGTCATGTCTTGAATAAAATTCCAATGAAGCATAAGGAAGTAACACCATTCGAGGAATGGGAAAGGAAGAAATTAAATCTCTCATACCTACGAACATGGTGCTGTATGGCCAAGGTAAATGTACCTATAGTCAAAAAGCGGAAACTTGGACCAAAAACTGTTGATTGTGTGTTTCTTGGTTATGCTATCCACAGTGTGGGTTATAGATTTTAAATAGTAAACTCTGGAGTACCCGACATGCATGCTGGTACAATTTTTGAGTCCAGAGATGCTACATTCTTTGAGAATGAATTTCCTATGAAATATACACCTAGCACTTCTAGTAAAGAAACTGTCATGCCCCATGAGCACTTTGCACCGATAGAACACAATGATCAAACGCCTGAGGAAAATCCTGAGGAGGACAACATTGTAGATACTCGCAAGAGTAAGAGACAAAGGGTTGCAAAATCCTTTGGAGATGACTACATTGTATACCTCGTGGATGACACCCCAAGAACCATAGAAGAGGCATATTCATCTCCTGACGCTGACTACTGGAAGGAAGCAGTACGCAGTGAAATGGACTCGATTATGTCTAATGGTACTTGGGAAGTCGTTGAGCGTCCATATGGGTGCAAGCCCGTAGGATGCAAATGGGTTTTCAAGAAAAAGCTTAGGCCTGATGGTACAATCGAAAAGTACAAGGCAAGGCTTGTGGCCAAGGGTTATACCCAAAAGGAAAGCGAGGATTTCTTCGACACATATTCACCAGTTGCTCGCTTGACTACGATTCGAGTACTACTTGCTCTGGCAGCCTCTCATGGTCTTCTCGTCCATCAGATGGACGTTAAGACAGCTTTCCTAAACGGAGAGCTGGAGGAGGAGATCTATATGGATTAACCAGACGGGTATGTACTAGAAGGTCAGGAGGGAATGGTGTGTAAACTATTGAAATCCTTGTATGGCCTCAAGCAAGCACCTAAGCAATGGCATGAGAAGTTTGACACCACGCTTACATCTGCAGGCTTTGTTGTGAACGAAGCTGACAAATGTGTATACTATCGCTATGGTGGGGGAGAAGGGGTGATCTTGTGCTTGTATGTCGATGACATACTGATCTTTGGGACCAGCCTTAATGTGATTGAGGAGGTCAAAGACTATCTGTCCAAGAGTTTTGAAATGAAGGATTTGGGAGAGGCTGATGTTATTCTTAACATCAAACTACAAAGAGGAGATGAGGGTGGGATTACACTTGTGCAATCCCACTATGTGGACAAGGTTTTGAGTCGCTTTGGATATAGTGACTGCAAGCCAGCTCCTACTCCTTATGATCCCAGTATGCTATTAAGGAAAAACCGAAGAATAGCAAGGGATCAACTAAGATACTCTCAAATCATTGGTTCATTGATGTACTTGGCTAGCGCAACGAGGCCTGACATCTCATTTGCTGTAAGCAAGCTGAGCCGGTTTGTCTCAAATCCGGGAGATGATCATTGGCAGGCTCTGGAAAGAGTAATGCGCTATCTAAAGGGCACTATGAGCTATGGAATTCACTATACCGGGTATCCAAAAGTACTAGAAGGGTATAGTGACTCAAACTAGATATCTGATGCTGATGAGATAAAAGCCACAAGTGGATATGTGTTCACACTTGGAGGTGGCGCTGTTTCCTGGAAGTCTTGCAAGCAGACCATCTTAACGAGGTCAACAATGGAAGCAGAACTTACAGCACTAGATACTGCGACAGTTGAGGCCGAGTGGCTTCGTGAACTCCTGATGGATTTGCCGGTGGTTGAAAAACCAGTGCCAGCTATCCTAATGAACTGCGATAATCAAACAGTGATTATTAAAGTGAACAGTTCAAAGGACAACATGAAGTCATCTAGACACATCAAGAGAAGACTGAAATCTGTCAGAAAGCAAAAAAACTCCGGAGTGATAGCATTGGACTATGTCCAAACGGCTAGAAATCTGGCAGATCAGTTTACCAAGGGGCTACCACGTAATGTGATAGACAGTGCATCGAGGGAAATGGGCTTGATACCCACCTAAGGTTGCATAATAGTGGAAACCTGTCCATTGTGATCGGAGATCCCGTGAATTTGAATGGTGAAACAAACTATTGTGTGACTGAGAGAAGAGACCCTTGAAAAGGGCTCATTTTCATGATGTGCTTCTCTTCTTTCCTGCATGGTAGGATGGCTTATGTCTTAATGTGATCCGAGTGGCTTTTCCAAGCAGAGATGTTGACCTGCAGAACATCTCAGAAGGAACACACCTATATGAGTTCGACTGCTAGTCACAGTCTATGAGGTTTGGGCAATCTCTAGATACTCATGAAAGGCCTGGAGTTTGACTTATATGCTCCAAACAGAGGGGATGCGAACGGCAGCCCAGTACCAGTCAAGGTTCTGAGTGAAACCTGATCACACAAAACTTACAATTCAAGGCATAGTCCATTGTTCAGTTGTGGTCTGATGTAGCTCATTTTCTAGGTGGAAGTTCAACTTAACAGTCTCCACCAAAACCCTGGTATATCAAACAGGCACAACATTGAGAACATTTCTTATGAGCCTTGAAATTTGGTGGGGATTGTTAGAATAATTGGGCTAGGCCCAATTTATAATATTAAATCTCAAAGGCCCATAATAAATGTTGAGGATAATAATACCACCTCAGGATTTAAGCGAGAAATATCTCAACCTAAATAGGGAGTTATTAGAGGCTCCCTGTTGACCAGTTGAGGTGGGGGTCGGAATGCCACACGCGCGCGCGCGCGCGCCGGGCCGGGGCGTGGGCGAGGGCGAGGCGTGGCTGGCTGGCTGGCGGCGTGCGTCACGTCACGTCGCTATCCTTTTGCAGCCACTAACCCACGTTCCCACGATTCCCTCCGCAACAGCGCGTCCACGTTCTTTCTCCTGATAGATAAGGAGGCCGCGAGTCCGATCCGATTTCTTAGCTTCTTTCCCGGTGTTAGTTTCTCCCTCTCCGCGCCTGAGTTGCTCTCGCTTCCCCGCTTCTGATCTCTTGCGCGCACGAGAGATTGGAAGAAGCAGTGCCTCCGAAACCACACCTTTGCTTGAGATCTGCACCGGGTAGGCGGGTGATCAGGTTTTTGGGGAGTGCCTCCTGCACGACTGCTCATCGCCATGTCTGGAGTTGCTGCCGCCGCTACCGGCGGAGGTGGTGCGCCGCCGCCGACAGGAGCTGGTGCGCCGCCGCCGACAGGAGCTGGATCCGGAGCTGGTGCGCCAGGAGGAGGTGCCGTGAACGACTACAACAACGGAGGCAATTCTGCCTCACCATCCAGCGGAGGGCCATTCTCGGGGTATAATCTTCTCCTCCTGCTACTGCTGTTAGCGCTATTCCTGTTCCCATTGTTAGCGCTATACTGTGTGCGCTATGTTCTTGTTCCTGTTCTACATGATGCCTCTAGCATGTTATCGCGTTACTGGTATGTTCCTGTTTCTGACATTCATGATGCGCATAGTATGCTACTGGTTATGTTAAGATCACCCTACACTGCTTATGCCATGATCATTGTTTCAATTTCTTGGATTAAAATATGCCGAATAATGACTATATTTCCAACAAAGAGGACCCTCTTCCCTCCTCTTAAATCTTCTTTAGAAAGGATGAATGAATGGTACATGGGCTCAATAATTGGTAAGCACGTGTGTAATACAAAAGTTGGCAGCATTTGTATAGATTTAGATGTAAGGCCCTTCACAGTGCACCGACCTGGCGCGTGATCTCGTTGCTCCAGCTCGGATTCAGGTCGACGTGGCGACGAGGCCCGCACCCTAGCTCAGCCGCTTGGCCCCTATCTGGGATGCACGTTTTCTCGCCGCAACGAGGGCACGCGGCGAAGGAAATCTGCGCTGTTGGAGTCGTTGCTTGATTCGCCTGCTCCTCGCCCTCCTCGACGACCCCACCTCGCTCCTCGCGATCCTCGACAACCCCACCGCCTGCTCGTACGACGGAGGCGGAGGCGGCAGGGGCTTGGGTGGAGACGGATGGGGCCGCTCCAAGCTCGACGGCTGGCCTCTAGCTACAACCTTGCTCAGCGCCGCCGCTCACGAGCCCCCGTGTTGCTGAGCTTGCCGCTCCATCGTTGGGGAGGCTCAATTCGCCGGCGAGGGAGAACCACCTCCGCGGCGGCGGCGGCGGCTTCATCTTTGGCGACCACCGTGGGGGATTCGAATCTCTCTCTCTCTCTCTCTCTCTCTCTCTCTCTCTCTCTCTCTGAGCACCTATCGAATCCAGCGAGAGTTTATCTCGTGAATCCGGTGGAGGGAGGAGGGGAGGAGGCCGGTCGAGGGAGTAGGGGAGGACGCCGGTGGAGGGAGGAGGAGAGGACGCCGGCGGAGGAAGGAGGGGAGAGCCGAGGAGGAGGAGAGACGGCGTCGGGCGTGACGAGGGAGGAGGAGAAAAGCGGCGGGCGGGGATGAGTCTGGATGAAGGCTGATTTTTTGGGGCGTGAGGATAAGACACGGCGCACTAGTATTGTGGGGTACCGAGCACTGTGAGGTGCGTGACCTAGAGATAAAATTTGGGCCAAAATCCTCGCTGGAATGGGATGGAGGCACGCATGCCGTGCCTTGGACTACTACTGCCCTAAGGTGTCACCTTGACTTATGCGTTGAACTCATAGGCATCTGAAAGGTGGTGGGCCACCATGCTTCGCTTTAAGAACACTGCATCTACTCCCCTGTGTTTTCATATATTTTCGACTCATGCATTAGACTTGAAACTAGCAGCATACTACCGCTATGCTGGGCCTGCTATTCAACTTCTTGGATTTACATAAAAATGGGGGCTAAAAGATGCCATTTACCGCATGGGTCCAGTTCTTTTTAACTCCTTTTTATAATATGGATGTGACTAGTTGATACAATGCAGCAGGAGCTCCTCCAACTGTTTACATATCACCAAAAAGAAAAAGAAAAACGATCAACACCCACCACAGCTTTCTAAAAAAAAGCGAATATTAGGGAATGACCTAATATAAAATAATTAGAATGGGTGAGGCTTCGAAGCTAAGCCAGCTAGCCCACCACAGCTTTCTAAAACGAGGGTAATTCGAGGTTTCACTATTAGATCAAAATCATGGAAGTAAGCATCATACAAATTTGAAGAAAACGAGTCACTATTAGATCAAAATCATGGGAAGTAAGCATCACACAAATTTAAAGAGAATGAAACTGGAAAATCAAAACACACAGGGGTAGCAGAAAGCAATGGTAACAATGAGGAAATTTCAGCAATTACCTGTGAATGAGTTTGAATGTATCCGTCAAGAGCTTCACCAGCTTTGTGAACAATGCACACTAGTACAAGTGCTGTAAGAAGGGCTTCCTTTTTGTCTTTCAATCTCTTTAGTGCCCTGCCATTCTTTCCCTCTTGAACCATATTTAAGCCCTCAAGATGTATGGTGCTAAGAGCATCACCAATGCGGCTTTTAACAATATCAAACCCGTTCAGAGAGGCTTTGCCACTGCTCTTGTTAAGGCGACCACGGAGCTGCTTTTCAGCAGCGAGCAGCAAAATTGCTGCCTGGACATGCTTCTCTTCATGCTGAATGTAATTCCATACCTCGTCGACAATGTTGTCCGTCTGTTTGGCAATTAATCTAGTCGTGTCCAAGAACATTTTCTGCATGTCAGTAGTACGTATTTGAAATGGGCTAAATGCTCTGGCAGTGGCAGTAATATAATAGAGGGATATATATAGGAATTGAATAAAGAAGAAAAACCATCTCAGGAAGACAAAGGAGGAAGATGAGGTTGATGATATGGTCCCCATGAGCCCAATGATCCTCAATGTACTTGTGCATGCTGGCATTCTCCACAGCAACATGGAGAGGGAGGAGGCCCTCAATGACGTTGTCGCCCTTGGTGCGGATGTTGGCGGACGCGCCGCAGCGGAAGAGGAGCTTGACCATGTCGACGCTGAAGTTCTCGGCGGCCATGTGCAGGGGGGCGAAGCCGTAGCGGTGGCGGGTGTTGGGGTCAGCGCGGCGGCGGCAACGCAAGAGAGGAGAGGTGCCCTGGAGTGCGACCCTGGCACAACGCAGAGCGTTCTGGGAGGCCATGTTGGTGAGGATATCAGGGTAAAGAAACTCTCCCAGTCCCATGAAACCTGACCAACAATTATAGACTTGATAGAATTGCTTCACGCTATCCTTCTGAATTGCTGGACGAAGTTTCGGCAATACAACACGAACGTACGTACTTAACTTCTCCTACAATGGCAATAATATTTATGATAGATTGATCCATCGATCGATTGCATACAATAAAATAAATATATATATGCTGGTGAGGTCAAAATTAATTAATTAATTAGTTTGCATCCATGGATGATGGATCGAAGAAAATACGTACCTCGAACTTTTCCTCGAAATATGCTTTATATTTAGGATTTTTTGGCATGATACCATGGATAGGATCACAGTTGATGAGATCCTCAAGCTTCTGCTTCAGTGTCCATGATCCGTAATCTTCGGCTTGGCTGCCACTGGGGGCGACTGCTGGAGGACAGCTTCCATCTTCCATGGTCATCGTACGTTGAACTAGCTAGCTAGGTGGCTGCGGCGGGCGGAAACCCTAGATTGATACCCGGGCCGGCGGCCGGCGCTGCCGGAGAAGTACTGCAGAGCAGGCTCAGGCGGCGGCAGCGTCGATCTATTCTCGCGTTTCTTTCTCGAACGTGGCCTGGGCCTCGTGGGCTAGCAATGCCGCTTGGGCCAAATGACTTATTTGGCTCAATTGTTTTTTTTATTATTATTATTGAATTCTACTGACTGTTTAGCTTGTTCTAGCCTTCTAGGACCATCAAAACATATTAGTCGTATTGAATTAAAAAAAACATATTAGTCGTATTTAAAACAAAATTTAACCATTTTAAGATTTCTTTTCATTCTTGTACAAAGTACATGTTCGAGACTTCGAGTTTGTTTTTCCCTGATAAAAGTGTCACTATAAATTATCCAATTTAGAATTTTTTTTGGTAGAAAGTTGTATATTCTGGTAGAACTTTTAACAATTGTTGGAAGTTTCTAATATATATTTTTATTTTCGTATAAAGTTTATGGTTAGAATCTTCCGCATATGTGAAGAGAAATTTTACAGTCCTTGAGAGATACAAATAAGTAATAATATTTTTAGTGCAAATTCTGTACTGGAGGTTCTGAGAAGTATCAAATTTTACATTAGAAAATGTAATACCTTCCAATACATTTTTAAGCACGTAAAATCACTCTTGTGTGAAAGTTTTTCGAGAGAACATGCAGACTCTGCCGTTCACTATTATATTAGAAGTAAATGTCAAACAAGGTTTAGTCAGTCACGGTGTTACATAAAGGAATACAGCTAGAGCAGTCGCCGCGTTCATGTAGAAAATTCATGGTTAGAATTTTTATAAGCACCTTTATCAATTCTTCCTCCACCGCTGAAAACTCAACCGGGAAATTGAAACCTGAAAGTATTCCTTTTCTGATGACGAGAATTTAACTTTGTGAAACGCGAATAACATTCAGCAATTCAGAACACTTCTCCTAAAATTAATTTTCCAGAACAAGTATCACAGATACACACAACGCATTGTTCGATCAGCATTCAACGTCTCCCTCATAAGAAGCAAACATTCAGCAATTCAGTATGGAAATTTGAAAGTACCCTTAATTTTGCTTCCAGAAGTCCATGTTCTTTATTGATAGAATATGACAGCTGGGGAAACTGTTTATAAAGGAGATAAAAAGCCTACAAAAGGATAAAATACTATGCTCTGTTTGGTTGTTTAATTAGTAGCCTGAATATCTCCAGAAGCACGCAAACAGAAAAAGAAAGTGAAGATGTTCCTCTGAACAAAGCAAGAAGCTAAAGGTACAGCAATCAAGCTTTCTGAAATGTGCCTGCTGCCCTTATTCACGGCAGGCCAAAAAACTCTGAGCCTGTACCATTTAGTCCAAACTCCAAACGCACATTTCGTCAGTTCAATTAAACAACTTAGTCAATACATATAGTCATGCAGATCAATCAATCTGTTGCATTTTTCTCTCTGTTGTTTCCTTTGATAAAATGTACAGGCCGCGAAAAATGTAGAGACTAATCTGCTACTGACCTAGTACTTTACAGTTGTATGCTACTACATCTTGAACATATCAACATGGTATCCCTTCTTTTACATTGTGATGTGGCAGGTGGGTATATGCACACCATATTAATCACTAGTACCAAACAATTTGACATTCTAGCTTAACACCTGTGTTAGGTAGCTGCATATGTCAATACTGGAATCGTGTTTGCTCAAGAGAAAAGATATGTTTACATAAAACAACCTCACCTGAATACCCTTCGGTTCAGTTGGTTACCTGTTCCATAGCTGTTGTACTGACTTGGAGTCGATCACTTTTACATTAGACAGGAATTTTTTCGAAGAAAGAATGTTGGATGTTGACAGACTCTACATATTCTCCTTGTTAGTTACCGTCGTTCTCACCATAACCCTCCTTAACACCCACCACCTACTACTAATGCTACAACTATTCTAGCATTTATTCTTCATAGCTCCATCTTACTCTTCGCTACTCAAGTAACTTATCTACAAGGATTCATTTGGAAATGCAAAGTAATTTCTTGGGAATGACAACTGTGAAGAGCTTTGTAGTGACAATGCAGTTATTTTGTAGTGTCAATGGTACTGCATCACTTCTATGGAAGTTTTAGGAAAATGATTCCTGTTAACTTCCAGCTTAAGGGCCATGATGTCTAGCTATTTGTTAAAGGACAATGATGACATTTACTACCATATACAACTCCATGAACCAATCCTAGCATTCCAATTCAAGTTTGGTTGATGTATGTCATGAAAACTTGACATCTGAAATTAATTATCATTGTACCTAACTTTTTGCAACAAAGATGACAATCTGTTATCTGAATGTTTTTTAATGCTTCTTTTGCTGTAACATCTTCCTTCAAAAACGTTTGTTGCACCCTTTTTATGAAAATATAATCATCTAAAAGTTTAATAAGGTTTAGAATATTAGTGACGGTCAGTACTCATGCTTGTTGGTTGCATAACTGCACACTCCTTTGGCTCCCCACCACTGCCTTCGTGCCAATTCAATCAACCATTCATAATCATTAATCTTTTTTGTCTGAGATTTCTCTCATATGTTGAGCGCAGCCAATTGTTCAGATTCATAATACACCTGGTCAGTCAAGTAACGTACAGCAGAGTGCAATTTAGAGAACATTGTGGGGCATTCAGTGCATATGCACCAACATGTGAAGCATCTTTTCAATTTTGAAAGGACAAGTAGTGGAGCACCAGGGTTGTTAAATGCCTCCAAATTGGTATCAAGCTATATATCAGCCTCAGCCTAAAATATTTTGCCAACCAAGGAAACCATCCTGATCCTGCTCATGCCAATAGCATGTTCCTTCATTTTGAAGATTGTTCCTAGTGTTAACATTTTGACTTTAGATTACCTTGAACAGAAGAAACCACATAAAGCTAAAGGGGTTGGACGTTTGCCTACTAACAGTCCTTGCAATTGAATATGTGGTAGTTAGCAGCTTAGCACCTGCATGCTTCTTCCAATACTTTTGCCAATCAGAGCTTGTGGAAATGAATCATTTGATGGGGCAAGGATTTGGCCCATTATGTAGATCCGAATTTCAACTAATAGTAGCTCCTTTTCCCTTTTTATGTTGAAGAGAAAATTCATTTGCCTGAAATATACATTATTTACTTATTACTCACAAGAGTATCTGCATCACGAGAACTTCTTTAACAGGGAAATTAATATATAGGTACATGTAGTCCTTCAAACAAAAATTCACAATTCTAAAAACTTTTGATCTCTACCTCCATAACCAAGTTACCTTTGTTAGTGTACATCACATCTTAGCTAGGTTCCTTGGACTCTAGCAAATGGAATGGTGCGATCAAACAGCAGTAAACACCATGTTTAATCCATTATCTAAAAAAAATGCAAATGTCTAGAGCACAAGCCCAACAACTCCTACCAGAGCAAAGACCACGCAGTGTAACTGCTAACTACGAGTAGTAATCACAGTTTTAGTTATGCATATGCTAGACAATGATGGAAAGGAAGGGAGTGATTCATGGATTGATTCTATTGTCAAAAAGAAGTTGTTAATCAAGCACTTAACCTTTGTTGACATGGGGGCCATAGAGACTTGGAAAAGTCTCATCCTGTTAACAACATTTTGTTTCTTGGACTTGAAAAAAATGTTGTCTTTTGTTCTAAACAAAATGAGGCAAAAACTAAAGTTACTTTTTTGGCCAGTGGAGACTTGTGGGACTGGTGGCTCCACTGGAAATGATACGTTAATTCATTCCTCATGATTCCCTGAAACGGGAGAAAAGCTCAGTATAATTTGAGGTCAGAATTTCTTGATATAGAGGGCTCACCATATAATTATAGAAATGGCCGGTCATGCACATGCAAGATGCAACATGCATCTCTGTGATATTTATGCATGTCATAAAAATACTGATCGAAAGACTATAGCTTTAAGCACCGTTTTTAAGAACTGAACTTAAGAAATGGACGTGTTAAATACTTAGTTTACATTTGTTTTTTCTCTTGCTGAAAGTGAAGGAAGGGTTTTGATAGGATGAAAAAAAATCTTAAGATCATTATAGATAGTACTAGGTGAAGTTGATGCGTGTTGGTTCACTGATTCTTTAGTACTTGTAGGACAGAAGATAAAATCAAGAACTTGCATGGGGTTAGCATGATACCACATTGACTAAAATAACACTTGCAGTGCAAATCAAGGTCGCAGGAATGACTCTACGTTTTAACACTGCAATCCATCATGCAACACAGTAGGATCATATCTCGTTTGTGTAGTTTTAGGACAAAATCTTGAAATGTCACATTCGTTAGTCTTGGAGTGCTCTTATGATTGTGTCATGTTGTCCTGGGGGAAAACATAACTTGTGATGGACGCATCATATATCACACGAGTTACCTGAAGCGCAAATATTCCATCGCATGATCGGTTTGTAATCAAAACTGTAGCAAAATTCACTAAGTACTAATCTTGCAGAATGAATTAAAATGGAAGGAGTTACATTAACTATGAATTCATTGGCAAGTACATTGAACAATTAATTAGCCAATGCGCATGGACCATGGATTGATTGAGGAGGCAGCTTGAAATGAAGAATGCAAATGCAAGTGTGAAATTAATGATGGCATGTATATATGTAGATTAACGAGAGAATCAAGTGCTAAAGACCTACCTATTCTTTCCAACAAGAAAGCATGCAACCGGCCGGAGTCTACTACCTGTAGCCCCTTTCTTTTCATATATATACTCTGATCTCATGGATGTGGTCGATCGGCCAGGCTGCTCCTATATAAAGGGCGAGCTGTATTGCAACAGATATAAGCTGCATTGCTGCACGCAATCAATTCAGTCTCAGGTCTTGTAAGCTTGCATATAGCTATCCAGATATGTTTGGTTGCTGACAATAAGCATCTTGATTGATCGACCGATCGAGTTGCAGTATATAGTTAGTTTCAGACTATCAAGCAGCATGCCAAGCAGAGGGTGTTCATGCTGGCTCTTAAGCCTGGCACTGCTCTGCTCCCTGGCTGCTGCCAAGGAGCAATACCATGAGTTTGTGGTCAGTACATATATACATGATCATTTATATGCAGTTACTTAGCTCGTCTGAATCTCATCATATATATCTGCAGCAGCTAGCTTAATTTGGTTGCCATTTCATCATCTGTGCTGCAGATCAGGGAGACAACAGTGAAGAGGCTGTGCAAGAGCCACAACATAATGACGGTGAACGGTCAGTTCCCGGGGCCGACGCTGGAGATAAACGAAGGGGACTCGCTGATCATCAACCTGATAAACCGTGGGAGGTACAACATGACGCTGCACTGGCACGGGGTGCGGCAGATGAGGACGGGGTGGTCGGACGGGCCGGAGTACGTGACGCAGTGCCCGGTGAGGCCCGGGCAGAGCTACCGGTATCGCTTCACGGTGGCGGCGCAGGAGGGCACCCTCTGGTGGCACGCCCACTCCTCCTGGCTCCGCGCCACCGTCTATGGCGCCCTCCTCATCCGCCCCCGCGATGGCACCAGCTACCCCTTCGACGTCCAGCCCACCAGAGAGCTCGCCCCCATCCTGCTCGGTACGTACGTTTCTTCTGCTACATGCTTTTTAATTATTATCTGTCTCACTATTTTGGCCGCCAATTTGTTTAGTTAATTTGACTTCTGGTATTTTTCTTTTTGCAATCGCATAGCAGATGCATACACGCCGCTACACGCACACACATGCTTCTATGTTCTTAACCTCACTGAAATCCTACCGGTTTATTCTAACACATTTTGATCATGAATTTATTATGGATGATATCGATCTATATGTTTATACATTTGCAATGTAGTACTTAAGTAATATGGTTTATTTGTTAATACCTATGATTTTATCTTTAAAGTATAAATGTTCACACACAAAAATGCCAACTCAAAATTGCAAAGTATTATGAAATGGAGAGAGCATTTTTTTTTCACCACTATTGCCTAGCTGGATAGTGTACACACATTACCAAACCTACAAAAAATTGTGCAACCATCATCACTGAAATTTCACGCAGCCAATCACTTACAGGTCAAAAGGTATGTCCTGGCCGAAATGCAAAAGATTTATAAAGCCAAAGAAAAAGAAGATGCATTTTTATGCTTCCTCTATATTTTTTTTTCATGATCAGGAATAGCATGCCGCGAGCTAATGATAGTTATAGCACATTAATTTATTGGAATTAAATTGATCTCAGAGCCACGATTGGTCGGTCGGTACCATTGCTATAGTGTGGGGTCAAGCTGTCATAATTTAGCTGCTTTTCACGCATGTTAACGGCTATTAGGCCAGTCACAATGGGGGTTTCACTGGTGTGTCATGCACATTTAATAGGGGTAAGACTGAATAAAAAATGATTATTTGCATGAAATGGGGATGAGAGAGAAGGAAAGAGTTTCATCCTGGTGAAACTCGTCAGCGTCGTTTCCAAGTCCTCGGTAACAGAGTGAAACCCCCGTTGAGGCCGATTCGTTTCATTCACCGGATCTCTTGCGTCCGCCTCCGCCGTGCGACCTCCGCATTCTCCCGCGCCGCGCCGGATTTTGGGTACAAATGATCCCAGCAACTTGTATCAATTAAATGCTTTGCTTAGTCTTGGAAACGTCAAAGTGAAACCCCTCCACTGTGGGGATTGTTTCATAAAAGATTTCATTTGAGAGAAGATGGTATAATATTTTGGGTAGCCGTGCAATGACACTAGCCATTGTGACTGGCCTTATCATTGTTATCAACCACATCTTCCTTTCATCAGAAAAAAAAAAAACAGCTTTCTAGCCCTTAGGTTGGTTGGTACCAGCTTACTACAAGCTGCTTAGCTCAAAGTCAAAACACATGCATGAGTCAGGGCAGGGTTACCAAACAAGTAAGCATCAGTGTATCATAGCTTTCCAAAGAGCCATACATGATCTATCTCAAGAAAAAGCTAGCTAACCAATCATGTTTATGTATCAAAAACTTCATCATTGTGCATGTTTCTCAGATCCTTCTTTACTCATCAATCTGAATTCTGGCGCAAAACTTAAACATGCACATGCTGCCTATGCAAAATTGATGCTGAAAGCATGCTCAATGCTCAATATTCCTCAGAGCTAGCCAGCTACTTTTACAAACATTTTTATACTCCTACATGTACCTGAACCTTAAGAACTAAGATATCATCTTTCTCCTACAAAGTACATTTGAGGTTTGTCTCAAAGTTTTGCTCCCTAATAATTAAGAAAATATTCTCAATGAATGTGCAATGCAAGGTTGCAATACATACTTTTTATTTGTTAACAAAAGAAGGTTGCATTAAAAGTTATCAATTTGTAGAGAGATGCATACACTAGTCTGAACATGTCAAAAGTGAAGAAAATGTTCTTAGGAGCATATGTCCCATTGTTTGAAAAGGTTCGTCCTCAGTCCTCAAAAGTAGAACTTTCGGGGAAACCACATAATCAAAAATTGCACAATTCAGCCATTTATTCAGAATGTCGTTGTGAGCTTGTAGCCGACATGGCTCAATGTATAGGGTTAGCTATTCCCTTTTGTATTTTTAGTGGTTGAATAAGAGGAATTCGTATTTTTAAGCAAAAGAACATGTTGGTAGTTACAGGGGTCACTTGAGCACAAGAAAAAGACAAAGATTAGTTGAAGGTTGAATGGTTAATAGTTGATACACTACAAGTCTGATAAGCAAAATGGTTTGGTGCTACTGTACTGCTAATTAAGGCCATGGATTTCCATGTTGCAAATCCATGTTTACTCTGGCAGTTTGGTACAATTAACAGAAGGAATGTCACTATACCAGCAGGCTCATTACATGTTTGATTCTCAATAAATTAAAATCAGTAAAATCATATTCTCTCCGGTTAAAAATACGGTATTTTTTTCGCAAACGTGTAAAATAATTGCACGTCAATATATTAAAAGAAAAAAGTTTTTGTTATATAACACAATTAGCCATACCAGTTTATATCAAGAGAAGAGAGAAAAAGAAAAACAAAAGCTGAAGTGGAAAAAACTTCTACAGCGGCTAAACGCAACTCTGAACGTTTTAAAATACAGTCAAACTGATTTATACTAAAATAAGTTTATAAAATATAATTAGTTTACGATATTATAATTTTCAATGCAAATCCACGTATATTTTTTTAAGAAAATCTAAGCATTTTTTTAAAAAAAATTAATGTTTGAAATTTAAAATTTTTTATCAAATCTGAGGAGTTGAGCCCTGAAACGTGTAAAATTGGTTACAGGGGAGTGGTGGGACATGAACCCCGTCGACGTGGTGCGCGCCGCCACGCGCACCGGCGCTGCTCCCAACATCTCCGACGCCCTCACCGTCAACGCCCAGCCCGGCGACCTCTACAGCTGCTCCTCCCACGACACGGCCGTCTTCCCCGTCACCTCCGGCGAGACCAACCTCCTCCGCTTCATCAACGCCGCGCTCAACACGGAGCTCTTCGTCTCCCTCGCCGGTCACAACATGACCGTCGTCGCCGCCGACGCCTCCTACACCAAACCGTACACCACCTCCCTCCTCCTCCTCGCCCCCGGCCAGACCACCGACGTCCTCGTCACCTTCGACCAACCTCCCGGCCGCTACTACCTCGCCGCCCGCGCCTACGCCAGCGCCCAGGGCGTCCCCTTCGACAACACCACCACCACCGCCATCTTCGACTACGGCGCCGCCAACAACGCCTCCAGCGCCGCCATCGCCATGCCTACCCTCCCGGCGTACAACGACACCACCGCCGCCACCGCCTTCACGACGAACCTGCGCGGCCTCCGCAAGGCGGAGCTCCCGTCGCGCGTGGACGAGAGCCTCTTCTTCACCGTCGGCGTCGGCCTCTTCAACTGCACCAACGCCACGGCGCAGCAGTGCGGCGGGCCCAACGGGACGCGGTTCGCGGCGAGCATCAACAACGTCTCCTTCGTGCTCCCCTCCTCCACCTCCATCCTCCAGGCGCACCACCACGGCGCGCCCGGCGGCGTGTTCACCGCCGACTTCCCGGCCAACCCGCCGGTGCAGTTCGACTACACGGCGCAGAACGTGAGCCGCGCGCTGTGGCAGCCGGTGGCGGGCACCAAGGTGTACAAGCTCAAGTACGGCTCCGCCGTGCAGGTGGTGCTCCAGGGCACCAACATCTTCGCCGGCGAGAACCACCCCATCCACCTCCACGGCTACGACTTCTACATCCTCGCCGAGGGGTTGGGCAACTTCGACGCCGGCGCCGACACGGGCAAGTTCAACGTGGAGGACCCGCCGATGAGGAACACGGTGGGCGTGCCGGTGAACGGGTGGGCGGTGATACGGTTCGTGGCGGACAACCCGGGGGTGTGGCTGATGCACTGCCATCTCGACGTGCACATCACCTGGGGCCTCGCCATGGCCTTCCTCGTCGACGACGGCGTCGGCGAGCTGCAGTCGCTGGAGGCGCCTCCACCCGACCTGCCGCTCTGCTAGTGCCTCGACCAACACATCAAATTAATCACCTCTTAATCTCTTATGTTATTGTTAGCAGCTGATTAATCATTTGGAGATCAGCATTACTCAATTAATTACATGTATCATTTTTCACATTTGATTCATTAAGAAGAGAACAGCATTCACTTCAACGCCCAATTGCATGTATAAGTATAACAACAATACAGATTGAAGTTTGTTGCATGCATGTATCAAGAAAAGTCCTTACCTCGGAGAGAGAGAAAGATATTCACCTGAAAGATTATTAATGGGTTAATTATCTCCTGGAAAAGAGCTGCTAAGGACAAAACTACAAGTGAGCTTGATAAATGACAGATTCACTTCATCGGTATGTCATACACAACACTACTCTGTTGCATGCGAATTGTGAATTGCATCTCTTATGCTATTAGCAACTGATTAATCATTTATTTGGAGGCATTGAATTGCATGTACCATCATTTTTCATATTTGTTCATGATCAAGAAACGGCATTCTCATTAACACAGATTGCTGAGGTTGCATGTATCAATAGAAATCCACACCTGCCAAATTCACCTCAGAGAATGGTCTATCTCCTGCCTGAAGAGCTGATAAATACAGCACTGAACTCGACCACTGAGAGATTCAGTTCGTTCATTTGTCGCACACAACACAAACTGAAAGTCAATTTTTCTTTCATTTGCCTCTTTATACTCTTAGAGTATACAGAAAATATGAAAAAGTTATTTCATTGGTTTCTTCATGCACTTTCTCACACCAGCAACCATACCAGCCACTAGCTTCTAAATAATAGCTTTTATGCTCTCATGTGCATCCTTCAACTATCTATCACACACAAACTACTGTACATGTATCACACACCAGCACTGTACATGTTTCAAGAAATACAAATATGTGTAACTGCAATGGCCGCTCCCCCAGCCTCCCAGGGAACAAAAAAATTGATCAAGTCAAGAGAAATAATAAAAGAGAAACAAAACAATTGACCAATTCATTATGTATTGAGAGCATCGCAGGTAACTCCATAACTTCCACTCTAGTATGCTTTTCACTTTTCACTTGGGGGGAAATGATCGATTCTTATACCGAGGTGGCCTCATCTCATTTTCAGGGGCATCACTCTTGCCGCTGCTGCTCTTGCCTCTTAATGGCTCGGTCTCTGAATTATTAGAGATGTGGTTCTGTCGTTGTCTTCTTTCCTGCAAATCAATTGACATGTGTTTAATTCATGAGGCAATGACAGAATAAAGCCATGATTTCCTTATGGTAGACATTAATACCATGTTATGCAATGCTCTTTATGTCCGATAATGCTGATAAGACAGGTATATAGGATACAATCAAATAGGATTGCTCATGTTGTCCATCTGTCACTAATTTTACTGTGAGATGAACATTGGATGTACTTATAACACAATATAGCACGAATATGCATGATTTCCAGGTAAATCACTAATCGTACTCTTTAGGTAAAGGAAGAGTTTAGAGCTACAGCCTTTGCATCTGATATGCACACAGCTATATGATATATATGTATGCACATTTATTTTTGAAACGAATCAAACCTCTTGAGGAATGGGTTCATTAGAGTCCAACATCCGGACCACCTGGTCCATCCTTGGTCTCTTCTCAGCATTCAAATCGATGCACCTCAGAGCTGTCAAAAGGGCACGTTTGAGCTCCTTTGTCGATGGTCTTCTCTCCAGGTTTGGATCAACAACTTCTTCAGATCGTCTGTGGGCAACCATCATTTTAAGCCAGTCAACTAGGTTTACCTACAAAAGATCAGTAGTGTGTTACAGTACTTGTCAAATCATAAGTTCATAGCTTCTTGATTGCTTAACAAGTGATTGTAGTTGCATGCTTTTATGTAATAACTTGGTACTGAACAATACAGAAAAAAAATCAACAAGTATTACCTCATCTGTAGGGCGATCATAGTCAATGGGATCTCTACCTGTAATAGCTTCCAGCAGAACCACCCCAAAACTGTAGACATCACTCTTTTCATTCAAAAGTCCACTGTTAGCATACTCAGGCGCGACATAGCTGCAAAATAATAACACAATGTTGAGTACCATTAGTGATTAGCACCAACAGAATTTTTCTGAAATTACAGTGGCCAAGATTTGAACGTAATACAAAGAGAACATGCCTCAATTTATTATACAAAGGCATGAAAAACTTACCCAAAAGTACCCATAACTCGAGTAGCAATATGACTTTTACCAGCACCTAGCATCTTGGCCAAACCAAAGTCAGATATTTTGGCGTTAAACTCATCATCAATCAATATATTACTGGCCTTGATATCACGATGCACAACTTTTGGTTCAATTGCCTCATGTAAGTAAGCAAGGCTGCAAATGTGGTGGTTCGTACAAAATTAGTATTTACCAAGCAGTAAGATGATACAATCTATACTTGTTTTATATTCATGATAGTATAGACAACGACTACTTGTGAACAGTACTGACTAGTAAGCCTTTAATCACAAAGCTGTCAAGATTGTAACATGCACAACAGTTTTTAATAGAGCAGCTATCAAGACTGGATGTGCTTGTGTGAATCAATCAGAAGGCGACATTTTTAGTTCTAAGGCATTTAATGGAATAGATATAGATCCAATCAGTTCACAGTTTGCACCACGCAAAATCACAAATACAATGTTGACAGCAAACAATTGATCTAGAATGGACATTTGAATCCACAAGAAGCAATAGATTAGACTCAGTGATGGAGTTACTCACGCCTTTGCAGTACCCAAAAGAATTTTCATGCGCGCTAGCCAAGTGAGAGAACTATATTGGGATAACTCTCCATGTAACCAACTTTCGAGATTCCCATTGTTGACATACTCATACACAAGCATCCTGATTATCAACGCACAACAAACAATTTCAGTTGAGACACAACAGGTCATAGTCTAAGCAATGAATCCTAATAATACCCATACCTTTGAGTGCCTTCAACACAGTACCCCAAAAGGCGAACCAAATTCTTGTGTCGGACATGACCAATTGCTTCAACTTCCACTCTGAATTCTCTCTCAGCTTGTCCTCTGCCCAAGGCAAGTGGTCATAGCTTAAGTAAAAGGAAGGACAACAAACTAACCAATGCACTGCCACTGCATCACCAAAGAATTGTTATAAGAAAAAACGAAAAATACTCACAGATTGTTAAGGATTTTTTTGACAGCCACTGGGGTGCCATTTGATAATCTGCCACGGTAGACAACACCATATCCACCCTCACCAATTACATTATCCTTTGAAAAACAGTTGGTTGCAAGTTCCAGATCCCTGAGAGTGAACCAATGACCCCAGCCAAGGTAAGAGAACTCAGGTAAGCCTGGCAACAGAACAGAGTCGACGGGAGCATGCGAGGAAGACTGTTCACATGTGGAAACAGATTGAATTACATCATAGTTGTCCACGTAATGAAGAGGAACAGGACTGTTTTCTTCTCCTTGTATCGTCTTGTCCTCTTGAGCAAACTGATTCACATCTTTATCCACTGGTTCAACAGGTTCATTCTGAATGGCGAGTAGAAGCCCATCATGTACAACGAAATCATTGGGCAAAAATTCGTCCACTGCCCTCACTTCCTTGATATCTTTGGATGCAGAAGGTATTTGGGTAATTGGAATTTCCTTGAATGTCCTACGTGACCGTTTGATCCAAGTTTGTAAGGTGAGGCATACAATAAGTATGAGAAGAACACCAAGTAGGGATGCTCCAACAGATATCCCAATTACAACCCAAAGTTTCAGGCCAAAAACAATTGTTCTCTCATGAAGAGAATCTGTCAGAGTGGAGTTTGATGACATCTTCGGATCATCAAGTACCTAGATGGGGAAGATAAGAACATGTCACTCACAAATGCAAATCACCATTCCCTCAAACATAAAAGGAGTGCATTTCTGCAACAGCATATAACACATGCCATGACAGTAAAGTAGAAAGAAATAATCAAAAAGAGTTACGTACATATAAGCTTGCTAGCCGATCAAATGTTCTTAGTGTTGCCACAAAGACAAGGCATGAATGTTTAACAGAATGGTCAGGAACACTACAACTCGTTGAGTCGGCAACACTAGTGGTCATGAGAAAGCTACATGGTAGCAACCAGATAATGACCATGAGTTCAAGACAACACATCGCCATTTGGACAGTATCAATTATCAATGAAGCAGGTCTGACCTGTCAACTACCGTTCCCACTTATTGTTCAGAATCGAACAGCTACAGGTTGACATAATTAATTGACATAGATGATTACAGGCGTTTGAAGATGTAAGTTAAATTGGCCACTAGATCTTACCAAGGGAAAAAATACTAGTAAATATGGGCTACCATTGCAACAGTTGGAAAGATAGAATATTTACAGAGGCAGTCAACTTGGAGTGGATGACAAGAAAGAAAGAAAGAGTAACCAACCTTTGGTGAGGAACCAGAAATTGGCCTTCAAGAAGTGAATACGGTAGTGAATGCTGAAGAGCGACCTGAATCCAGAGCCATGGGGAGTGGCAGGCAGAGGAGAAACCTGTAGATCAGAGGAAGGGGTATCCACGCATCTGAGAGTAGGGGGGAATGGGAATGGAGGAAGAAGAAAGCAAATGTGGACGCATACCTGAGCGAGATCCAGACGCAGGAAGAAGAGAAAGCTTGCACTTTGGAGATTGCTTGCTTGGTGCAGGACTGCAGGTGAGGTAGGGGTGATAAGAAGACGACGATAGTGGTGGAGTGTGGCAGCAGCGGCGGCAGGAGGAGAGGAGTTATCAGGTGGGTAGGTGATGGGAGTGATGGAGAAGAAACCAACCTTATTACGCTTTCTTTTTTTTTTCCTCCCAAGGATTAGACTTGCACTGCAAAAACAATTCCAAGATTTGGGTTCCGTTCCTATGGATTCAATCACAAGGAACCAGTCACAGCGAAATCTGCGACGGAAGAATGGGTACGACGGCGGCGAGCTTGGTTTCCCTGAGATTGCTCGCCTCCGCTTGAGGCCGCCACCTGCTCGAGGCCCCCCGCTGCAGCTTCTGCCTGCTCCCACTGCCGACTGGCGGAGGCTGCGGCGGCGCCCGTTGGCTGGAGTCTCTGCCGACGCGGCCGGCTTCCCTGCTGGACCTCGCGCAGTCGCGCTGTGTGTGTTTTCTTTCTTTTTCTTTTTTTTCTTTTTATTATTTTGAGATGACGTACTCGCGCTGTGAGATTTATAAGGAGCGAGCCCAAACGGATTAATAACGTGTTTTCGAGTGATCGACTAATTTATTAACAACTACCGATAGTAAAATGATAGCGGCGGAGCAAAGGTGACCGCTTGATCTGACCAAGAACTCCGCCACTTTGTTTTTATTGGGCTCTAATGCAAACTAATAAAGGAAAACTTAATACTATATTCCTAATTTATAAGGACAATAGTATTAATTTTTTCTTTCTAGTTTGCATTAGAGCCCAATAAAAAATATGTGGCTTTACATATATGCCTTGTATTTATGTCTAACATATACCAATATGCATGCTAGGATGGAGAAGAAAAGGGAGAAGGATTTGAGAAAGTGTATTTTCATCCCTCGTTTCTTGCATATCACTTAAATAGCCATTAAAAATTTTATAAAATTGACCAGATAGATTAATATGAAAAATATCACTCCACAAACATGCAAGCAAGGTCAAATTCAAATTCTACAATGTTAACAAATATAACCGTGAATATATGTTAACTATTTTCAATTTAATATATTCTTTTTGTTGTAATTTGTAGAAGTTAAATTTAGCATACACATATAAAAGTTCAATTTAATTTGTTCTTATTGATCTTCGTTCATTTCTTTCAAAATCCGTTCGAGCCTGCTCAGGATGTAGTTGTTGATTGCCGGGCATTGTATTCCTTGCCTTTTAACCGATCCTTGCAGGTGATTCTGGAGTTTGGTCACATTGAACCCCTTAACTCTCTTGTGGCACGCTAAGCAGCGGCCGTCATCTTTTCCAAGCCTCTCCCCAAGCTCCCAGACCCTGCTTACTTGGTGACCTCTAACCTTTCCCCCAATTTGTGGCCTGCAAATTCAGTGTTTACTAGTTTATAAATCGATCATAAGTGACAATGAGAACACTACACTAATTAATTAGTATTAAACAATCAATTGTTGTGTGCGTGCAGTACTAGTATATTGCAATAGGCAGAGGAGCATGTTAGTTAATTCAATGCAACAAATTAAGTTTAATTACCTGTATGCCGGGAAATAAAGCTTCAAATAGTCATGGATCGCATGGCAGGTGTTCTCCATATGGGTCGTAGCTTCATCTTCTCCCCTGCAACAACACAGATCAATTATCAGCACAACACACACGTAATGCAATTATATTAATTATTATATATGGAAGATTATTAACAACTGAAAAGATCGAGTGCTAGTAGCCAAGTGACACTTACAATGGAGTATCTCTCTTTGCATTAACCCAATCCCGGATTTCTTTCAAAACACCACCGTTGACAAAGGCACTTCCGGTATCTCCTGAATAAATGGACTCAATTTTGTCATGATAATAGCGCATTGCAGCAGCAGTATTGCCAGAACGCATCAGCCTTAGAGCACCCGCAATGGTAAAGTAAGGTGTTATCTATAAAACATGTATATCTTAGCAATAGACTAGATTAATAGTCATCTCAATAGTATATCTACATGGGTATCTATATCTCTCATACATTGCCTCGTTTTTCTCTATAGATTATCTCTAAGTTAGTAGATAGTTTTGTTCTCTCTCTTCATTTAATATCTTCCATGTAAGAAAATATGCTGACATAGATCTCTTGTAGAGAGTCTATAGATAACCATTGTGGGTGTTCTTAGGTACTCGCAAAATAACGATCTCGGGATGAGCAACATAAATGTCTTGGGGTGGCGCGTCAGGTACAGGGCCATTGATGGCTTCACCATTACGGACCATGCGCGTCAGCCGCCGCAGAGCTCCCTCCCAACGATGTTGTTCCAACAAATTATCCAAACTCAGCCTGCACCATGTAGTAGAAACCAAGAGGTTATATATAATTTTGTGGTGTGAGCTGGTGCAACGTTTAGTTGACTAGCTAGAATGTCAAATATATGAATGAATCTGCTTGCATGCAAGTAGTCTCACTTGTCATCCTCATCTTGATGTGGCTCAACTGGATTTTGCTGATCTGCAGCGGCTTCTGGTTGGGCTTTCACCAGTTGCTCTAATTCATCAAGGGCTTCTTGTTCTATCAGCTCTGCAACCGCAGCGTCTATCTCCTGATGCACTTGTATCCCTCCGCCAGGCAATTCCAAGATCTCAGGTTGTTTCTCTTCTATTATCAACCTGCAAATAATTAAGTAAAAGAGCATACTGATGCATTTTCAACTTGCTATATAATACTCCAATTAGTTTAGTGCTTATATATGTCAGTACGTGTGTGTATATATATAGGTAAATTAACTGGTGCTACATGGAGTATGGGCTCCAAGATTCAAATTGAGTATATACACAATTTGAATGAGTATGAAATTTTTTTAAATGTTTAGATATGAACATTAACTTCTTTACTAACAACTTTGAACTGAGTTTGAATTTTTTTTTGTTCAATTTTAGTTCTAGGTGTATAACATCCAAACATATAATTCGTTAGGTATGTAATAATAAATTGTGAAATAAAGTTGAGTTTGAGTTGTTTTGTTGTTAGGTATTTGTATGAATCAAATTCATATACCTAGGTATATACTCACAATTTAAAATTTTTTAAAAATTTGAGAGAATTTGTGTGTTTTATACCTTAGAACCCGGGCACCATAAAGTCCCATATAGGTATCCTATATAGGTATATAGTAAGTACATATGTACTAAACCTGATATACATAAGCAGTTAACTAATATATATATATATAGTTAACTGCTTATGTATATCAGGTTTAGTACGTATGTACTTACTGTAGGATCTGCTGGCGTTCATCGTTTTCTCCTGAGTATGCCTCTTTCTCGTTGGCGGTGAAGCCCCACAAATGAGACCTATAATCACTCATAAACAAAGGGAATTATTAACCAAGTAGTGTAGTTTGCATGCATCCTACGACACGGTGCAAGCATCAAAATTCTAGCTTTTTATATGCCTATAATGCAGTACTCAATTATCAACTAAAATTTATACTCTCCCTCCAAATATGTCACATCCTATATTAAGTTAATTTATTTTGGGACGGAGGGAATATAATCCAGCATAATCTCCCCATTTAAAAATAAACCAACCTAAGTAACGATGTGACATAAACTAGCTAATAAATCTAAAAATAGGGTTGTTCAGATTTGTTGCACTAGGTTGTGTTACATTTTTGGTTTATTTCAGGACGGAGGGAGTATATATACATGTGTGTGAGATAGCTAGCTAGTAGGAAGTATCGTATACTTAATAATATATCTTCTAATACACAGTATATGATATGATGTGTAACACCGATATGCATGTATACATGATATGTAACTTTGTCAATTTTTTTGTTCAATCTTCCGCCACTACGTACTCCCTTTGTCCCAAAGCAAAATGTTAAAAATTTATCTTAAAATGTAGCAATTTCTCTACCTATATATCTTCTCCATCAATCACAGCATTCCTCCGTTTGGCTCTACTACCTCCTTTTCTCAACTAATTAATAACAACCTTGTTGCATTTAATTTCACCAACTTTCCTAATCCTATATCTAATCTCAAAACCTGTTATATTTTGGTACTAGGAATGAAGTAGTACCTAACATTACAAATACGAAAGAAGCTAAATGTACGCTGCAAAATGATGAGAACACAATTTTCTAACTAGCAAATTGGTGTACATAGCAAATTAAACCAGCAGTAAGTGAAGGCATAAATAATTAAGATTTATATCAATTTATTGGTACAGAATTATGGAACAACTCGATTGTGCTAGAGAGATAATATTCATGGATGTAAAGCTATTATGGCCCCATTTGGCACAGCTCTAGCTCTCAACTCCAACTTACCTGGAGCCGGAGTTGTGCCAAACGTCCAAATCCACTTTTTTTGAGTGGAGTTGGCAGAGCTACTCCTAGAAAATGAACTACGGGGGTGGGGCTGGATTTTTGCTGCTCCACAGCTCCACTCCACCCCAAAAGACCCACTACCCTCTAATTTTTTTAGAGTATTTACACGAAAATGCTACTCAACTACCCCTACAATCCTCCTTTCCTCCCGTTCTCTCTCCTCCCCTCCCAATCCCGAGCGGGCGCCGGCGACGGCGGGCGGCGGTGGCAGCAGCAGCGTCGGCGGCGGTGGCGGCGGGACGACGACAGGCGGCGACAGGCGGCGCGGCGTGACGATGACGAGCGGGTGGAGGCCAGCGGCGGCGGGCTGCGGCAGCGTCGGCGGTGGGGGGCCACAGTGGCGCTGCGGCGGCCAGGGGCTGCGGGACGAGGACGGGCGGCGCGGCGGCCGGGACGACAACGGGCGGCGCGCGCGGCCGGCGGCCGGCGGCACGGCTGGGGCCGATTGGTTTCGTTTTTTTTTTCAGATCTAGAGCTGAAAGTATAGCCAGACACTTTTAACGAGTTTTCAACTCCAACCGGAGCTAGCTCTCACTGAAGTTGGAGTTTAGAGTTAGGAGTTGGAGTTTGGAGCCCTACCAAACGGGGCCTATATACAAGATAGAGTACTCAGGTATATAACTCCTATGCACCCATGCTAGTATGTTCGGAAGTCACTTTTTCATTTCTATTTTCTCGTTTTTTAAAAAATGATATCTTTTTGCACAATTTTTTTTAGAAAATTTACTTTAGAAAATAATATTAATCTATTTTTCAAGTTATTTCTAACAAATGCTTAATTAATCAACTAACGGGCTATCTCATTTTCCGTGCCAACGGGGGAAGTTCCCAACTTGCTCCATCAAACAGAGTATTAATTTAATTATAACTGTGTCCCTAGTCTAAGGCATACTAACATAGGCATGAAACATGATAAAAAAATAATCAAATTAATGTGTTTAACATAAGAATGCAAGCACCGTAAGGATCGGATATGCAACTAGCCAGACTGGAACATATTGATCGCCAATCTATCGGTGAAGCATGTATGTATACAACACATGAATGAATAGGAGCAGCGCGATTGATCAAATTTCTACATGCCATTAGATGCACATATATATTTCCAGCACCCAAATTAAACTAAAATGCACTTAATTAAAGACGTCAGCTATAGCCTATAGCAGCGAGCATATAACTATAATTACTAATTAACTACACTGTAATTAACAAAAACACTGTGATTTAAGAGCTAGCGTGCACGGCCGGGCGGATTCCATAACTAGCAGTTTTGATCAACAGTGCGCAATGCAAACAAATCAAATCAGAGCGAGCGAAACATTAAATGAACCTATCCAGGCAATCAGATCATTATCGATCGAACAAAAACGAATATAATGCGCTAATTCACAAAATAAAACACCAACCAACTAACTAGTTGTGCAAGCGGCAAGTCGGTCGATCGTGGATGCATGGATTATAGTATATTGAATTAACAGCAACGCGAACAAAACACATTAAAACAACTGAACTAGCATCAACGCGAGAGAAAATAACAAGGCAGGAAGGCGTGGCAGTAGGCGATCGATCGAAGCGAGTCGGCGAGAAATCAAATATCTAAACAAGCAGGCGATCGATCCATGCACGCTAGGGCTTGAAGCAAGTAGCAGGGAACGTACAGGAGGGATTCGTGTGTGCATACTGTGGATACCCGTGGGTGGCCATATCACCGCGGCCTCGCCTCCTTGCTATTGAGCAATGCAGGAACAACTAATAATAATGCTTCATCTAGTGTGTATATATGTAGCCAATCGATTTATATGGATTCCTTAGTTTGGTTTTTACCGTTATTTTTCAGGAGATCGGTTTTTTTCTTGTAAGAGATCGGTTTCTGCAATCAACCGATCCATCAGGAAAAATGTTAAAAAAACCGATCTATACTTGGGTTCAGTGTCGGTTTGTACCGAAGATACCGACCAGGCGCTCTACAAACAAAAAAAGGAAGAGGACGTACGTGCTGATGCTGTATTGTTGCTGTTGGGCCATCAAATCCCTCAAGCTCCACACAATGGGCCTTTGGGCCTGCGATCATCCGACTGGGCTAGCGTTGCCTAGTAGTAGTGCAGCACTAGGAATAAGTCCATTTTGCCTCCCACATCTCTTACCCTTGCGTGAATAACATCCCTCAACCGGAAAACCGGGTATAATGACTCCTCCTTCTCTGAAAACCAGAGCAAATCACCTCCCTCGGTGGTTTTGCTGGCGGTTTCGTCCAACGTGGCGTGTTGACCCGGTTGACAAGCTGACTCAGCGTGGTGGGACCCACATGTCAGTGTGTAGCTCTCTCTCCCCCTTATCTCTCTCCCTCGGCCTTTCTCTCTCTCCCTCATCTCTGGCGCGTGGGAATGGCGGTGGGGAGCAGCGCAAGCAGTTGGAAGCCGTGACGGTGGCGGCGGGGACGGCGGTCGGAAGCGGCGGTGGGGACGGCAGTCGGAAGCGGCGGCGGAGGCGGTGGCGGTGGCGACGGTGGTCGGGAGCGGAGAAGGAGGCGGCGGCGACGGCAGTTGGGATGGCGGTCGAGAGCGGAGAAGGCGGCGGTGGCGGTTGGGATGGCGGTTGAGAACGGAGATCTCCTGGCGCCTGGCGAGCTCCTCCCCTACCGCCGCCGCCCACGGGGAGAGGATCTCGCCGGCCTACTGCCACCGCCGTGTTTACCCCTCCGATCTGCCACCACCGTCGCCGGCCGATGCCTCCCTCGCCACCGCCGCCGCCCATGGGGAGAGGATGTCGCCGGGAGGTCGCGCGCTGGGAAGGGAGCTCGCTGGTCGGCCTCGCACAGGTAGGGGAGCTCGTCGGCCGGCTGCGCGCGGGGGAGGAGCTCATCGGTTGGCCGCGTGTTGGGAGAAAGCTCGCAAGGTGGCTGAGCGCTGTGGAGGGAGCTCACCGGGGCGGCCTGCTGCTGTTGCTGCTTCCACACCGCCGCCGCTACCGTCTCTACTCCATGACCACCGTAGGCGCTGTCTGCTGCTTCGGCCGTCCCCACCGCCACTGCCGTCCCAACCGCCGCTCCCGACCACCGCCGCCGCCGACTTCTCCGCTCCCGACCGCCGACGCCACCGCCACCGCCGCCGCCCCCGACCGTCGTCCCAACCGCCACCGCCGCTGCCGCCGCCGCTGCTTCCGACCGTCGTCCCCACCGCCGCCGCCACCGCTTCCGACCGCCGTCCCCGCCGCCATCGCCACCGCTTCCGACCGCCTGCGCCGCTCCCCACTGTCGTTCCCACGCGCAAGAGATGAGGGGGAGAGAGATAAGGGGGAGAGAGAGCTACACACTGACATGTGGGTCCCACCACACTGAGTCAGCTTGTCAACCGGGTCAACACGCCACGTCGGACGAAACCACCAGCAAAACCACAGAGGGAGGTGATTTGCTCTGGTTTTCAGAGAAGGAGGCATTATACCCGGTTTTCCGGTTGAGGGATGTTATTCACGCAAGCGCAAGAGATGAGGGAGGTAAAATGGACTTATTCCGCAGCACTACTACTAGTGCTCGCTCCAGTCGGCTGTGAACGATGTCTTCGGTTTTATCAGGAGCTCGGTTCACGCCAACAAAAACCGATCTGTAAACCGAAAACCGATGCATCTCAAAATAAAAACTGGCTTAAAACCGCAAAACCCGCTAGTTCGGCTTAGCTTGGTGCGGCTCGGTTCGATCTTTGTCTTGGGTGTATAAAACCCACAAAACCCGCAAAACCCATGGAGGCCCTTCGCCACCTAATGGGCCAGCCCGGGAAGACCACCTCAGGGCCCATAAATGCAAAGACATTGTATACCCACTTTAATGTCTCTAGCATAAGGGTAACCATGTAAATTCCCCTATAATAACCGAACCCTAGAGGGTATGAGCATATACTAGGAGTATAAATAGCCCCCTAGGTACGCCATGTAATGGAGAGATTCCAAAATTTTTAACCGATTAATATATTGCTTTACCATTCCAGTTATTCACTGAATTACCACCTCCTTCGACGTGACGCAGTTGTTATTCGACAACAATGTGGGTTAATTGTCTCAAAATTCCTTTTAATTAATCTATTTTTTATATGAAATGTATGCATGTATGGTTTTGATTAAATAAGATTATCGTGGTCATTTGTCTATCCTCCTAATTTGTTTTAAATTAGCTAGAATTTTAATTTTTATGGGACAGTGAGTTTTAAATTAGCTAGAATTTTAATTTTTATGGGACAGTGAGTTTTATGGGCCTAAGCCCAACGTGCATATGGAACGGAGTTTTGGGCCCAAAGCCCATCAAGAAAAATACTACTATCTGACAAAAAAGAAATAAGTTCACCGGACATCCCTCAACTTAAGAGCGAGATTTTTTAAGGTCCCTTAACCACAAAACCAGAAATGTATACCCCTAAACTCACACAAACCGTACATAAAAGGTCCCAAGACAGTATATATGTGGGTGGTTTCGCTGACGTGGCATCCTAGTTAAAAAAAAATATAAAAAAGTACATGGGCCCACATGTCAGCTGCACATATTTTTTTTTCTTCTCTATTCTTCTCCTCTCCTCTTTTCTCTATTCTCCTCTTCTTCAGGCCAGCGGCGGGCGGAGAGCAGGAGAGACGATGGGCACGCGCGGATGCGGGCGGCGGGCAGAGCGGACGGCGGAGCGAGGCGGCAGAGCAGCGAAGCGGCGGCGGGCTGCCGGCGGAGCCGACGGCGGGCGAGCGCGGCGGTAGAGCAGCGAGACGGCACCGGGCGGGGGTGCCTGGGGCGGCGAAGTCGAGGGCGGAGTCGTCGGAGTCGATGTGGGAGGGCGTGGGAGATGGCGATGTGGACGAGGAAGAGGAGGGAGAGCGGGAGGACGAAGGTGGCGGCGATGCGGGCAAAGAGCGGCCGGTGGGCGCGCAGGATGGATGCCGCCTCCCTGTAGATCCCCACCACGCCCAGGAACTGCAGCTCCTCCGGCTCGCATTCCATTGGACTCCTTCGATTGAGGATTGGATTTGATTTGGATTCCTCGTCCGCTACACTGTCAGTAGCTTATTAATTTGGTAGGTAGCTAACGAAACGAGATGAGATGAGCTTGAGATGGGATTGGGGATTGGGGAATTTTGGAGAAGTAGTCGTACGTAAGCAATTGGTTGGGGAAGCGAGGTCTCGGACACGGCAGCGTCGGTCGAGTGCGCGGTCTGCCTCAGCGTCGTCGACGAGGAGGAGGTGAGGCAGCTCCTGGCGTGCGGGCATGTGTTCCACTAGGAGTGCATCGACATGTGGCTCTCGTCCCACGCCTCGTGCCCGGTCTGCCACGGGAAGGCCGCGCCAGCCGACGAGCTTGTCGACGCCATAACCGTGTGCATATCGGTGACGCGCGACGTCGTCGTGCCAGCCTCCTTGCCGCCGCCGAGCTCGCCCGCCGCTGGCCTGAAGAAGAGAAGTGAGAAGAGAGAAGAGAGGAGAAGAAAAGAGAAAAGAAATATATGTGCAGCTGACATGTGGGCCCATGTACTTTTTTTAAATTTTATTTTGCTGACTAGGATGCCACGTCAGCAAAACCACCCATATATACTGCTTTGGGACCTTTTATGCACGGATTGTGTGAGTTTTGGGATATACATTTCTGGTTTCGTAGTTAAAAGACCTCAAAGAAATCTCGCTGTTAAGTTGAGGGACCTCCGGTGAACTTATTCTTGAAAAAATGAGGCCCTATTAACTCCTTGCTGCAAGCCACTAGCTTTCTTTTTACATCCTGGCATGTGCCAATTAATTAACCAGCTGATCACTTCCTCTTCTTAATTACTTCCTCTATCCACAAAATTTATACCTATTACTTTTGTCATCAAGATCAAAGAGAAATTTAAATCATCTTAGATATTACAAAATCAAGGAGTGAATGTAAATATGCAACCAATGAGTATTTAGAGCAGGTACAATAGTAGGCTATAAGCTAGCTATAAACATATTTTAAAGAGATAACAGAAGAGAGAGAAGAGCAGCGGGCTATAGATCTGCAGCCAAATACAGCACGGACTCTAAGATGTAATGTGTGTATGAAAGGTGGGACCAGATATTAATAGTTTAGTAAGCAACTATTGTATGAATTAGCTATTACATTGGCTATAGATGATTTGGAGCTAGTAGTTGGCTATACTATTAAACTTACTCTAAGATGACTCCTTGGGTTCTAATCAAACATTTAATTTATCTCTTCATTTATAAGTTTTAAATGTATAAAAAACAAATATAAACAACTTATTTGAAAAAACTTAAATGTGAAATATACCATATCTAACAGCCTCATCGGTTGGCCAAATACTTTGGCTGATCAGCCAAAGCTGTCTCCAATTCAGCCAAACTTCAATGCAAATTAGTTAGCTTATTTTGCTTAAATAGCTGATCAGCCAAAGCATTTGCCATCCGATCAGGGAATAACCTTTGTGGATGGAGGGAGCAAATGAGTACTCCATTTTAATTTACATACAATGCGTATCGTTTTAAGATGCAAATTTACTCGAGTGCCGCCGGTTTGCTACTCCACCTACAAATATAATGTACGGATGGCAGCCAAAGTTGACTAGTACTCCAAACTGCTCCAGCTCATAGAAAATGTCAACTATAATTAACTTGGAATTGGAATTATCTATCCGATAGATGATCCCGGTTCAACGCCGTAGCACGTTCGTACGTACGGCATGAATGATGATATGGATCAACACATGAAAAGTCAATATACTTGCATGATGTCAGCATCTAGCTCAACAAGAAAGCAACATATATATGCCATGTACTCTTACCCTTTCTCTTTCAACTAACTTTATGTACGTCTTCTTGCATAAATCAGCCAACTAATTAAGTTCTGGAGTATATATATGTGCCGCTTCAAACTGGCGACTCATTCCGCCAACATGCAGCTAATTATGGCATAATTACCTTGTATACATATATACGTACATTGGTTCGTACGGCCGGATGAACACATGCACCGGCAATTATATTATTTAAGTCCAGCTTTCATGCTTGGTTAACAATGACGTTATTTTGTCATGATAATAGCGCATTGCAGCAGCAGTATTGCCAGAACGCAGCCTAAGAGCATCCGCAATGGTAAAGTAAGGTGCTATCTATAAAACATGTACATCTCAGCAATAGACTAGATTAATAGTAAATCATCTCAATAGTATGTCTACATGGGTATCAATAGCTCTCTAATACATTGCCTCGTTTTTCTCTATAGACTATCTCCAGATTAGTAGATAACTTTGTTCTCTCTCTTCATTTAATCTCTTCCAAGTAGGAAAATATGCTGACATGGATCTCTTATAGAGAGCCTATAGATAACCATTGTGGGTGCCCTTAGTTTACTGGGGGAGGCATCATGTTGCACGGAACAGTACTGTACTACTAACGATCTGTGTGCGCGTGGTACGCCACTATTTAATCAATCGTCATTTACTAAGGTAGCATCAACTGGAGGAGTAGTATATATGAAAGCAACTGCAATAATCATGTCCCAGTTGGAGTTACCCCTAGTTGCACATTTTCTCAAAATTTTGGTGAGGAACCTTGTGTCCCTAGATATTACGAACAGATAGTTATATTTTCATATAAATATATTGATATCCTATATTTATAGTTGGCCCACGTCTTTTAATAAATTTTGATAAAGTTCTCAACTTACCTTCCTCGTTTTTTCTCGTGCATGTTTTTCAAAATATTAAACGGTGTATTTTTTTAAAAAAAAATCTATACGGAAGCTACTTTAAAAAATCATATTAATTTATTTTTTTCAAAAAAACTAATATTTAATTAATCATGCACAAATGAGTCATCTCGTTTTACGTGTGTGAGGGATTAGCTCCTAACCCCAAGCAACTAACACAGCCTTAGGGCCCTTTGAATCAAAGGATTCATATAGGAATTTCATAGGATTCAAATCCTATAGGAAATTTTCCTATTTGGCCCTTTGATTCAAAGGATGGAAGCTTTCCAAATCCTATGGAATTCCTATGGAATGGCACATTGCATGTGGATTTTGGAGGAAATTTAGCAAGAGCTTCAACCTCTTGGAAAATTTTCTTTGAGTCTATCTCTCTCATTCGATTCCTGCGTTTTTCCTGCGCTCCAATCAAACGACCATTCCTGTGTTTTTCTTGTGTTTTGCAATCCTCTGTTTTACACTTCAATTCCTGTCAGAATTCTATATTTTTCCTATTTCTCTGTTTTTTCTACCCTACGATTCAAAGGGGCCCTTAACTTTTGTAGAATCAAAACAATTGCAGGTTAGAGTACGGTGTAGAAGAAGCCTTCCCAAGAAGAGAACGGACAAGGAGGAATTTTTACTGGAAATGCGAGCAGATAAAGATAAGCAATCAGCTGGTGCCTACTCCTGTACTTGAAGCGCCTTTTCTTTCAAGATTTTGGGTGTACATAGTGGAGTCTGGAGTGGTGGTTTGGAGCGAGTGCTTATCAGGACAGGTATGTACTGAGGAGGAGAGGATCTAGCTAGTTCATGTTCCAGTACCAAACGGAACGGAACGGAACTGAATTCTGTCCTTTCTAGGTACGGCGTGCCACTCAGACCGACCGACCTAACCTGCTTTTTATTATTCAGTTTTTTTTCCATCTCTCCACATGCATGAACGGCTGGCCAGATATATGCTTTCACCTTTTGCTAATTGCTACTGCTTTTCGATAGCCTTTTGGCTTCAATTGCTCGTGCCACGTCATCACTGCATTCATAATTTCATTTGCTTCTCTGTTTCCAAACATAAGCATTTTTAGGTATAAATTTTATGTGCAATATAAACATTTTTGATACACTGATTCTAACAAATTTAAATATTTTCATCCAATCAGACGCTTAGAAGGAATCCAAGCAATTCAAAATCTAAAATTTCATCAATAAGGTATCAAAAGCAGAGAACATTTCTCTTTAATCTTACGCCCTTTTTATTTAGGGTTATATAAGCTAGTTAATGAGTCAGAAAGTCTAAGTTTAAACAAACAAACATATTTTTCGTTTGTTTTTTAAAGTCATAAGTTACTATTACACTATTAAGCCAAAAATTAGTATAGAAAACTTTTTTTTTCTTATGTGAGTTAGAGGTATGACTCCACTTTAAAACTTATGATTTTAAATTTACTGGCTTATAAATCATATGAGAAAAAAACTAACTTAAAATCTTAAGCCAATAAATCTAAGTCTAAAAAATGGCCCTTAATATTAATTTGATTAAATAGCCTATAAATGGAGCACTACTCCAGAGACATGAGCTAAAATGGATGGTTGGTTTTAGGTATGAGCATACATACCAAGATACGAGTTATCACTTTTGTAGATATGCTCAAGCTAGTGGCTGCCTGCATGATGGACAGATAGCTTATTCCTTGTGTGTCTCATTCATGCTTTCTATCGAAGTGGAGAGACAAATACCTAATATGCTTTTATTTCAAAAGAAAAACTAATATGTTGGCTTTTAGAATTCTTTTACTATATCATCAACCTGATTAGATTTGAAACAAATCAAACATAATTTGATATACTTTCATCCCTATAACCCCTCTGTCAAAAAAAAACAACTACTAAGATGTGACACGTCCTCTCTATGTCCAGATTTGTTGTACTAGGATATATCACATCCTCTCTATATCCAGATTTGTTGTACTAGGATGTGTCACATCCTAATACTAGGTTGCCTTTTTTGACAGAGGGAGTACATACATATATATTACACAAAATATGATTGGCAACGGCATGATACCGCGGTTGAACAACACGAGTACATCTCTACTACTATAAAATCGCAGACGACATGTTCCCTCTCCCTCACATCACTCGCATAACCACCCATCCTCAAAAAAAACAAAGAAAAATCAAACTATTGGTTAAAAGGAAAAAAATCGGTTCAAAAATACCGGTCAGATTGTTTCGGTCTATGGGCTCATGCAACCTATTCTCATATGGTCCTGTTGTAATGTATGAGCATGGCACCGATCATGCTCTTGTAAAGGTTAAAAAGTAAAAACCGTTGTACGCAATATGTTACATGTGACTACTTATGTACCACTATCTAACTGTGACTGTATCTGTATGTGTTCGATGATGTATGTAATGTGGAAAAATAATTATATATCAAATCATCATTTTTGGAAGTATACAAATTTTTGAAAGTATAATAATTATATAATTATATCATTTTTTGAAGTATACAAATGCTGAAAATTTTCACAATAACAAATCATCGTCACGAGAACGACATGCGAACACTCAACTAGTTCGCGCTGAAACCTTGCGAACTATAGCCATGGTCAATAAGATCAGATGTGGACACCACAAAATTGCAAGAATTCGCACAGGCATGAAGCGAAGTAATTTTATAGGGCCGCGAGATGGCATATTTTCTATGTAAACTGGGCCGTGTGGTCACGAGCTCGCACCATGTCTGCATGCACTCGTTCGGGTCAGTCCGAGGACATCATCGACTTTGCATCCCATCTGCTTGAACTCGTCTGGATGCTGGCGCATGATGTCGTCAATCAAATATGATCACAATTATACAGAAAGGTAGGTGGATTTAATTACATTATTACACTGGTTTATTATGTTGGCTCGGCATTTGCCAACTCAAATGCAGCAAAGTACTCCATCCGTTTCAGGCTATAAGATGTTTTGACTATTAAACTACTTCAAGTTTGACTAAGTTTATAGATAAATATAATAATATTTGTAACACCAAATTAGCTTCATTAAATCAATAATTAAATATATTTTCATAATAAATTTTTCTTGAGTTGAAAATATTCTTTTTTCTACAAACTTAATCAAACTTAAAATAATTTGACTTTGACCAAAATTAAAACGTCTTATAACCTGAAACGGAGGTAGTAGCTCACAAGTTTGCTGAGTTATATGATGCCGTCTTTAAACTGACCCTCGCGTTCTCAAGCAATAGTCCCCGCTATGCTGAAGACAACATGGTATATTTGTGCACGCTAATTAGAAGTCATATATTAATGTAAATTCAGGGAAAAAAGGTATATTTTTAAATCTTTTTGCATATAACGTGTGCGTGCAAGCAGAAAAAGAAAATGAGAAGGAAAACGTTATGCAAACAGAAAGTAGATGCAGAACCCACGGATTGAGTGCAATGGCGACTCCCTTCCTTCACCCAAGCCGAGCCGTCCCCGGGGTGCACGGGACCAGTCAACAACTCCCCCAAGTGCAGCGCGTCCTCTTCCACTTCCAACATCTACTATCTTTTCTCACGCTTTTTCCGTTACCCGCGAAGAGCTGAATACGAGGAGGGCCCATGCGTCGGTGGGTAGGGTGAAAAGATTCCATGGGTAGAAGGAGTAGTTGTGTGATTTCGTACGAGTCCGCACTCACAAGCTGTACGATCCGTTCCGTTCGTCCTTTGATCCTTTTCTATCTCTCCTCCCCCGCATCGCCCCCTCCCCACTTGACTCTCTCCACTCGCCTTCGCTTTCCACTTCTACCCCACCCTGTACTCTCTCCGTACATTACCGTCCCTTCCCCACATTTACCATTCCACCCCCACATGACCACGTATATTACCGTCCTTTGCCAGCCATGCTTGTACTTGGACGAGGGGCAAATACGGTAACCCAGCTGGTGACCTCTCCTCACCCAGATCGAGGCGCCGCCGGGGCACTCTCGTCATCTCATCTCCCCCTTGTTTCGTTTCTTCCTCCCTTCTTCTCCTTCTCCACATGCGCCGCGCCAAACGCCCACCATTATTACTACCTTCCCTTCCCTTCTTCTTGTTGCAGTCAACCTCGCCATGGCCTCGCCTATGCCAACGCCTACCCACCGCGTCAAGCGCCGCCGCCTCGACCTCTCCCCGCCCCCGCACCTCAACGACCTCGCCGACGAGCTCCTCTTCCTCATCCTCGACCGTGCCGCCGCCCATGACCCCCGCGCCCTCAAGTCCTTCTCCCTCGTCTCCCGCGCCTGCCACGCCGCCGAGTCGCGCCACCGCCGCGTACTCCGCCCCTTCCGCCCCGACCTCCTCCCCGCCGCGCTCGCCCGCTACCCCGCCCTCTCCCGCCTCGATCTCTCCCTCTGCCCGCGCCTCCCCGACGCCGCCCTCGCCGCGCTCCCCGCCGCGCCGTCCGTCTCCGCCGTCGACCTCTCCCGCTCCCGGGGGTTCGGCGCCGCCGGCCTCGCCGCGCTCGTCGCCGCGTGCCCCAATCTCACGGACCTCGACCTCTCCAATGGCCTCGACCTCGGGGATGCCGCGGCGGCGGAGGTGGCCAAGGCGCGCCGCCTGCAGAGGCTCTCGCTGTCGCGATGCAAGCGCATCACTGACATGGGGCTCGGATGCATCGCCGTCGGATGCCCCGACCTGCGCGAGCTCTCGCTCAAGTGGTGCATCGGGGTCACTCATCTCGGACTAGACCTCCTCGCCCTCAAGTGCAACAAGCTCAACATCCTGGATCTCTCCTACACCATGGTACTTGTGCCTTGCCTCTTCATCTCTCTGTTCCATTTCATTTACTGTATTTCTTATTGTACCTAGACGACAGAAAGGGAAAAAAGAACTCCCTTTTCCCCTTCCATTCGCTTCTTGATTTCAAGGTCAGGTTTTTTTTTTAGGAAACTTAATTTAGTGGTTTTTTTTTTCTTGTTCTTGTTTGTGAATCTGCCGGTTCTCTGCACCTGACATGAATATTGCCCACAAAATAACATTAGCCTATGATGACAGAAGCGCTTTGGAAATTGGACTATTCTTGATCTGCAGATGCTCTTATCTATACCCAAAATGATATTTGCCTCACCTTTTCAATTGTCAGAACCAGTAGTAACTACTTCTCCCGTTGATTTGTTTTATCATCATTTTTTGGTTATAGGTTAATTATTTGCCCTGCAGTTTAGATCACACTCATCAGACTAAGAAAAAATTGTTGTGCAGATTGTAAAAAAATGCTTTCCAGCCATCATGAAGCTACAAAGTCTACAAGTGTTACTACTGGTGGGATGTAATGGAATTGATGATGATGCCCTTACTAGTCTTGATCAAGAATGCAGCAAATCACTACAGGTAATCATCAACCCCTATCTTTTTCACTGTGAGCATTGTGCTAGCTAAATTTAAATCTGATTAATATCCTTGTTTATCGTCTTCTGCTCTGAGTATATTCAGTTAGCTTCTCATGTAAAGTAGGTTTGCAATGCTAATGTTGTAGGGATACTAACATGTATATACCTCGTATATTGTTTGGTACATTTCAATTCAGGCTATATGGATATTGCAACTGAAACAATTTGGACTAAATCATTGTTAGCCTTCAACAATAAGAGTATCACAATTTCTGGTAACTGAGAGCTGAAATTATATCTGTACTCTTTCAGGTTCTTGATATGTCAAATTATTACAATGTCACTCATGTCGGTGTTCTGTCCATTGTGAAGGCAATGCCGAATCTGTTGGAACTCAATCTATCATACTGCTCTCCTGTAAGTAGCCCACTGTCTAGTTTTATCACCTGAACAATTGGACATAACTTGAGCTCAGTTTATCTACACTTTTCTTGTGGCAGGTTACTCCTTCTATGTCAAGCAGCTTCGAAATGATTCATAAATTGCAGACACTGAAGCTGGATGGTTGCCAATTCATGGATGATGGATTAAAATCCATTGGGAAATCCTGTGTTTCTTTGAGGGAGTTAAGTCTGAGCAAATGTTCTGGAGTGACAGACACAGATCTTTCTTTTGTCGTGCCAAGACTGAAAAATTTGCTGAAGCTGGATGTTACTTGTTGTCGCAAAATCACTGATGTTTCATTAGCTGCCATCACAACCTCATGCCCCTCCCTCATCTCTCTGAGAATGGAGTCCTGTAGCCTTGTTTCCAGCAAAGGACTACAGCTGATTGGAAGGCGCTGCACTCACTTGGAGGAATTGGATCTTACTGACACTGATTTGGATGATGAAGGTTTGAAAGCTCTCTCTGGATGCAGCAAACTTTCAAGCCTAAAAATTGGCATATGCTTGAGGATAACTGATGAGGGCCTTAGACACGTTAGCAAGTCCTGTCCAGATCTCCGAGATATCGATTTGTACAGGTTATTCCCTACACATTGCATATTTGATTTCCTTTCCTTCCGTGATAGGAGCCAAGACTAACTAATAGCCTCTCTTTCAGGTCTGGGGCGATCAGTGATGAAGGGGTTACTCATATAGCTCAAGGATGCCCAATGTTAGAGTCTATCAATTTGTCCTACTGCACAAAATTAACAGACTGTTCACTGAGATCACTTTCAAAATGCATAAAGCTGAACACATTGGAGATTCGTGGCTGCCCCATGGTTTCATCTGCTGGTCTCTCGGAAATTGCCACAGGATGCAGGCTACTTTCTAAGCTTGATATCAAGAAATGCTTTGAGATCAATGACATGGGAATGATTTTCCTTTCCCAATTCTCTCACAACCTCCGGCAGGTATTAGCCCATTCTGCTGTAAAAGAAATAATCGCAATACCGTGCTTCCAATTGTCTTAATAACATCTCCTCATCACTGCAGATAAACTTGTCATATTGTTCGGTCACCGACATTGGGCTTATATCCCTTTCAAGCATATGTGGCTTGCAGAACATGACCATTGTGCATTTAGCGGGTGTTACGCCTAATGGACTGATAGCTGCTCTTATGGTCTGTGGTTTGAGAAAAGTGAAGCTTCATGAAGCATTCAAATCCATGGTGCCATCACATATGCTCAAAGTTGTTGAAGCCCGTGGTTGTCTTTTCCAGTGGATTAATAAACCCTACCAGGTATTCTACTATATTTCTTTTCTGGTTATACAAAGTAAGATGCTAGTCGGTTTACTTGTGTAGAAGAATTGAAGTGCAAAATAGTTCACCCTTGCGTTTTGGCCATGTTCATTAACTGGTATGCAGTTTATTAGAAAGCAGTGTCTAATAACAGGTGTGGTCTTGGCAGGTTGCGGTAGAACCGTGTGATGTATGGAAGCAGCAGTCGCAGGATTTGCTTGTACAGTGAAATGTTTCAAAGATAAACGTTGTGGAAACTGGGGCGTGTTTTGTGGTGTTGAATTTATCTAGAGCAATATCTCCAGTCCTAGAGAATGAGCTCCAAAAGTTTTGTGCCATAACTGGCTGAATAGTGTATTGAATTGCTGACGGTAGTATTGTCAGAACAACATACTAGTACTGGTATTTTGCTTGTATGCCAGTGGAGGCGAGGGAGGTTATATTCTTGCTGTGTTGTATATAGCGCAGGTAGGAATCAACAATCAAAGAGAGATCATTGGGGTAAAGCATGTTGTAAGTAGTGCGGAGTATGTGATATGCCTTGCTGTGCCTTTTTGATGCACAATTTGATTAATGGAATGGAACATTGCATTCTCACTATAATTTGGTTGTTCCATCTCCTAGTGTTTTATGTGGAGTGTTATCTGGAATGAGGTCTCATAGCTTCCTTGCCTGAATAAAGGCACTGAACACTATATTGGTTTTCTGCGAAGGTCTGAATGCTAGCTAGTTGAGAGCTGAGACATGGTAGCGGGCGGTTTTGTCAGGCATGCCCGGACTGCACGGGTTCTTGTTGGTTGTTGCTACTCCAGTTCATCTCTCCCAGCAGAAAGATGGAGTCATTTACACAGTAAGGTTCCATGCATGGTCCAATGCATAAAAATGCTTATCACTATTTAACTTTTGCTGGTGTTGGGCAATTGTCTCCAAGGACCGGGGAAATAGGTGAGGGCAATTGTCATAAAAATGCAAGTCACAAGTCGATGTTACAACTGAAATATGTGAGAGGAGGGAACATCAACAACAGGTAGGCACGGTGTAAAGCATTGAAGACTGAAGCGGAGGAGGATGGATGGTGCGCAGCGCAATGCAAAACTGCAGATGCATGCAGGTAGGCGATTCAGCAGTTGATTCTGGAGCTGAGAAAATAAATAAATACTCTAATTGCAAGCAACCAACGTCCCAACCCAACCAACAGTTGTAATAATGAGCAACTTCCGTCCATCCGCAACTACTGTATACTCCTGTATACTCTACTATCCATCATCGCCGTTGTGCACAGGGATCCCTCCATCTCCACGTACTTCTCCACGCCTCCATCGATGGATCAGAATTCAGATACAGCTCACTTCATCTTCAGAGAAAACCTCGTATCCTTTTACAACACTGCATTGCATTTGCACTGTCATTTCCTTCCTTTCAGTTTTACTGTGTAGTTTCATCTGCAGTATAGTAGACTAGTACACATATACACTGGTAGTCGATCAACATAAAAGATGGTAGTAGTAAGATGTTGTCCTGAAATTTTCAGTCATGAAGGACGAAATGCTCCAACCTTACCTTACCTGTACGACAGGCATGCATGTTACTCCAGTAGTGAGGTGGTTCGTTGTATGGCCGACGCGGCGAGTCACCAAGACGATAGACAGCCGGCCTGGCCATCATCGATGCACATCCGTCGCCATTAATGGCCGATGGATGGGGTGCCTGATGCCCAACATCACCATCAATGATAAAACAACAAAACTACTTCAACCACCCCTACGCATTCAACTCCATTCTACTCTCTCTACCCCCTCCTTCCTTCCTTCCTTCCTAGGGGAGCATCAGCAGCAGCAGAAGCAATGGGGATATGCTGCAGCAAGGGGAAGGAGGAGCTTGAGGAGGAGGGATTTCCATGGAAGCACGACGCCTTCTTCCACGACCAGCTTTGGAGCGCTGGCGTCTCCATGCACACCAAGCAAGGCTGGAAGGGCGCCAACCAGGACGCCATGACTACCTGCCAGGTAACCACATCTCTCTTGCATTGGATTGCTTGCTCATCACATTGCTGCCTCATTGCTTCCATGTTTTTCCCAGTCCTCCTTTGCTTGTATGTACAGATTCTTCTCTCATTTTGATACTAGTATCATGTACTAGTACTACACAAGCTGAGTCTCTAGCCATGGAGGAATGGGGTAATGCTAGTCTAGAAAGGGGCTTTGTTTGCCTACTACAACTTCAATTCAGGACATGATTTGACTTTGAGCACCATACACTAGTAGATTCATCCATGCTCTGCTGAAACTGATTTTTTTTGTAGCCTGAGCTGTACCTGCATTTCTGTAATAGCCTGTATTTACTTCAAATCTTCAACTAGACCTGATTGCTTGCTCTTGCATGTTTGTTCAGTGCTGCTTAGCTTCTTGTCTCTGCAAATTCCCTCATCTTTGTGATATATGTACACAAGCTAAAGCTAGCCATGGAGGGAAAAGGGTAGTGCTAGTAAGGGGCTTTGATTAGATACTACAAGCTGAATTCAGAACATGATTTGAGCACCGGGCACTAGATTCATCTCTGCTTTTGCTGAAACTGATAAATGTACCTACATTTCTGTAATATTTACTTCAACCGTACCTGATCCTCTCTAGCTTGCACCTCCAATGATAGTACATTTCCCTTTTCCCCTTGATGTGCACATTTTACTTAATATATATAAGATAATCTAGGTCTTGATGTGCTACCTGTGTCAAGTTCATTAGGACTTTGCGGGGCACAAGGGCCAGATATTTTGTGGAGTTTTTGATGGGCATGGCCCTCTCGGAAGGGAAGTTGCTCGCCATGTCCGCGACGTCCTTCCAGTGAAACTATCCTCCTCTTTGGCACTGAAGACTGAACAAGATCCATCCAGCAACACAGATAAGGAAACCTTGGAAAAGTCAGATTGCACCTCATTGAGCGATACAAGCAATGAGAAGCAATTGTTATCCACCTGGAAGAACATATTTGTCAAGACATTTGAGGATGTTGATGAGGATCTGAGGCAACATTCTGGAATTGACTGCATTTGTAGTGGCACAACTGCTGTCACTGTCGTTAGGCAGGTACTAGTGCTACAACTATGCAAACTTGCAACATTTTTTTGTATTGCCAATAGTCTTGCCTATGCACTAGAAATACACCGTTTCTGCCTAAAAAACAAGCTTCTGAAACCATCAGATGCAACAAAGAAACTTGCCGAATTTTATGCGTATGTTACAGCTATACTTGTGCCTAAATACAGAACTCTCAAACTCGTAATCATTCTGATTAAATTCCCAAATACTATTCTTATGCACAGGGTGATCACCTGATCATTGCAAATTTGGGCGATTCACGTGCGGTTCTTTGCACCCGAGACAGCAAGGACCGCCCAATTTCAGTCCAACTAACCACTGACCTGAAACCAAATCTTCCAAGTAAGCCTCTGAATTTCTCAAAGTACAGAGATGTCTAAATTCAGACATTCACTTGTCATTCATATGGGGGCTTCTGACAGGCGAAGCTGAGAGAATCCTGAATTCCAAGGGGCGGGTTTTCGCCATGGACGATGAGCCGGACGTGCCTAGGATGTGGCTACCAGACCAAGACGCGCCGGGCCTCGCCATGGCAAGGGCATTTGGAGATTTCTGCTTGAAGAGTCATGGACTAATCTGTACACCAGAAGTCTACTACAGGAAGCTATCTGCAAAAGATGACTTCTTGGTACTTGCTACTGACGGGGTAAGCAAACAGAAAGACTTTTGCCTGATGATGGCAGCCAAATTCAGTTTCATTTACTCACCATCTTTTCATAATCAAGAGTAACACTTTTCTCTTGGTTGTTTCACTGCTACTCCAGTTCCAGTACTAGATATGAAATGAGCACAAAATTAATAGTGCAAAGCCATATGGTTGCAGCCAGAAAAGCGAAAGTTAACTGAATCATGAATGCTTTTGCCTCAATCAATCAATCAAATTGTTTTTTTAAAGATAATGCAACCAATCAAAATTTCATCCACAGGGAATTTATAAATCAGAATAGCGGATAGAGGTTGTTTTTCAGATAATGCAACCAATCAAATTGTTGTGGGTGCAGATATGGGACGTGCTGTCGAACAAGGAGGTGATCAAGATCGTATCGTCGGCTACTGACCATTCCAAGGCCGCCAAGCAGCTCGTCGAGCGGGCGGTGCGCACGTGGCGGCGCAAGTTCCCGACGTCGATGGTCGACGACTGCGCCGTGGTGTGCCTCTTCTTGAAGCCTTCACCGTCGTCGTCGGAGAGCACCCCCGGGGACGCGAAACCTCCTCAGGCCGTGTCGTTCACGGGCAGCTTCCGAAAGGTCCTGGGCGGCGGCGGCGGCGAGGCGGAGGAGGGGACGAATGTATGGAGAGCTCTGGAGGGGGTGGCTCGGGTGAACTCGGTGGTGAGGCTGCCGCGGATGGGCGCCGTGCTGAGCTGGCGGCGGCGGTCGACGTCGCTGGAGGAAGACGACGAGGCGAGGATTGATTGATTGATTGATAACAGTCGCTTTCGTTGCCGGAAAACGTAATCCAGAGGGTTTGATTACATGCTTTAAATGGCAAAAATTAGGGAGACGCTTTAGAAGTTGATTGACGTAAACGTATGTCGCATTCAGGTTGTTGAGTTGACGGAATAGGGACCGATACTGCTGCTGCTATCCTCCCTCTCTTGTAGTAGCTGAAAATGATTGCCTAGCTGTTGGATGTGGTGGCCTTTGTTTGATTTATTTATTGTGATTCTTCCTTCCTTAATGGAGTACGCTATCAACAAATTAAATGGACATATATGATTGATGATTATCTGGAATGGATTAAACTCCATTTCAATTTCAGTTCATCTGATCTGGGAGCAGAGAAAGAGGAGCCCATGCACTGAAAATTCAGGCAAACAGATCGGGAGAGAATTATATACAGATAGACAGATTCTTAATTAGTGTTGGTAGATTATTGAAAGTACTCCATCGTTCTGCCCAAACAGCCCCTTAATTCAAGTTTCACCCGTAGTCAGTTCTTCTTTTATAATGGACAAGATTTCGAGTTTTCATTCCGTCGATGGCAGGAAAAAGTGCACCGAAGGTCCCTCAACTTGTCATCGAGTTACAAAATCGTCCCCCAACCACAAAACCAGATATATGACATCCCTCAAGTTACAAAACCCTTCAATTTAGATCCTTCGGTGGGTTTGACTCCGGTATTGTCCGACGTGGCGGCTGAGTCTGCGTGGGACCCACATGTCAGACTATCCATGTCACCACTTCTTACCCTCCCCATCAACTCACTTCCTCTCTCCTTCCCTCTCCATGGGCGGTGGCCGGCGAAGAGCAGCCAGGGCGGTGTGGCAGGACGGTGCGGCAGGCGCGGGCGCGGTCGCCGGTGCAGAGGAGCACGCCGCGGTCGGGCGTCGCCACGGCCTCTCTTGTCCCTGTCGAAGTCACCCCGCTCGACGAGGTCGGCGGCGGCGAGCACGGTGTCCCGTCGTGGCGTGCCCCGTTGAAGTCACCCTGGTCGACGAGGTCGGCGCACGCGAGCGGGGAGGGGCGTCGGTGGCGGGACCACAGGGGTAGAGCGAAGGGGGAGCTGGAGGGAATGGCGGTGGCGAGGTGGAGGAGGAGGACGCCGCTCCGACGAAACTCCCATCCGGGGCGAGGGAGGAGCGGAAGACGGAGATGGCGACAGCGGGAGGGAAGTGGGGATGGAGGCGGCGAGGAGGGAGTTGGCCGGCCGACGCGTTGTCGCCGCCGCCGCTGCTGTTGTCCTTCCGGCCATTGCTCTTCCGCGAGCCTGTCCCCAACGAGCCGCCTCTCCGGCCGTCCTCCCCCGTTCCAGCGCCGTGGCAAGCGACGAGAAGCCGGCGGCGCGGCACCCCCGCCGCGGACGAGCGACAAGAAGCCGGCGGCGCGGCGCCCCCACCCGAAGCCGCCGACGACAATGAGACCGAGCGGCGCGGAGTCGTCGGCGCCGCCGCTCCCCATCCGCAGCCGCGCTCGCCTGCTGCTGCCGCTGCCTCTCCGCCACCGCGCTCGCCCAACTCCCTTGCCGCCGTCGGCCTGCTCCCGCTCGTCGCTGTCCACTCCTCAACCGTGTCTCCGCTGCTTCCCTAGCCACCGCCGCTGCGGGCTCGCCTTCGCCGCCCTCGCTTGCCCGCCGTCACGCGTTGCTGTACCTCACGCGGCTGTCGCCGTGCTCCGGGAGTCCCGCCATGGCCTCCCGCAGCACCACGCTCCCTCCTCGCCGCGCCGCCCTTCCTTTGCCTCGCCGCCGTTGTCGGGAGATGACGGCCTGGCCCTACTCTTCTCTGCTCCTCTAATTGGTCCCAAACCGGCGCCGGCAGCGCGTCGTATGCCGCCGCCGCCACCCGGAGTCCCGCGCCTTGGCGTCCTCGCCGCCACCGCTCGGGCCTCTCTAGCGGCCTGACCCCGAGGTCGCACGCGCGGTGAGCCGGTGACGCTCTCCCTTCTCCCGTATCGTCAACGATGCCGCCGCCGCCGCCGCATCGCCGGCCCGCCGGATGTCCTCTCCCACCTCGCCCCGACGAGCTCCCCACCCGCCGAGCATCCTGCAGAGGGGAAAGAGAGAGAGAGAGAGAGAGAGAGAGAGAAATAGAGAGAGAAGAGGAAGGGGGAGAAGGGGGAAGGGAGAGGTGCTGACTGTACACCCTGACATGTGAGACCCACGTGGGTCCCACGCTGACTCAGCCGCCACATCGGACGAAACTGGGATCAAAACCACCGAAGGACATAAAGTGAACGATTTTGTAAGTTGAGGGATGTCTTATATCTAGTTTTGTGGTTGGAGGATGATTTTGTAATTCGATGACAAGTTGAGGGACCTTCGGTGTACTTTTTCCTCTATGGCATGAATACCAACCAGTAGATCGTTGGCGCCTCATTCCCTTCCTCCTGGGCCGCAACGGGATTAATGGCTAGCTTGAGGCCCATATTATTGTTGGGCCGTAACGGGAATGCTAGATACGTGCGGCCCGTCTTCTCTGGTAGTCGTCGACAAGACAAGCCAAGGGGAGCGGAGGCGACGACGTCCGACCATCACCGACCTCTCCTCCTCTTCCGCCGCGCGCTTCCTTGCCACCGCATCTAGGCCGGCCATCGGCGGAGGAGAGGGAGGCCAGCACGCGGTGGAGCAGCGAGAGGTTATTGCCTGAGGCGCTTCGCGGACCTTCTACAATGGTGGTAAGAGCTCCCTCCCTCCTCTTCTCTCCTCTCCTCTCCTCTCCTTCCTCCATCCATGACATCAGTTTGGCCACACCCAATGGTTCCCGCTGCCGCGTGCAGGCGATGCGCTTCTGCTGCTGCTGTTGTTCGTGTATTGCTCCATCTGTGCACGATTTGTTCGTGCATAGGGTTTCCGACTGGAATTGGGTTGGAGGGGCTTCTGGTTTACCCTTTATTCAATCGCACAAGGATGATCTGCATTCTGATCCTAAAATTATCTCTTACTGTGATGGCTGATGTCGTGCTTGTGAATTTGATTCATGATATCGCGTGGATATATTGCGAACCGCATGCGGAGAAGCATAATATTTTTTCCCTTGTGATTTGATGAGGCTATGTGATATTGGGGTGGCACTGGCAGTATGCCTTACACAAGATGCTACATTAAACCCGATTCAATCTTTCGCTATTTTTTTCCTTTCCTCTGAAATTGCCTTATTTCCACTGGTAGTCGAGATATTTGGGGTGAGGTGCTTAACTTATGTTACAGGACTAGGCTAGCGACAGCGATGAGGATAGCGAGTTCGAGTGGGATACTGATGGTGAGTCTGAGGCCACGTTTGCTCCAGCCTTTTCGAACACGGATGCGCCTGGTCCGTCCACGAGACCCAGGCTGCAAGTTGGAGATATAAGTCTAGTTGAACACACACGAGCTGGTCATTTGTTTTAACCATGATATTACCTTACTATAATTATAATCATAATATGGTGTTTGTCTAAAGGATGCTAATGGGAAGGCCAATGGATCAGCACCATCAGCTTTGGTTGCTTACTTTTTGGGAATGGGTTTCTCGAGAGAGATGGTCTTCAGAGCTATCAAGGAGATTGGTAATGATAACAATAATACATTTCCTCATTTGCTTAGGTTGCATTTTGCATCTTTTGTTTCAACTGTTGCCGTTTCTTTCAGGGGACACAGATTCGGAGCAAATTCTTGAGTTACTTCTCACTTATCAGGTATTTGCTCACGTGGTTGCATCACTTTGTTTATTATCTAATGCTCTATTGTACAAGTCATGTTACGTAACACTGTAATGCAGGCGATAGGCAGTGACCCTTCAGTGGGTAACAGCTCTCATTCTGCCTGTGACCCCCAGATTCTTGAAGAAGAAGATGAGGAGGAGGATGTTAATTGGGACGAGGATGATACTGTTGACAATTTTGATAGGGCTACTTACTCTGATGGTTCTGGTGATGAGGTATTCACATGACTCCCTCCTTGGTCATTATATATTTATATCAGACATGATCGAACCTTTGTTACACTTGTTTCATGCCAAGCACACATTCCCTTTTAGTGCTTGTCTAAATTATCTATTGGTCTTGGTCCAATAAATTGGAAGGTTTTGTGACTTAAGTTATGCTTCACTTTTATTTAGTAAACAAGTGTACATGCTTACCTGTACTGCAATGCTGTAGTTTTTTGGGTTATCTATAAAACAATACCTGTTCCTATAGGGTTGTTAAAGGATCTTTGTTGATCCTGCTCTTGCTTCTATGTTTCTTTAGCTGGCATTTTTGTATGGTGCCTTTATAGTGAGAGAGATAGCAGAACTACTACAGAACCATCAAAGAGATGATCATATACTTCTACAAGGTCGTATTCAAACCAAGCAATGATGAAAGATAGTCTACTGAATGCCTATAATTGAATGGTTGCAAGTTAAGACCACCAGACAGAACAATGATAACCACTGGCTACATCTGAAAACATAATAGACAACAAAAAATGGAACTGAAATGATGCCTATGAGAGCTTAGGTAATCTGTGCTGGGCATTTATCCATGTGTTGATGATTGATAAGCTGTACTCCCCCTCCTTTTTGTGGTCTAACATGCTTTATTGTTTCACCATTTTTTAAATAGTTTTACTACTTTTTCATTACATCTTTAGTATGAGTTTCCTCTAACTTTAATCCTCAAAATAAGTTCCTCTATAGTATGGTAGTATCTGTTTGCATGGAGTTGTAAGACGCAACAACAAATTTGACACAGAAGGATAATCGTATATTTTGTTGCAGTAAATTTGGGTGTACATGCATATATGTGATGCCTGCATTAGTTGCTTTGTTGGGAGGCTATTTCAGACTGCAATTCATGAGTGAGATGTAGCAAATGTTTTCAGTCTGCTTGTAATGTGCTTTGTTGCAGGACTTTTTACAAGAGATGTCCGAGAAAGATGAGAAAATCAAGTCCTTAGTCAGCATGGGTTTTCCTGAAGATGAAGTAATGAGGGCTATTATTAGATGCGGTATACCTCTATTGAAGTTGCTGCTTTGACAGTAAGGAGCCTTATACTGCCTATGCTGGGTTAAAATTTGGCAGGTCTGGATGCGTCTGTAGATTTGTTGGTTGAGTCAATCTATGCACCAGCGACTGCAGGAAATGTTTGTTTTACAAACTTATCTGACTATGAAGTATGGGTACCTTGTGATTATAGAGCATCTGAATGGTGAAATTGTTTTCATTTCTTTAATGTAATGCCACTGGCATAATGTTTATTTTTGTGCAGGATACAGAGTTTAGTTCCTTTGGAGGAAGAAAGAAAACAAAATTAATAGATGGAAGCAAGAAAAAAAGAGAACGGTATAGAAGTAGACCACAATGGAATCAAGTGCCATTTGACGGCAGCCATGAAGAGCCAATGCCTCTTCCAAATTCAATGGTGGGATTCAGCTTGCCCAATGACGGGTTAAGGTCAGTCCACAGAAACCTTCCTGACCAGGCTCTTGGACCACCATTCTTTTACTATGAAAACGTGGCCCTAGCTCCAAAAGGTGTATGGACGACCATCTCAAGATTCTTGTATGACATTTATCCTGAGTTCGTATATTCCAAATACTTCTGTGCTGCTGCTAGGAAGAGGGGTTACATCCATAACTTGCCGATTAAGAACAGGTCACCTGTTCTTCCCATTCCCCCAAAGACAATATCTGAAGCCTTTCCTTCTACTAAGATGTGGTGGCCCTTTTGGGATCCAAGAAGGCAGTTCAACTGCTTGCAAACTTGTGTGGCAAGCGCAAAGCATACAGAACGGATACGATGTGCTCTTGGTAGATTCGGCGATGCACTACCTCCAGCAGTTCAGAAGAGTGTCTTGGAAGAATGTAGGAAGTGGAACCTTGTCTAGGTTGGAAAGAACAAGGTTGCTACTCTAGAGCCTGATGAGATGGAATTCCTATTGGGATACCCTAGGATGTTGGATAAGTCTTTGTGGTCCTTGGTCGTGATTCTTCTTTTTGCTTTTGGGTAGTTTCACCTTTTCAGGACAGCATCTACCCTTTAGCATATTTTTCAGTTGCTAGGACAGCTACGGTTAGTAGGACAGCAGCAGTTAGCATCTCCTTTATGCCTCCTTTATGCTTTATTCAGTTTGGATGCCCTCTAGGACAGCATCCCATTCAAATTTCGAATTTTAGACTAGGAGGGTGCAGCAATAGGCTAGTAGCCAGCTATGGCTATATATATGTATCCAACCTCTCTCGGGTAGGTATGGCTTTTGTGTTTTGTGAATGAAGAAAACCAGAAAATTGCCCCATCTCGAGTGCCATCCTCTTCTCAATGAGAGTAACCATTGAAATTCTAACATAGGAATTATACCAGGGGAGTTAGCAGGACAGCGAGATATAGAGCTCTTGGGAATTCATTCCAAGTTGATACAGTTGCCTACCACCTCTCTGTGCTGAGGGACATATTCCCTAATGGCATGAACGTCTTGTCCTTGTTTTCTGGTATTGGTGGAGCAGAAGTAGCTCTCCACAGGCTTGGAATCTGTATGAAGACAGTGGTCTTAGTCGAAATATCAGAGGTAAACATGACGTTGCTGAGGAGTTGGTGGGACCAGACCCAAACTGGCACGCTGATTGAAATCGCAGATGTTCAAAATCTTACTGCTGAAAGAATTGAACTATTCATCAGAAGATTTGGTGGCTTTGACCTGGTGATCGGGGGCAGCCCGTGCAACAACCTCGCTGGTAGCAACAGATACCACCGTGATGGCTTGGAGGGCAAGCACTCAGCACTATTCTATCACTACTACAGAATCTTGGATTCTGTAAAGACTATTATGGCTAGCATGTAAGCTAGCCCATTAACGAACTCTGTGAATTATTGTTGCTAATGAAATTGGAACCTGATGGTTGACCTTCTTTCACAAGGTTTCTCTTGCCATGGCTCAATACGTTCTACTAATTTACCCCAAGTGCAAAATGCTCCTTCCATTTTGATAATGCTTGCAGTTTTGGTGCGAAAGGTATGAAAATTACATCTGACAACATGTCTCTCATTTTTGTACTACTATTATGTATACAAACTGAAGATTGCCATGGAGGAATAGGCTAATGCTATTAAGGGGCTTTGTTTGATTACTACAAGCTGAATTATGAACATGATTTGAGCACCATACGCTAGATTCATCTCTGCTTTTGCTGAAGTTGAAATTCTGCAACCTGAATTGTACCTGCATTTCTATAATAACCTTTATTTATTTTGACTGTGCCTGAATGTCTATAGCTTGCACCTCCAATGCAAGTACATTTCCCTTTTTCCTGTTGATATGCACAATTCACTTGATATATCTTTACTATAACAAAATCTTGAATCTTTGAAGGAAAGTTGTTTCGCCATGTTCGCAAGGCCCTTCTGTTGAAACAATCCTCCTCCTTGACACTGAAAACTGAACAAGATCCTTCCAATAACAGTGATAAGGATTCCATGGACAAATAAGACTGCACCTCATTCAGTGATACAAGCGATGAGTGTAGAAAATCTAATACGTTGTATTTTGGTATTTTCTGTTATATTGGATCGACCCTCTCATGGGGTATATATAGGAGTACATAGGGGATAAAGACTTGGAGTACAATACAAATAAGAGTAGATTTATCTCTAGGATTCTATCTCTAGGACTCTATCTTATCTCTAGGATTCTATCTCTAGGATATATCTTATCTCTATAATTTGTATTTGACTCTTATCTCTAACTACCATATTATACTTCTAACATTCCCCCTCAGTCGTAACGGGAGCGAAGTGAACGATTGCGACTGGATTTGAAATCTTCTATTTCTTCATCTTTCTTTGACTCACCATCATCGACTGCATCTCTGATGGACGGTCCTCCACCTGGTGCCTGCGTCCCCTTCTGTGTCGTCCCTTGACTCTCCTTTATTCCCTCCCGCAGTCATAGCGGGAGTGTCATGGACGATAGCGATGACACGGACGCTTGGACTGGAGTTTCCGTCAATGATTTTTGTTGTAGACGTTCGTCGATGTAGCCGATCATGAAGTAGCTGTGGTTGTCGGTGTAGCCGCATATAGCCGAAGGCGAAAAAAAAATATTTACGCCATGGTGTGAAGACAAAAACTGTAATTGTTAGCATCTTGCACCTTGTAGATGTCAGAGGATGCCATTGGGGACGTCTTGCATATGTCAGAGGACGTCGTTGGCGATGAGGCCACCACTTTGGTTGGTCCTTCTGCGCCGTATAGCGGTCATCACAATAGTGATGCCGGGTTGATGCAGTCGTTGTAGTCGTACATGACGTGATCGATGCCGTTGTCGGTGACGCGGTCGTTGCCGTCGTAGAGGACACGGTCGATGTCGTCGATGAAGCGTCTTGCAGATTAATCTGTCAGAGGATGCGAGGTGTCCATCTATGTAGACGAGTCGGCAGCGGCAAGTTGATGAAATGATGTAGAATCGGCGAAGACGATCGTCCTGGAGAGCTCGGCGACTTGACTTGGACTCCGCGAAGACGTCGCAGATGATCGGCCGGTGTCTTGATGCAGGTGTGCAGCACAGGCGTGTGCACATGTTGGCGACGAACAGCATCAGGCCCTTGCTTCTTGTGAAGTAGGCGATGCAGATCGATCCATGGATGAGGCCGGATGGTATGATGCTTGTTGACGTTGTCTGCTCCTGTAACACCTGCCGCATTGCTCCTGACGATCATATGGTTTTCTGTGGCTAGCTAATAGATCTAAAACTAATTATTAGAAAACGCATCTAATGATATGCGGTAAACTAATCTGTAAATGATTGGAGAGGCTAGCTAGCTAATGCGGTGCGGTGCCCCAGGGAGAAATTGATCTCATCTCCCTGGGGCAGCGCGGATGGAACCTAGCTGGAACCGAGGATCGATCGACGTTTGTCTACGGCTCTGATACCATGTAGAAAATCTAATACGTTGTATTTTGGTATTTTCTGATATATTGGATCGACCCTCTCATGGGGTATATATAGGAGTACATAGGGGATAGAGACTTGGAGTACAATACAAATAAGAGTAGATTTATCTCTAGGATTCTATCTCTAGGACTCTATCTTATCTCTAGGATTCTATCTCTAGGATATATCTTATCTCTATAATTTGTATTTGACTCTTATCTCTAACTACCATATTATACTTCTAACAATGAGAAGCAATTGTTATCCACCTGAAAGAACATGTATGTCAAGACATTTGAGGATGTGGACGAGGAGCTGAGGCAACATTCTTGAATTGGTTGCATTTGTAGTGGCACAACCGCTGTCACTGTCGTTACACATGTATTAGTACTACGATTACAGAATCTTTCAACTATTTTTGCACCGGCAAGAGTCTTGTCCATATAGTAGAACTACACCATCTCTACCTAAAACTAAGATTCTGAAATCATAGCATGCAAGACATTGAACATTGAACTTGCCAAATTTTGTGCGTATGTCATATATAGTTATAGTTTGTAGGGATAAATACAAAACTCTCGAACCCTTGAATTGCCCTGTTTTCCCATTGCTATGCTTTTGCGTAAGGTGATCACCTGATGATTGCAAATTTGGGTGATCCGTGTGCTGTTCTATGCCCAATTGCAGTCCAACTCACCACTGACTGGAAACCAAATACTATTCCAGGTGAGCCTCTGAATTTTAGAGATGTAACGGGATTGTGGCGTACTGATATAGTTGGGCCGAATGGAATTGTCACGTACATGCGGGCCCTTATTAGTTGGGCCGGAATGAACATGCGGCCGACGATTATTGCCCGATGGAATACATGTGGCCCATCTATCCATCCTAGTTGGCGTGCACACGATGATGGTTGACTGCTGGGCCCAGTTGTTGACTTCCACCTTTGCTTGGTTAGCTCGTCCTTTCCTCTTCTTCCAAGTTCCAACCAACAATGGCGGTCCTCAGTTGCATCGCATATTTGCATGCAACGTCGATCTCTCTATTTGCATTGCCCTCTCATCCGCACAACTAAAAACAGCCATCCTCTTCTCTCTGCACCTTCCACACCACACACCTCCTCCATCATATCGATCATGGCTTCCCTCCCTCATGCACGCTGACGCTGCAATGCTCCTCCTCTGCGGCGGCTAGATCATTCATTCCAACAATTAAATTAACAATAATTGAATTGAAGGACATTAATTAGTTTGATCGATGGCGGGTGCAAACGCGTCGACGGTGAAGCCGGTGGTGGCGGCGTGCTACGACAACAACCTGGTGAACTCGCAGGGGATGTTCCTGGGCGACGAGCCGCTGCGCTTCGCCCTCCCGCTCCTCCTGGTGCAGGTCTCCATCATCCTCATCCTCTCCGCCGCCGCCCACCACGTCCTCCGCCGCCTCGGCCAGTGCCGCTTCGTGACCCACATGCTCGTCGGCATCTTCCTCGGCCCCTCCGTCCTCGGCCGCAACCCCCACCTCCGCACCGCCCTCTTCTCCGAGCGCGGCACCTACATCCTCGAGAGCGTCTCCCTCGTCGCCCTCATCCTCTTCCTCTTCTCCATGGCCGTCAAGACCGACCTCACCCTCCTCCGCCGCCCCACCGCCCGAGCCCTCGCCGTCGGCCTCGCCGGCTCCCTCGTCCCCCTCGCCGTCACCCTCCCCGTCTTCCACGCCCTCAGCCCCTCCCTCCCCGCCGACCTCCGCGGCTCCTCCCTCATCACCGAGCTCGCCGTCCGCCTCTCCCTCTCCTCCTTCCCCGTCGTCGCCGACGCCCTCGCCGAGCTCGACCTCCTCAACTCCGAGCTCGGCCGCGTCGCCCTCAACGCCTCCCTCATCACCGACGTCACCTCCTGGTTCCTCCGCGCCTGCTTCGCCGCCGCCTTCCTCATCACCCAGGCTAAGTCCCCGCTCTTCACCGCCAAGGTCCTCGCCTCCTTCGCCGCCTTCGTCCTCTTCGTCTTCTTCGTCGCCCGCCCCGCCGGCCGCTACATCGCCCGCAAGCGCACCCCGCCCGGGGACCTCCTCTCCGAGGGCTCCTTCGTCCTCGTCGTCATCGCCGCGCTGCTCTCCGCGCTCGTCACCGACGTCATCGGCTTCAAGTTTATGATCGGCCCCATGATGCTGGGCCTCGCGCTCCCCGGCGGCATGCCCATCGGCGCCACCCTCACGGAGCGCCTCGACTCCTTCTTCATCGCGCTCTTCCTCCCGGTCTACATGGCGCTCGCCGGCTACCGCACCGACCTGGCGGAGCTGAGCCTGATAGGCGTCAGCGCGGAGCACGAGGAGAAGTTCTGCGCGCTGGAGCTGTTCGTGGCGCTGTGCGTGGCCGGCAAGATGGTGGGGTGCGTCGCGGCGGGGCTCTTCTTCTCCATGCCGTTCCGGGAGGCCACCGTGCTGGCGCTGATGCTCAACATCCGGGGCATCGTGGAGGTGGCCGCCATCAACAACTGGGGGGACACGATGAAGGCGACGGCGGAGCACTACTCGACGCTGACGCTGTCGATGGTGGTCATCACGGCGGTGGCGACGCCGCTGATCAAGCTGCTGTACGACCCGTCGGGGAGGTTCGCGCGGGCGAAGCGGCGGACCATGGAGGAGTCGCGGCCCAACGCGGAGCTGCGGGTGATGGCCTGCCTCTTCAGCGAGGACCACGCGGCGCCGCTGCTGGACCTGATCGAGGCGTCGGGGTCGTCGCGCGACGCCCCCGTGTCGCTGATCGTGCTCCACCTGACGGAGCTGGTGGGGCACGCGGCGTCCGTGCTGAAGCCGCACAGGAAGTCCCGGAGCAGCTGCGGCAACCCGACGCCGTCGGACCGCATCGTGAACGCGTTCCGCTACTTCGAGCAGCAGGCGCCGCTGGGGGCGGTGACGGTGAGCCCGTACGTGGTGGCGTCGCCGTACAGCAGCATGCAGCACGACGTGTGCCTCCTGGCGCACAGCCGCAAGGCCAACCTCATCCTGCTCCCCTTCCACAAGTCCTCGGACGGCGCCCGGAGCACCGCCAACAACGCCATCCGCGGCATCAACCGGTCGGTGATGCAGTACGCGCCGTGCTCGGTGGGCATCCTGATCGACCACGGGGTGGCGGCGGGGTCGGCGTGCGCCACGGCGTCCAACAGCACGCTGCAGCGGGTGGCGCTCTACTTCCTGGGCGGCGCCGACGACCGGGAGGCGCTGGCGTACGTGGCGCGGATGGCGGAGTGCGGTTTGGTGGCGGTGACGGTGGTGCGGCTGAAGCTGCGGGACTGGGTGGGGATGGGGGGCCGCGACGAGATGAGGGACGAGGAGGCGCTGCAGGAGTTCTGGCAGAGGTACAGCTGCGCGGGCGCGGAGAGGGTGGCGTACGTGGAGAAGACGGTGGAGGACGGGGAGGGGACGGCGTCGGTGGTGCGCGCCATGAGCGACAAGTTCGACCTGCTGGTGGTTGGTAGGAGAGAGGGCGGCGGCGACGGCGCGGAGGGGTCGTCGGCGGCGGCGCTGACGAGCGGGCTGTCGGAGTGGAGCGAGTTCCCGGAGCTGGGAGTGCTGGGCGACATGCTTGCCTCCGCCGACTTCGCGGCCAAGGTCTCTATCCTCGTCGTCCAGCAGCAGGCCGCCACCAGGAACGACGCCGATTACTGACTTAATTGGCTAGTCATGCTGATATACTACCACATTCCCTCTGCTCTTCTCTTCTCTGCTCTGCTGCAATATTAGTGTTCTTCTCCAAGTAATCTTGTGTTTTAGGATTTTTGGCGAGCTTCTGTATTTTACTGTACCTAGGATTGCATAATCTTGCTTTGATTCTGGACACAGTCTAGATTTCTATCGCTAGGAATATGTACAAGTATGCATATGATATTGACATATATCATGTTCGTGTAGAGTCAAGTGTTTCTGAACTGAACATCTCATTTTGGAGTTCAGACTGTTATCTCAACAATCAAAAAAGAAAGAGCAATTTTATAGTCTTTGAGTAGGTACTATGAGGTACCACTTTTTCTATTGTAAATTTGGTACCTCTTGGTATCTAAGTACTACGAGGTACTTAAAAAATTAGTGTAAAATTTAGTATCTCATAATACCTCCTCAAGAACTGTAAAATTGCTCAAAAAGAAATCCTTCTTTTGTAATGGACTAGTGTGGCAGTGTTTGGTACTCTCTACAATATGGAGTATTATTGTGCTGGACTGCTGGCGCAAAAAAAAAATGTCGGTAATGCACTAAACATCTCTAACCTGACTAATCCCCCAAGTCGTAATCCTGATCAAGTACATGACGTAGGTGCTACAAACACAAATGACGATGGCATTTGGAGCCATCGACAACTTGCGCCTTTAATCACGGGGGAAAGGAGAACATCAAGTACAGTGCCGACCTACTAGTACAGAGAGTGGCTATTTCAACTGAAGCTCATGCTCATCGGCCGGAGCTGAAGGACAATGGTGAAGGTGTATGGATATTTTTTTTACTGAAATTTGGAAATACCAATAACTGTTATAGATACTGGAGTAGTATATTCTGATATGTCAATATTACTGCGTATGATTGATTGTCTTTCTTTTTTTTTTTTTTGACTACATGAGAACACCAACACGGTAATTATTGAGTCCATCAGGCAAACCATCATAGATGGTCAATGTTGTATATTATGGATAAGCTATCTGAATCAAAGCCTAGAGAGTGTAGTGTACTAGTGTAGTCTCCTCCTTTCCTTCCCACTTGTAGCAGGCTGGTGGGACCCACAAGTCACCTCCTTTCTCTTTGCTTTTCTTCACTCCGAAATTTCCCCGAGTCCGAGTAGAGTAGAGTTCCCAAGCTCCTCTGTCACAGACTCAAGTAGGCAAGTCAAGCAGCAGCCATAGGCCATAGCTGCAGGCCTGCAACTCCCGGGGAAGAGTGGAGTGCTGATACGATAGAGGTAGAGCAAGAAGAAAGCATCCATGGGGAACATCCTCCGGTGCTTCAAGGGAGACGACGATGGCGGTGATCACTATCCCTACTACAAGCCAACCTCCAGGCCACACTACCAGCCTCCTCACTACCATGGTCAACCTGCAGCCCCCCCAGCTCCACTCCAGCAGCAGCATCTCGGCCCCCATGGCGTCACGCCGTCCACCGTCGGCGTCGCCGCCCTGGCGCACGATCTCCTCAACTTCGAATCCACATCCATGGTAACTTCTACACATGCTCCTAGCTACATGCCCTTACTCCCGCTTTCCTCTTTCATTCAGCTTGCAACTGTACTAACTAGAAGAGGTTACTGTAGGTCTGACATTAATCTATCAGCAATTCAGCATGCATTTACATCCTAATTAGAGGTTATCCAATTACAATACAAGGTTTCTTTGGTTGGTTCTATGACAAAAGGTTGGGTTTGGACTTTGGAGTAGGTGTTAATTGCATCACATATGTAACTTTTCTCAGCTTTGAACCCCTCTGCAATTGAAACCAATCTCTTGTTACCGAAGCCAATACTTACAATATTCCTTTTTATTGGATTTATCTTGTTATATGTGATTCATTCAGTCATTTTTGTAAGGGGTTTAGTGTATTGTAAACCAACCTGATTATAAGCACACTTTCGTCTTTTTTTCCCCTCTGTTTCTTTTGGAATACTGATGAATATCTTTTATCTGGACTGAAAAAATATGCTGCATTGCGATACTACCATTTCTGTTAGCACTTGCAAATATGTTCATATTCTAATGGCGCATCATGCCAAGTTCAATTACTTCTTTATTCCCAGTTTACATGTATAAAATAAGTATTATTTGTCCATATTATCAGGTTCCTGATGGCCTCAGTCAGCACGTTGTATCATCCAGGAAAGCACAAGTTAAATGGTAAGGATCAGCTCTAAAAGTCTTTGTAGAGTTGATTTTTTTTTTTTTTAGATTTTGTACGTTTGGTGTACCTACTGATATCAAAATTGCTTTGCTTTGTAGGTTAATTTTTTAAATAAATAAATGATTGGTTACTGTTGTACTAGCTTAAGTTGGGCTTTTTTCTAAATGATTTTATGACTGTGCGGTTAAATGATTTTGATTTGCTATCCTAGGATAGGATGTTCCATACTTGGTTCATATGTAGACAAATCCTTATTTGAGAAGGTGAAAAATATAAAAAAGAACGACATTGAAACATACAAGATTCTGTTCATTTCTAGTAATGGAAATGGGGGTGTCATGCCCTTGATAAAAAAAAATATTGAAACATACAAGCAAAAGTTGATGCACCACTAGTATGGTCTATTTGTCCAGGCTACTTCAGGTGTTGATAAACTAAAACCTTCTCTTTTTTTTAGGGAAGGGTATTTTTTACATGGCCTCTACATTCAACCGGATATATGCAGCCATTTAAATTGGGAAGTTATCCCCACAAACAATCTAATTTGAAATTCACTCATATGAAGATTTAAACTCAGGACCTTGGGGTGCTACTCAGGTCACTGCAACCACTAGGCTACATGCCTTTAGCAAACTAAAACCTTCTGGCAATGGTTAAAACAGAGAGTAGGATAAGAGTACGCAACGGTTGGAGTTTGGGACTAAAAAAAAAATCTTACCAAACGAAATGTATAGTTACATATTCACATGGAAGTTGAAATTGATTAAGATAAATTGTGTTCTTGGCTACATTTCTGGTACATTCTCCAGAAGACTCAGGCTAAATTCGAAATCAGCCATGTTGACGTACAAGCTTCGGTCTTGAATTCTTTTACATATTTTAGTAGGATAGAATTTCAAGTAGCGTAAAGGTATGTTTAATATGGTTCTTGTTCCAATGGTATGTTATACTGTCAGTAACGAACCAGTTTGTCACAAAGCAAATGTATTTGGCAAATCTTGCAACTAGCAGCTAGTATATATGATATTAATACAACTTCCACTGAACAAACTTCAAAGGAATGTTTGATCTGATATCTTAGTTGGAATAATAATAGGTACCAGAAACTGTTGGAGGCGTATAAGAATACAACACCTCCACCAAAAACACCAGCAAATGCTGCTCAGCTAATTGCAAGAGCCCTTAATATGATCCAGAGAGCTGATTTGGAGGTAACTTTGTTTTTCCTATTTTGAAATACTGAATAGTTCAACCCGAGTGACCACAGAACAATTCATGATCAAGGATCGTTTTTTACAAACTGAAATTATCAATCAAAGCAATTCACTGCAATTTGTGTTATTTCTATTGCTTAAATTGGCTATAGATACTCTACTCACCTCGTCTAGAAACTATGTTTCCTCTCAGGGTATTCTTGAATTTTACAACCTTCCGATCCCATCACTCCCCACAGCATCGTCAAACTACCAACCATCCTTGCTACCAGAGGGCGTGCAGTTTGTGCTAAACACTTTGCCGGTACGGTGTGATCAACTATTACAACTATTCTGAATAACTAGAAAGGAAGCCCGCGCTTATGCGCGGGCATCTAATTTAATGTTGCTTGAAATATTACTCTATACATGTGAATATAATATTTGTATATGCGTGACTGTTCCTGATTCTATTCTCAACCTGTTTTTTTGTCAATATTTTGTTTGTGACTATTTTAAATGCTAATTATCCTTGCAACACAAAAATTCTAAACTAAAATTACTTACAACCATGAAATCTTGAATTATATGAAAGTATTATGTTGCAACAATGGAGTTGGCCCCTATAAACTGTCATCTAAACTATATGCTCTTTTTAATACATATCAAATCTTCGTTTTGGGTTCTAAACTTTATGAAATTCATTTTCTTAAGAATAGTTATTGAACTTCATGCAAAAAAGTTCAAATGTTTTGTGCAATTTATATCGGGCTTTGGATTCAACAAAATTTGTTTAAATTTAGCCCAAATTTCGTTTGAATTCCAGTTGTCCTTTCTATTTCTTTTGGAATATTAGAGGCCCATGTTCTATCAATCGTTCTCGAAATGATTTTGATCTCTTAAAATTGGGATGTAAACAGAACTATGTTGAGTGTACAACTCGCTATGGGATAAATGCGTCCTTTCTAAAATCTTGCCTCCAAAATTGAGCCAAAAATATTATAACAGTAGACATAGTGTGTTTTACTTCCTCCGAGATCAATATGTATATGAGACATCAATGTGAGTATGAATTCAGGGACATGTAAAAATTTGATTTGAACTATAAAAAAAAACAGGGGAAAGAAGGCGCATATGTACTTATTGTAGCCATGCATGGAGAATATTTTAGTATTTTATTTGTTAGATAGATCTAACTGTCTAGAACCATCAGTTTATTAGAAATTTTGTGAAAAGAGCATTAAATATCTTTAAACTACTGAATCTAACTAAAAAAACAGGGCAAAAAGGGAATGTGATAAGGAAACGGCTACGGTTCCTGGTTTTGTCCCAATCTTTCAAAATGCTTTGTATGTCTGCAGCGATAATATATATACTGTAATCTCCATTTTAATAACTCAAGAGCAGCAGCAGTATTAAGATGATAGAGATCTCGTCCAGCAAAGTATATAGGGTCAGACACATAAGATCGATAACTCCAGATAAACTAAGCTGAATAGCTCCATTAGATCAAATTTAAACAGATAGATGATTAGGTTTACAATGAATAAACTAACCAAATCTGTAGATAAACTCCACCCGTGCAGCAAGAATGACACACAATCAGAGCAAGAAGACTTCGGCAGAAATCAGAACACGCCCAGGAAATTAATTCCCGATCATGCTCGTCCAAACCAACGCAGCAACAATGGTGGCAAAACGTCAGGCAGATGGAATCACCATCTCCTTCCTGACCTAGGCGGCGGCGGCGGCACAATACAAAGGAAAACTAAAAGCCAATCTCCTAATACAAGGAACATGGCATATATAGGTGGCACAAAGGCCTAGCCAGCTGAACGGACTAAAGCCCAACATGGGCTCCTACACACCGATCCAAATAACAGAGAAAAACCTCATTAATGTAATACCATGATTACTTGGTAATCCTGCCGCTAAGCATGGAAGGAAAGCAGCCACATGCATGCATACATGCGGAGGTTGTGGGAGATGATTTTGTTTTTTTCTGTGGGTCCTCATCTTCTCTCCTCGCATCACGTGGCAGCTTGAGAGCGTTTTTAGGATGCCACATGGCAGCTTGAAAGTGATTTTAGAAAGTTTAATGGACTTTTAGTATATAATAGATAGATAGATAGATAGATAGGTTTATCACCAAGAATCCGACATCACACATTGAACAATGATTTACAGAATTATTGACAAATGCTAACTCTCACATATCACTGATATTATAGGTTTATGACAAGTGCATTGGAGATGGTGATGGATTTACTGCATATGTTCCCACAACGGATCCGAGGGAATCTGCAAATGTGCCATTGGAAGTGCATGAGTTGGTGATAGCAAGAACTCAAGCACGCAAATGTAGGGATTACCAGAGTGCTGATGCTCTTCTAAGCAGCCTTGATGAAGCTGGATACAAGTATGGAAACTGATCTGTTTTGATCCTTATCAGTTAATAGCACAAGATTGCATATCTGAATGACGAATCTTCTAATTTTCCATACAAGAGTTATGGTCCTAATTTTCTGAATATTGTCTTTTCATGGAACAATGCAGGATGCCTAATATAGTAGGCACAGGAAAATAACAGAGCTTAAAAATTAAATTGATTTTCTTCTAATAATTACAGTTAACACACAATCCTTGATATGTATATAGATGCTCTTATTGTCCCCACACAGTTGACACATGCATTTATGCATTTTCGGAACAAAACAGTGAAGATTTTTATAGCAGCTATTCATGATTAAATGTGGACAATAATTACATCAGTTCGATTTGGTTTAATCACATATATGTGCTAGCTTTGCTTGGAGATCACAGGAAAACATGGCTTACTATGAATTTTGATGAGCAGGATAATATCTTGTTCAGATGACGAGGTCCTCGCAAGGAAATACAGAATAAGAATGAGGTAGGTATCTACGTTGCACCTCTAGATCGAATAAAAATTTGATGTACTACTGGGAGGGGTGAAGTGCATGATCTTTTATAATTTCTATATTAAAGGGGAATTGATGCACCGGAGCTTAAGATGCCCTACGGGAAGGAATCACGGACTGCGTTGGTGAAACTAATTGGTGGGAAGAGCGTCAAAATTTATGTATATGATCTGGACCAGTTTGGGCGCTACGTTGGTGATATCTATTGCAATAATTTGTTCATTCAGGTGAAACATAACCTATTTCATCAGTACCTCCACATGTATCATGATTTTACTGCTTCAATTCTTATGAGAGAAATTATGTGCTCTCTTTGAGTCCTTCAGGAGCAAATGTTGAAGAATGGCCACGCATGGCACTTCAAGACTTATGATAAACGCCCAGAGTTTGCAAGAGTAAGAGATTCAACTATATTGTGTGTTGTTACTTGTTTTGCTCTGACACCTTTTTTTTTTACATAAACTTTGTCGAGTCATGCTTACATATGTTGTTACTTCTGGGTAATAAAGAGTTGTTCACTTACTCCCTGATTATGTAGTGGGAGAGAGAGGCAAGAGCTGCAAACCGAGGGCTTTGGGCGTCAGGGAATCCTGAGAAACCATGGGATTGGAGAAGAGACCAACGCAACGCAAGACAGGACGCCATCCAGGTGTACTGAAGTTGAGTCTCCAGCTCTCATTTGGCCACAAATGTGCATATATGTCTAGTTGGGTAACGTTGCTGTTGAGTAGCTTGCTGACAATGAATGTGTCAGGAACCAAAAGCCAAAATGTATGTATGGTTTGTGTTGTACAAAAGAGATTATATATCCAGGACCAGGAGTCAGCTGTGCCGTGTGAAGTAACCTGAGAATGTAGAGGTGAAATGTGGTCAATGCAAGTGAGCTTTGTTCAGAAACAAGATCAACAAGGCCGATTCTCCGCTGCAAAGCAAAGTTGAGAAGTAAGCTGTATATGCAATATTGAGCTAGCTAGCTAGCTACGGTTGTTATTTGAAGCCAAAACCGTAACTTATTCAGACAGCCCCGCTCGATCGTCAGATAAAAGGCCAGGACCAAAGAAACAAGATTGAAAGCCGAAGGAGGGATTCGATCAATGGAGGGCGGCTTGTCGATCAATTGAGTGTGTTGCCATTGCCAAGCCGTGCCAGCTTAACAGGAGGTTTGTGATTGCCATTGTCAAGCGTGGCATCTTCATCTTGGTGCTAGACTTGAAGGTTAAGCGGAGTGACGCCTCAGAAGCGGAGGAGCCAGTCCGTATGCTCCGTGGCTTGAAGGCAAAATCACATGGGCAGGTCATCCAAAACATAGGTATATTTGATTGCACTACCGTTATGGTCAGTGTGCATTTGGTCAAATCTGCCGGGGGCCATGTTAGACTAGCCACAAAGATTCTTTTTTCTTTGTTAATTAGCTTCTTATATATATAGCCTATGCAACTTTATTTAATTGCTACTTGTTTAGAGATAGTAACATATTTCCAGAGAAAGCTTTCACAATAATTACCACTGTTGAGAAGTCGAAAACATATATATAGCAGTAGAACAAAGAGAATGAATGAAAATAAGTACAACATCCAAAAGAAGCATCAGAAGGATCAGACAATTACTGGTGCAGATTGTCTGACGGGGAAGAAATAGCTTATTCTACATGTGTGTGTCTTGGTTGGAAGTGAACCAATCACTTGAAGAGATATATATATATATATATTCCTTTCTGTTTAAATAATTGCACAAATCATGAAGCACTTGAAGGGATATTTAACTGCAACTGCAATCCATCCTTTATTTGTGCTTTAAAAGTTGTGCATTTCACAAGAAGTGAAGCATAGAAGCGCCTCCAAACACAATATCATCTGGTTTATACTCTTCCATCATCATCTGCTTTATACTCTTCTATCCACCAATCACAGCTCTCAACAAATTGTTGTCTACTTTCTAGTTCTACGGTTCTACCAATAGTCATTGCAGGAGCAAGAACCATCTCTAAAACAATGAAATCGATTGTTATCTCGGACAATGATCTCCCGATGAGTTATCCTCGATACGAGTTTAATTGCAGTGTGACAGTCACTGCAAACTCTGAGGTTCTTGGTGACCCTAATGGTCTCCCCTGGTCCAGTGATGAGAAGGTTAAATGCAATTGCTAGTTTCTCACTATGATGCACTAGTGTGTGCTCCTTCTCTTCATCTTCAACATCAAACATCACCACTTCTGTTGTTGGTTCATAACCCATGGTTTTCATTTCCAATCCTAATTCGTCGAGCTTTTTGTAAATCTGATCTGAAAGAGGATGCGACTTGTCTCCGACACGGAATTCATGGACCTTACCTTCAAACTCAACCCAGCTGCATGCAGGAACCTTCTCGACCCCTTTTGCTTTCATGTCCAATCTAAGCTTCGCTGCATCCTCCCATCTGCCTCTGTTAGAGTATATGTTGGAGAGCATTACATAGTTCCCAGAATTCCAGGGCTCCAGTAGAATGAGCTGCTTCAAAACATGTTCAGCAAGCTCCGTGTTTCGGTGAATCTTGCAGCCACCAAGAAGTGCACCCAATATAACAGCATTTGCTGGCATTGGCATGTCATCAACAAGTTGATGAGCCTCCTGCAACAACCCAGCGCGACTGAGCAGATCGACCATACAACCGTAATGCTCAATCCTAGGGCTGATGTGGTATAACTTAGTCATGTTATGGAAATACCGTCGCCCATCTTGAATGAGGCCAGTGTGTGTACAGCTGCAGAGCAAGCCAATGAAAGTATTGTCATTCAATTTCACGCCAGACTTCTCCATCTGACCAACAAGGGCAAATGCAATCTTTTCATGGCCAGTCATGCCAAGCCCCAAGATCATGGCATTCCAAACAATAATGTCCTTCTTCCTCATTTGCTGGAACACCACCCATGCCTCGACCGTGCTCCCACACTTGGCGTACATATCAATCAATGCAGTCCCTAGGACTGGATTGTCAAGAAACTCATCCCAGTCCACCATCCTGATTGCCTGCCGTCCCAGATCCAATGCACCCAACCTTGTGCAGGCTGATAGCGCCCCAGCTACTGCATAGCAATCTGGCTTCATTCCCTCTGCCTGCATTGCAAGGAAAAGGTCCAGAGCCTCTCGTGGGTGGCCGTTGGAAGCATATCCCCCAACCATGGCGCCCCAGGCCACTGCATCCTTGTGCCGCATCTTGTCAAACACCTCCCTTGCCTTTGCCATCTCCCCACACTTGACATACAAATCTACCGCCGCAGTGGCCACGAACACGCTCTGTGCAACGCCCTCCTGCTCGGCAGCCCTCCAAACAGTCTCCCCAGTTGCCAAATCCGCAATCCGAGCACACGCAGTCAGGACACGCACGGCCGTGAAGCTGTCCGGTCGCATACCATTCGCAAAAGCATTCCTTGCGACATGGACGGCTTCCCTGAGGTCCCCAGCATCCATGTAGGCAGTGATGAGAGCGGTCCAGGGGACGGTGCTGGGGTGTGGCATTTCGTCGAACACCCTCTGGGCTCGATGTAGGAGGCCGCATTTTGCGTATAGGCTGAGGAGGGAGGTGAGGACGTGGGGGTTGGTGTGGGAGGGAAGCTTGAGGGAGCGCGCGTGGAGCTGCTCGCCCGCGCGGAGAGGGTGCGGAAGGCGGGAGGCCGACTTGAGGGCGATGGGGATGGTGAGGTGGGAGGGGTTGGGGAGGAGGCAGTGGACGCGGAGCGCGTGGAGGTGAAGGGCGGAGGAGGTGAGGGCGCGGAGGAGGAGCGAGGAGAGGCCAGCGAGGAGGTCGAGGCGGAGGAGGCGGGCGTGGAGGAGCTTGACGGTGAGCGGCGGGAGGCGGTTGCTAGGGGCGACGCCGGCGAGGAGTAGCCGCCTGATGGCATCGCCAGACATAAATAAGGGGGTGTTTGGATATAGGGTGTAAAAAAAAATTTTCTTGTTTCATCGCCTATTATATAGAGTGTCGTAGCATTGATAAAAAAACTAATTATAAAATCTGTCAGTAAACCGCACGATGATTTATTAAGCATAATTAATCTGTTATTAGCGAATGCTTACTATAGCACTCCATTGTCAAATCATGTAATAATTAGGTTTAAAAGATTCATCCTGTAAATTAGTTGCAATTTGTGCAATTAGTTGTTTTTAACCTATATTTAATCATTTATGCAGTTGTTCAAACGTTTGATATGACAGGGTGAAAATTTCTAAAATGGTATATAAACCGGGTCTAAATAAAGCGCCAAAGCCAAGCAGTCAACGAATGAACAAATTTAGTCAAATATTGGAATATCTCTTCAAATAATGAAGAAAAAAAAAGAGCAGATCGGAATTTTTACATGTTGCCTATTTTGATCTTGGAACGAAATTTCATTGACCCATGTCTAACACGACATAGTCCTTCTCTTCGACTCTCATCGGTAGCGGCGGCGCATCAACGGCGACGATGCAGCCTTCTCTCTCCAAAGGCGCCATTGCCGCCTCCTCCTCCTCCTCCTCCTCGCCACCTTTGGCGTACAGCACGTCCTCCTCCACGTCGTACAGGTTGGCCGTCCTCACCTCCTGCGCCAGCGCGCACGGCGCGCAGCACAGCCACTTGCCGTAGTCCGCCGCCGTGGCCCGCCCGCCGCACATGGACCAGCGGTGCGCTGGCAGCCCGAAGCGCCTCCGCATCTGCGCGCGCCAGAACCCGCCGTACGTGAGGCCCAGCACGGACAGCAAGGCGCCCGCGGCGCCCACGACGAACCGCAGCGTGTCGTCGTGGACGTTGAGCGCCGCCACCGCGAACACCAGCACCGGCGCCGCGCACAGCAGCGCGAACGTGAAGACGTGCACGTACATGTTGCCGAGCCCCAGGCGCTCCATGTTCCACCCGAACACGCAGAACGTGCACGACAGCGACAGCGCCGCCACCGTCGGGTCGTCGCCGACGTCGAACAGCCCGCCGGCCCACTCCGGCTTCGCGACCACCGCCCTGTTTCTGTTGCTGTCACACTGCGCCGTCACCGCGATCGCGTTCGCCTCGTCGACCTGCGAGTTCAAGTTCTCCTCGTCGTCGGTGGACGCCGGGATCAGCACGATCTTCCGGCCGAGCGGGCCGTACACCATGTACAAGGCGGCGACGATGGGGAAGCCGAGGCCGAGCGCCATGCAGAGGTTGACGGCCAAGTCCGGGCGGTTGTCTCTTCCGAAGAACCAGAAGAGCGCGCAGTAGCCGTACTGCGCGAAGCACGTGGCGTGGAACAGCAGCACGACGGCGGCCACGTGGAGGCGCTCGCGGCGCAGGCCGGCGGCGCCGTTCTTGCAGTAGAGGGCACGGAGCTCGGCGACGTCGGCGGCGCGCCATCGGAGGAGTAGCGCGAGGTGGTGGCAGAGCTTGGGATGCTGGTAGACGCACATGATGGTGAAGAGCGCGTTGAGCATCTGGTTGGCCACCTCGGTCCATCGGCGGCGGCGCGAGGCGGCGGGCACGGCGGAGTTGAGCGCGCCGGTCATGAGGAGGAAGACGAAGGCGACGCCGCCGGCGACGAAGGCGAGCCAGATGAGCAGAGCCGCGTTCATTGGGTGCTTGGCCCACGCGAGGCACTTGGCGCGGAGGGCGCGCCAGTCGACGGAGCGGACGAACGCCGGCAAGCGGCGGGAAGCAGCAGGATTGTTTGTGGTGCGGAGGGAGGCGAGGCGGGTGAGGAAGGCGGCGCCGGAGAAGGAGAACCATGGCGCCTTGGACGGCGCTGCCCGGAGGAAGTCGAGGAGCCTCTCCTTCTTCTTCTCCTTGTGCTTCTTGTGCTGCTCCTGCTTCTGCAGCCCATCGTTCACTGGTTCTTGATGCTGTTCTTGTGGTTCCATGTTGATCGATTTGTAGTTTTTTCTTGTGGAGTGAAGGAGTTGCAGAAAATCTGGTAGTAGTAGCTAGCTGCAGCAGATCGAGTACGTAGCAGGAGCAAGCTCGAAATCAAAACCATGGAACTGATCAACAAATATATATGCATGCAATGCAAATAGTTGACGAAAGAAAGGCAACATTGTCAAATTTGGCAGAGCGAGCAGGTCAGCGTCAGCCACAGTTTGCTGCTAGTTCAATTACTGCGCTCGTGTTGTTTAATTACCAGCCGGATTGGATTGACCGAGCTGGATCGGTCAAAACAGTTAAGCGTGACTGTATATTACTCCCCGTCCTAAAATAAAGCACGGTTTTACACTATTTATATTCAATATTTAACTGCTCGTCTTAAAAAATTGTGATTAGTATTTTTGTTATTATCATATGATAAGATATGAACATTATTTTATGTGTGACTATTTTTTAAAAAAGAAAATTATAAATTTTTAAAATAAAACGAATATCAAACGTTGGACACGAATATTCAAGGCTGCACTTATTTTGGGGTGGAGTTGGTAGTAGTAGCTCTATGTAACAAAACGACTACATAGTACAGACTACTAGAACATATAGGCTGTGGTCTTATCCCATCTTTCCCAACCCACTTCCCGCGTTTTCTACGCACACGTTTTTCAAACTGCTAAACGGTGCATATTTTACAAAAAGTTTTTTATATGAAAATTACTTAAAAAATCATATTAATCTATTTTTAAGTTTTTTTTGGCTAATACTTAATTAATCTCACTATAATCGTGTGTTTTGTTTTTCGTGTCGGGAGGCATGGTTGGGCGAACACACCCATAGTACATACTGTATCTTCTAAAATGACTAGTATTACTCCAGAAGACTTCCAAGAATATGTATGGGCGTCCATTGTCTTCTATACACGCTCACTCATGTTCAGGAATCAATGTTGGCTTGCCATGACTTTCTATTGCTTGTTTTGTTGGCCCTATAACTGAAGCACAACCTTGATCGGGAATAAGTCATCTTTTGTTGCCTTAAATAAGTTCAGCACAACAAAACAGAACAGCTGAACAGATCACCTGTCGGCGTGCTCTGTTCAACATTTTCATCCCTATTTTGATCCGCTAAGTTATAGGCCAAAGCTGGATTTCATAAACTTTTACTTCCACTGCTCTAGTTCTGTACCGCTACTCCCTAAGATTAATGAAATTCAGGTGGGGAATCTCTCCCCCCTTTGACCAGTCTAAAAAAACTTTTACTTCTTAAAATTGGCTTGATTTATTTTTGATACTGAGCTTCTTTTTCAGGTTATGGCTGCAAAGCAGCCAAAAGTCTCTTTCAAGTTATTTTTTTAGACAGGTCTCTTTCAAGTTATTTCAAGTCCATATAGTCAGGCAGGTGTACAGTCTCAAGCATGCTGCAATTATAAATACTTTCAGTTTACAGATGGCCAATAACGACGTTTCCCTATTCACAGTTGGCGCTCTACAACATTAGAGGAACAATTGGTTCATCATATGATAGTTGATCATGTTATCACACATAATAACTTACGCAACAATGGACAAAACTGAAACAAACCTTCTAAGATTTCCAAACTACGATTGCTAACAATTGTACAATTCAGTTCCTTCTGAAACTTCAGAAGCTATACTGAAGGTTTTAGAAGGATTCTAAGTTCTAACTGAAACTACAATATCTTTGTAGAACCACCCCAAGTGAGTTTCCTGAAACACAAGCCACACTGGGCAAACTGAAATAATGAGATATAATTGCATTAGAGATTCACTATTTCCAAGGTGCAATTGCAGCTGGGAACGGATTACAAATATACAATCCCTTCAAAATCCTGTGGCATCTTTATGCCAGCAGTATGCCTATGTACACCCAAACTCCAAAGAATGAACTTCCTCTCGATCACAACCAACAAAAAGAAATGGAGAAAGATGAGAGAATTCAGTCATCTAGCTAAGTAGCTATTGAATCTGTAGCCTTTTGTATGCATTTTCTGTGCCTCACTAACGAATGAATCCCCTGGTGTAGAGAAGAATGAGCAAAGAAACCAAAGTGACAACATTTATCAGTCTCTTCACCTTCTCCACCGTCCAGCTTCCATCCGACAAACTGGCCGGTATCTCATCATCATCCACAATCACCACCGATTCCGGAAGAGGCGAACCCATGATCTTCTCATCATGAACTGCACTGCATTCTTCTTCAGATTTATCACCTTCAACGACGACTTGCTCCACCACAACCTGTACAGCCGGTGGAACCATCTCCTCATGAACAATCACCACATGATCATTTGATCCCTCTGATGCTGCCATGATCATCGTGTCCGGTGGTTCATGGAATTGGACATGGTGTGACGCCAGCAACGGTAGCCTCTTCTCGTCTTCAACGTCATCGACAACAGGAAGCTTCTTGTAGAACGTCTCGCAATCGATGTGGTAGAGGCTCTCCGTGCGCACCTCCTGCGCCAGCGCACACGGCCAGCAGAAGAGCCACCGGGCGTAGTCCGTCACCGACGGCGAGCCGCAGCACGCCGTGCTCGCCGGAAGCCCGAAGCGTTCTCTCATCTGGATCCTCCAGTAGCCGCCGTAGAGCAGGCCGCACACGCAGAGCAGGGCCCCGGCGCCGCCGACCATGTCGCCGATGACCACGTCGTGGATGTGGAGCGCCGACACGCCCATCACCCACAGCGGCGCGAAGCACAGAAGCACGAACGTGGCGGTGTGCACGAACATGCTGCCGAATCCGAGCCGCTCCATGTTCCACCCGAAGGCGCAGAAGGTGCACGACAGGGAGAGCCACCACGCCGTCGCGTCGCCGCCGCAGTCGAACATGCCGCCGGCCCACTCCGGCTCGACCACGGCGTGTCCCGTGCATTTGTGTTGGCTCACCGAGTCGAAGGCGTTGGGGCACGCGAGCTCGCCGTAGTTGTCTTTTCCGAGCGGGCTGCACACGGTGTACACGACGGCGACGACCGGCGCGACGACGCCGAGCACGAAGAACCCATTCTCCACGAGCTCCGGCCGCGTCTTCTTGGTGTACCCCCAGTACAGGCCGCAGAGCACGTACTGGCAGGCGACGGTGAGGTGGAGCAGCGCGACCACGACGGCCATGTGGGCGCGCTCGCCGTGGCGCGGGCCGGCGCCGTCCTTGAAGTAGGCGGCGCGGAGGTCGGCGGCGTCGGCGGGGCGCCAGCGGCAGAGCAGGAAGAGGTGGTGGCAGAGGACGGGGTGCTGGTAGAGGCTCATGAGCGTGAAGAGCGCGTTGAGAACCTGGTTATTGATCTCGATCCAGTGGTTCCTCGCCGCCGGCGTGGGGAACGCCCCGTCGAGCAGGCCGAGGAGGAGCAGGACGAGCATGGCGCCGGAGACGGCGACGCAGAGAAGCCAGAGGAGCATGGCGATGTTCATGGGGTTGGTGATCCAGTCCTTGGTCGCCGAACGCACAGAGCTCCAGTTGATGGCGATTCCGGCGGAGAGGTGGTCGTCGGCGGCATTGCGGCGCCACGGTTTGAGCTGCCTGAGCCAGTGCGCGCGCTGTGGCTTGTCGAGGAGGAGGGGCTCGGCGAGCGGTGGCGCAGGCTGGGCGCGGTAGTTGCTGAGCATCGGGGCGTTGCCATTCTCTGCGGTTTGTGCATCGTCGTCACAATCACAAGCAAGAAGCATTGCAAAATTGCAATTCGCAAAGCCCCCTTCTCGTCCACCTGCATTTCAGGAGAAAAAGAAAACAGATGAAATTTCAGGAAAAATCTACAATGGACACAAGAATCTGGACATGGGAAAAGAAAAGAGGGGATTTTGTCGAAAAGCAGCAAGGAAGAAGGGGAGGAGAGAGTTTGGAGAGCTAAGTCTTACCAGAAAGGAGACAAGGCTGCAACTTGCAACTTTCTGTTTGATCCACTCTTATTGGATCCACAACTGAATATAATTTGTTTTTCAGTTGAAAAGAGGGGTTCTTGTACAAGCAAGCAAAGCAATGGCTCTCCCAAAATTTTGGAGCTTGTAGAGTTTTTGCAGTCCGGTGTCATCGTGGGTTGACTTGAGACGGTCAAGTCAGTTCAGGTCAGACTTGGGTGGCGCTGCTTATATGTTGCAGTAATTAGGAAGGCAACAGAGACATCTTCTTCCAAGTTCCAAGTGAAGTGGACAAGTCCTATATTAGGAAGAAAGGCGTTGAGCTGCCTGCCATTCTGGACCCTGTTGCTGCATGTGTGATTCATGAGGAAAATACAGACAAGGCCTTCCTTTTCTTCTCCAGCCAGATGGGATATGCCAAAAAAAAAACATTATATTTAATTTAAGATGTATAGTCTACAGGCATTAACTGGAGTAGGGTGGTACTTGAATCAGTGAAGTGACTGGAGCTGGAGGTGCTGGGAGAGGGACGGACAACAGTTGATGGTCCCATAATCTCACGGACTCATTCAACAAAGGTAAATAGGCCCATCTTGCTCCCTGCAATTCCGTTCCCGTGCAGTTGCGTTAGTATTACAGTTACCCCACACAGAAAATTAAAAGAAACGAAATTTCTCTCAAGGAACAACTGAGAGAGAGAGATCACACAAACAACTTCCTTGGACTCATGAGATCGAGCAGCGACGGCGGCATGTTTCCTTGGACTCACCGCCGCCACCTCCTCCAATCGCATTCTCCTCTCCACCTGCTGCATTACTGCACCTCCTCCACCTCCATCTCCAGGGATCCCTTCGCCATCGCCTCCATGGCCTCCTCCTCCTCCTCCTCTTCACACCTCCACGCGCACTCCCTTAAGCTGGGCACGCTCGCTCACACCTTCAACATGAATCACCTCCTCATCTACTACGCTAGGCGGGGCCTTCTCGACTCAGCACTCAAGGTGTTCGACGAAATGCCGCAAAGGAACCTCGTCTCCTGGACAGCCATGGTCTCTGCCTCAACGGGCAATGGCGCGCCCCACCTGGGCTTTCGTTTCTTCGTTTCCATGATCAGGAGCGGCTTCTGCCCCAACGAGTTCTCGCTCGCAACCATGCTCACTGCCTGCCACTCCATGGTGGCCCATTCCTCCAATAAGCTCCTCATCGCCCTTTCGCTCCACGGTGTTGCCGTCAGAGCTGGCCTGGATAGCAATCCTTTTGTGGGGAGCTCTCTGCTGCTCATGTACGCAAAGCATGGCCGCATTGCTGCTGCACAGCGTGCATTCGCACATATCAGGAACAAAGATTTGACGTGCTGGAATGCCATGCTCGAAGGATATGTTTTGAATGGTTTTGGGCATCATGCCATTCGTACGGTGCTCCTGATGCATCATTCTGGGCTTGCACCTGACCGGTACACCTATATTTCTGCTGTTAAGGCTTGTTCAATCAGTGCGCAGTGGGATCTTGGGCGACAGCTTCACTGTCTTGTCATCCACAGCATGCTCGAGTCCAATACCTCGGTCATGAATTCCCTTGTTGATATGTATTTCAGAGCCAGACAGAAGGAAACTGCTGCTTCTGTCTTTCGCAAGATTAGACAAAAAGACACCGTGTCTTGGAATACCATGATTTCAGGTTTTGCGCATGATGAAGACGACAAGGCAGTTTTTGGCTGCTTGATTGACATGTCACGAATCGGATGTAAACCTAATGAGGTTACTTTCTCTGTCTTGTTGAGGCTGAGTGGTGCTAAAGAGAATGAATCATTGGGCCTTCAGATCGTTGCCCTTGCCTACCGTCATGGCTATACTGACAATGTTCTTGTAGCAAATGCAGTAATCAACATGCTATCCAGATGTGGATTGCTCAACCGTGCATATGGCTTCTTCTGTAGTCTCACATCCACAAACATTGTGACATGGAACGAGATGATTGCAGGTTATGGTCTCTTCAGTCACTCTGAAGAAACAATGAAGCTCTTCCGCAGTTTGGTTTGCTTTGGAGAAAGACCTGATGAGTTCACCTACTCAGCTGTTCTGTCTGCCTTCCAGGAAGCTCAAGGTGCAAGGGATCATGAGCAAATCCACGCAACTATTCTGAAACAAGGTTTTGCCTCCTGTCAGTTCGTGTCCACTTCACTGATCAAGGCAAATGTAGCAGCGTTTGGGTCAGTTCAGATTTCACTAAAAATCATCGAGGACGCTGGCAAGATGGAGCTGGTGTCATGGGGAGTCGTTATCTCAGCATTCCTGAAGCATGGCCTGAACGATGAGGTCATTTTCCTTTTCAACTTGTTTAGAGGTGACTCCACCAACAAGCCTGATGAGTTCATCCTGGCAACCGTCCTAAATGCCTGTGCAAATGCTGCATTGATCAGGCACTGCAGATGCATCCATTCGCTTGTTCTCAAGACAGGTCATTCCAAGCACTTCTGCGTAGCTAGCGCTGTTGTTGATGCCTACGCGAAATGTGGTGAGATTACCTCTGCAGAGAGCGCTTTCACCGTTGTTTCATCAGGAACCGACGATGCCATCCTGTACAACACCATGCTGACAGCTTATGCCAACCATGGTTTGATCCACGAAGCTCTCAACCTCTACGAAGAGATGACAAAGGCTAAATTGAGTCCAACACCAGCCACATTCGTTGCCATTCTGTCAGCCTGCAGCCATTTGGGGCTAGTCGAGCAGGGGAAGCTTGTGTTCAGCACCATGCTGTCTGCGTATGGCATGCATCCAGCAAGAGCCAACTACGCCTGCCTGGTTGATCTCCTGGCAAGAAAGGGGCTACTCGACGAGGCGAAGGGTGTGATCGATGCAATGCCGTTCCAACCATGGCCTGCAGTTTGGAGGTCGCTGGTGATCGGTTGCCGGATACATGGGAACAAGCAACTTGGCGTGCTTGCGGCAGAGCAGATCCTGAGAATGGCGCCGAGCAGCGATGGCGCTTATATTTCGCTGTCAAACGTGTATGCTGACGATGGAGAGTGGCAGTCTGCAGAGGAGACCAGGAGGAGGATGGTTCAGAATCACGTTCAGAAGTTGCAAGGGTACAGCAGGATTGAGATGTAGTAGGAATGTTCTATATATATTTTAGATTGGCTAACAGTAACTACTGATTGCTGAACGGAATTGCTAAAAAAAATGTGAATACTTCCATGTGTCCATGTTAGATGTTGGAGGAAGCATAGACTGAACGTGAATACTTCTTTCTTGTAACAATGTTTGGAAGAAAGCAAGTAAATCCTGGAAACATGTTGGATATACTGTAGTTTGGGTATTTGGTGGGCAATGCTAGTATATCCAGACAGGAAGTTAATGTATTCTTAGCATCCTTAACAAGAAAATGTTGATTTCCAAATAAGAACCATCCAACAATCAGATTACCAGTTCGAGAGGAAACAGGGATCAGAAACCTCGAATTCATTTTTTCCCCTTCTTTTCAAAGTAGTGCTCACTAAAGCAGCAGGTAATACATTTCATTCATATCATCAGGCATACACATGCCTAGCTAACAATGACAAATATGAACTAACTATTCTCAGCCCACATACATCTTCCTATTCCAGCTGCCTCTTTTTAAACTGGAAAAGCCAGCCATTCATGTTTCACACCTCTGCAGGTGAACACACTAAGGCTATTGCATTTTGATTCAACAACCGCAGCTTATTCTTCGCCCTCTGCAGGTGAACACACTAAAGCTATTGCATTTTGATTCAACAACCACAGCTTATTCTTCGCTCATATTAGTTGCGGGAGGATCTGAACCCATTGCTGTAATATCTCCAAATTCCTTTGTCTCTGGAGAATTACACACTGCAGAGTTCTTTGGTGTCTCCTTCATGTTCGTAGCTTCCCCATTAGGTTCCGTTCTTGGTGACTCCTCCTTTACGACCCTAGCGTCCACGTCAGGTTGTGGCACTGCAGTGTCACCAGCTGGCTCCTGCTTTACACCCCTATCTTGCTCATTAAGTTGAGAAATTACAGTATCTCTGGCTGGCCCAAGTTCTACACTTCCAGCTTCCTTACAAGCTTGCAGCATTGCAGTATCGATGAATGGCTCCTGCTTTACACTTGAAGCTTCCTCTTTAGGTTGCAGAATTGCAGCATCGATGGATGGTTCCTGCTTAACACTTATAGCTTCCTCATTAGGTGGCACCACTGAAATATCTCTGGATGGCTCCTGTTCTACTCTAGCTTCATCATCAGGTTGCACCAATGCAGCGTCACTGTGTTGGTTCTCCTTATCAGGTTGTACCATTTCAATATCTCTAGGTGGCTCAGCTTCTACTCTTTTAGCTTCCTCACAAGGTTGAAGGAACAGAGTGCCACAAGATGCCTCCTGTGTTATTACTGTTGGCTGCATTAGGACGTCAGAATCGTGAGCATCTCCAGCCACTCTAGCTTCATCCTTTTCCACAACAGCTTGACCATCCTTCTTCATGAATTTCCTCTTGTTCCATTTCTTCTTGAAACCACCTTTCTTTATTTTAAGTGGTTTGGGGGTTTCAATTGGCATTTTCTCTACCTCCTTACCTACCCTTTTACCAGGAACTACAATATATTTTGTCGCACCATTTGCAGAACCCTCTGATTGACCTGCACCAAGCAATGCCCATGCATGACCCAATGTTCACCATAATAACACACAAACAAGAACATAGCAATGTTAATTTTAACAGTGAATAGCCTGGATAATATAAAAAATAAAAATAAGACCCTTAGAGAAGAACAGAACAATACCTTGAATTGCCAGAAGAGCAGTTCGAGCAGCTTTTATCTCTGCATCTTTCTTTGTTCTGGCTGCAGCACCAATATATTGTATTCCACCAATCTCTACAGTGCATATGAAAGGAGCTAAGCCTGAGGCTGATTTGGTGCAAATATAAGATGGAATGGCATAATTCATCTTCTGTGCATACTCCTGAAGAAGATTCTTGCACAGCCCAGTCTCTTGCTGAAAACATATTAATATGTGTAAAAAAATGCACAGTGATCCAGGAAAGAGATTATAACACTATGCTAAGTTTAGTCAGCCTGATTCCTAAGAACTAAAGAACATCCAAATTATCTAAATCCTGGCAGTACGAGTTCAGTAGCTATTAAACGACTAATTTCCTATTGTATTCATGGGAATAACCTAGTAGAGTTGTAAGCTTGAGAAAATACAAATAAATCATGACAGAAGACAACAATAAAGACTTTCTGCAATCTCCTACCTGGCCGATCTATACAAATACCCTCCCTTCTTGCTCACTGGGTCCTAACTTTAGCCGACAATCTAGTGATCTACAAAGCCGAAAGCTCTGAGTATTCCTGGAGTTATAGTCCATGGTTTGCCTTTTCTGTCTCTGTTTTTATAATTCTTATGCCGTTCTTCAGATTTCTGAGAATTCAAAACCAACAACTGTATTGAAAGTTTGAAACAAAAAGACAATTACAATGCTTTCTAATAATCATCTACTACAGCAGCAGGTCCCAATAGCCCTTGCTTGCACAATGCTCCAATCAGCTGCCCCAACACTGGTGCATCGTGCACAAATAGTGGCTCCAACAGTAACTCCTGTGACTGTGTGGCACCATCACCTGCCTGCAGCAAGCCTATCAGCTCCGACAATGCTGGTGGATCCCACTGCAGGCCACGCCTTATTGCCTCCTGCACCAACTCCCTCACTGTGCCCATGTCCCCGGCAGACATGCACCCGGCGACTACCACACCAAATGTCCTTACATCCGGTGGGCACCCGGCGTGCTCCATGCAGGTCATCATCTGCCGCGCTCCGGCAAGGTCACCTTTCCTACATAGCGCGCTGATGTACACACTATACACATCCACGTCTGGTACCAGCCCTCTCAGGAGCATTTCATCAAACACCTCCTCCACAGAATCGAACTCCAAGCACTCGCTGAAAGCTTGCATTGTCAATTTGAAGTATGCAAGTGCAGGTGCCACCCTGTTAGAGCCCATCTTATTCTTCATGACCTCATATGCCTCCGCTACCTTTCCCTCCTGCAGAAGCGCATCGAAGACGGCGTGGTAGTCAGATCTGCTTGGGGAAATGCCCCAATGGCACATCTTGTCCAAGAATGCTACTGCATCCTGAGCGGAAGCGTACTGGCACAGGGAGGAGAGGACAGCACGACAACTGGCCAGGTCAGGGTCAAGAAGAAGCGAGGGCATGCAGCAAAGGAGGTCGGCGGCAGCAGCGGGGCGGTGGGCCTGGCAGAGTGTGGAGATGAGGATGTGGAAGGTGGTCGCATCAGGGGAGACTGATGGGGCAGCGAGCAAGAGGACTTTAGGGGCAAAGCGGAGGAACGCTGGGGAAGAGCAGATAGCAGCGAGGAGGGAGTTGAGGGCACGAGCAGTGCGGAGGGTGGAGGAGAAGAAGGTGGCAGCGGCAGCAAGACGGCAGTGGCGTGCAAGGGTTGCCAGAAGGCGGTGGTGGTGGTCAGCTTCTCGGTGCATTTCCCTCAGGTTCAGTTGCTGACTTCCTGTGTTGCACAGGCCAGTCTCTTGCTGGAAAACATATTAAGGTGTGTCAAGAACATAGAATCCAGGTAAGAGATTATAGCACTATGCTAATTTAGTCAGGCGTTAATTCCTAGGGACTCGACCAAAAGAGCATCAAAATTATCTAGGTCTTGGACTCGGAAATGATCACAAAACTTAATATGTGTACTTTGATGTTTGCATTGTTCATGGTTCACAAACCGGGGAAGAGTGAGTTCAGAAGCTCTTTAACAACCAATTTCCTGTTATATTCATATAATACCTGAGTAGAATTATGAGCCTGAAAAGATACAGACAGATCATGACGGCAGATAATAATAAGACCGTGGTGACTGACAGCAAAGCTTTCACAATCTCTTCTATGCAAATACCCTCTCTTCTTGCTCTCTAGGACCTAACTCTATCCAAACATGAAAGCCCTGATTCGTTCTGGAGTTATCAGGTGAGTGGCTATCTCATTCTTCGGATTCGCGCGAATTCAAAAGCAGGCACTGTATAGAAATAAGTAGACTATCCCAACACTTTTACTAATCTTGTACTACACCAGCAGGTCCTCCCAGGCCCCAGGTATTCCATCATGTTGAGTTAAACAAAAACACAAGTAGAGCAGACAGTGACTTACAACAGCTGGGATGTTTGCGTTGGCTGGTATGGACTTGACAATTTCCATGAGGGCAACTTCAGCAGCAGACTGTTCTGCAGCCTTTCTGTTGAAGAATCCGGGCAGGGAGTCATAGCTGGTGTTATTAATCACCACTGTGGACTTGAAGACAGGCTCATGGGAAGGTCCCTCCTTGAAGGTATGATACTCTGGAGTCTGGAGGCCGGCTTTCTGCGCATACTCTTGCAGCCGGCTCTTGAAGACGTAGCAGTTCTCAACCCCTGGGCCAAATCAAGCATACCACAACTCAGAAAATAGCATTACCACGATGCCGGGAAGAGCAATTTTTGAGATTTCGTCCCAGCAACCAGCTCTCTATCAAGATGACATAATAATGCAAGTAATGTTTCGGCAACAAATGTAGTAGTAGTTACATCCCAGGCGCATCAATGCATCATGTATGATGGTGAATGCTCTCCAGTAAAGCAATTTCCATTTAAAAAGTGGAGAGGAACCAAAACCTGCGGTTAGCTCGTTGGAATGAACAGTCCTCCCTTGGTTCTTGTTGAGACCAAAGAAGAGTGTTGAGAGGGAGGGGGGAGAGAGAGAAACATACTGATTCCGGCGGTGGCGCCGTTGGGAGCGGGCGAGGTGTTGGCGGTCTCCGGCGGAAGGGGCGTGGGCGGCATGTCCATTCCCACCTCGCCGCCACCGCCGCCGCAGCGTCGTCGAGAGTCGAGAGAGAAGAGAAGGGTTTTGGTTGTGTGCGTGGTGCGATGCCAAGAAAAGGTGGAAACCAAATTGTATAAGTGCGTGCGTGTGGATGGTCGATTCTTCGAGGCCCAGCGATGGGCCCACTTGTAAGTGCCTCAGAACGACTACTTATTTTTTTTATTAAAAAAAGGAAAAGAAACAAAAAACAGTAGCTTTCTGCTTCTAAGCGCTCCTAGCAATTGATTTTTTTTTTGGGTGCAAAACATGGTGGTGGTATAAATTGTGGCCAGGAAAACATCCTCAACATAAATAGTACACCAGTATGATCTGATGATTTGCATTCGCTCCTCAAGTCGAGCGTCAACAAGATCGATCCTTTATTACACATCTCAAACACACAGACACCCTTATTACTCACTCACTCGACCAATGTGCTATGCTCCCGACGCTAATCAGTTACTTCCTCCGTTTCACAATGTAAGTCATTCTAACATTTTTCACATTCATATTGATGTTAATGAATATATGTTTAGATTCATTAACATCAATATAAATATGAGAAATACTAAAATGACTTATATTGTGATCCGTTTCACAATGTAAGTCATTCTAGCATTTTTCATATTCATATTGATGTTAATGAATATATGTTTAGATTCATTAACATCAATATAAATGTAAGAAATACTAAAATGACTTATATTGTGAAACGGAGAGAGTACAGGTTACACCTCAGTAGAATATTTTCCCCAGGGTTCTTGCTCACTTCCAACTCTCCAAGCATCAGAATATTTTCCCCAGGGTTCTTCCAAGCTATGGAACCCAGGTACATTTGTGTATTTGCCACCGCCATATGCCTTCATTTGAGTTTCTCATCCAAGACAGTTTCAGTATCAGACTTCCCCAGTGTTTCTCCACGGTATGAAAACGCCCAATAGAATCATTTCTATACCAACTGCCAAAATGCCTTCATTTGAGTTTCTCCCCAAGACAATTTCAGCAAATGTAAGACTTCCACCAGCATTTTCCCGGTCCTCCAATAATAGATCCAGCACATCCAAAGGTCACTGGTTTGTCTGGCGACCCAGACAAAGCCACAAAGATAAAACACTCACAGCTTCACATCACTACTTCCATTAAACTATTTACAGACCCAAAGTGCTTCCGGCCTTCCAATCCTCATCATTCTACCTCAACATCTTCCCATGTAGACATACCTGATTCTTCAACTGTTGTGTGGCGCCAAATAAACCCAAGGGCGACCTCAAAACATCTTTGGACGCATTGCATCAAAGTGGGCAACTGTACAAGTACAATTCATATATACAAAAGGACAATGACGCCCTACCTTGATGCACTGGATGACTGTCCAGTGCTTACAATGAAAGACTTAAAAGAAGGCATTGATTCATCAAGCCATGTAATATTGTGTTAGCTGGACAAATGCATCTATCTATTGAACAACATCTATGAGAGACATGCGCATGCATTCTCCCTGGGCCCATATAAACAACCACTTGCCCAGGCAGTCCCCACTAACCTGATTTATCATATGGAAGCACCTCCAAACCTTTTTACATTTGGGAAAGGAAGCTGGCTAAGGAGAACAACAATCCAAATAGGATGACTATTTACAGTTTGGTTAACCTAGTTATTTGGGAAGCCTCCAAGTGTAATGATGGGACCAGGGCAAGATGCCACTTTCGCGACCTTCTGCAAGGGAGGCTAATGAACCCTGTTTTGTATCTTACAAACTGCAGGTCAGATCAGAGATGTAGATATGCCCAAGAAGCAATGCACCAGAAGCTGTGGCACTTCTATACCACCACCACCATGTCACTGACCAGGCTCTCCATAACATCTTGTATCTTGTAGCTGTACCATTGGTGTGGATCAACGCTTGGCCATACATGAGGCCAACTGAATGCATCATCATTGCATCATGGAACAAGCTGTAAACCTCATTGTACTTGGTAATTGTCCTCCGCGTAGATAGAAACAAGAGCATTATCACCAGCACCAGCGGCAAGGAGTGATTTGTATCGGTGGAAAGAAAGGCAGTTTACGCTGCCTATTCGTTGACCCATAAAAGATGGCTGGTAGCGAATTATTGTCAACTGTTCTCCTTCAAGACTAAACACTTTGATCATCTGCTTGGCTGAGCCGCTTGCAATAACTGGGGCATGCCGATGAACAGCTAATGCCATTAATGAACCCCTATGTGCTTCAATAGTGAGGTAGGGTTCAGATGCCCTTCTAACATCAAGGAACTGAATGTCTCCAGCTTGAGATGCACTTACAATCTGTAATTGCATAAATAACAAAAAGGGAGCTCTGTAAAGCTCAAATAATCCCATAAAGTTCTAAAAAATTGGCTGCTCTAACAATTAAAACTACAAGAAATACAGAAGATGTGCACAAAGAGGGAGGATTTACCTTGTAGGGATCAAACCCAGGCTGAAATCCTATACCAACAACCTTTTCTGATCTTGGGGCATGTGGTCTTGCTGTATATACTAGCCTACAGCAATGGGAAAAATTGAACTTAGGAAGTAGCATAAATGTGTGCGCGCAAATAAGCATGCATATGTGTGTTGTGGGCGGAGGATGCACATGAAGCGAAATCTCTGCAATGGAACATGTGGTTGATATCTCATCAAACATCTACTTACCTATCAGGTGTACGCACGTCAAATATCCTGACAGATGCATCAAGAAAACCAGCAGCGAATTGGCCACATCGAACCTGAGATGCAGACTGAAAAAAGAAGCTAAAATCATTATTTTAAATTTTTCACACTCAAATAGCACATATGCACACAGTAACAAAGAACTCACAAGAGCTGAAATCCCGCTATCAGCAGTTGACTGGATGGTGTTGACAAGTTGTTCCTTGTCAAGATCCCATACAAGGATAGAGGACATGTCACCAGATGCATACTGTTTTACAACAAAAGGAGTAAGTTCCATATTACAATAGCCTTGATTAATGAGACATTGCAATTTGCAAAACATCGGGAAAAGGCTTTAGAGTTTCACCAGATAACCCGACTGTTGCTGCCAATCAAATACAATACTGCGACCAGCACTTCGATAGCCTTGAACTGATGAGAAAGCAGTTACAAGTTTTTGTCCTCCCTTTTGAGTATAGTTTCTCCATATGCGGACATTTCCATCACCTACAATATGAAAAAAAAAATACATATCAAAATGGTACAAAACAAATGAGAACAGAAAAAACATAAAGATAAGAGATATACTTGAGCCAACTAACAACAAGCTATCATCAAGCTCATTGATCAGCAAAAGTTTAGATAGGCCTCTGTCAGATAACTTGTGGTTTTCAAAAGTATTCACTGGCAGCGCATCATCATAGTTCCATACTCTGAAATGAGACCAAACTTTAGCGCAACTGCACTAGTGTATCTGAAGCACAAAAAAAAAATCGATTTTAACAAGAGATTCCAGTATAATCTGTTTACCGTATTTGCTCATTTTCATCCGCAGCAACAACAATAGGAGAAAATGGCAACAACAATGATGCTTTTGTACCCAACTCAAACCTCGTATCCCAGCTAGCAATTTGGCTGGTCATCTTGCAAGCTGCTAATGCCACCAACACACAGAAGAAGGGGAAGCATATCATTAATCAGATAAATAAATAGAACTCCAATAGCAAAAATATAATGTAAAATAGTGTTGCTAGGCCACATACAAGATCGTTGGCATTTAGCAATGCAATCCATTGCAATTCGTTCTCGCTCTTCTCTTCTAGCATTTGCTTCCTCGTTATCATCAGAACCAGTTAGAAGTGGCCTAGAAAAGTGACCACAACTCCATCTGTAAATTAATGATTGGGGAAGTATATCGAGCCCCATGTTGCTGGGGGCTGCACTGGAGCTTAAAAGAGGATCAGCTAAGCCATCAGGTGAGTTCAAAACATGTGGTCTGAACTCCATCGAGCACACTCGGCGCAATCCTGTGAGGTAGTCATGCTGAGGGGGACTAACAGGAGGAGTCCTAAAGGCCATCGAGAAATTTCCTACAAAATATTGAAAGAGCTGAATTCAATAATCATTTACACCCCACACAATAATGTAGTGCATGCAAAAAGGCAGGCATCCTCCAAGCACTTGGCAAGGATAGAAATTATTAACCTACCAGAGTTCATATCAAACCAGGAAGAGGAGCGTGCCATTCCAAAGTTTGATGAAGGGGGCACAGATGTCTCTCCTGGGTGTGCACCTCCATTGCTAAGTCTACTGTTTCTCATGCTTACTTGCTCAACACCTATGAGGGACAATGCCCTTTTCCCAATACTTGCAATTCTTGGGTAAGGATCTTTAGCAACATTGCACATAGTTGCTATAAATTGGGAATAGATCCCATTATCAATAGGCCTCGATCTTGAGTAGTTGAGACCACCATTACTTGCATTCTCTCTCAGTAATATGCCTGAATCAGAGTGTTGGGAAGAATCATCTGACTGTGGAGAACCATGCATGATGCTATTTGTTGCAATCGGGCTGCTCGTAGAGATTCTTCCATCACGAGCAGTGGCACTGTTATCACTGCCAACCCTTAAAACGGGACCAATATGTGAGGCAAGGCCACTGCTACCTTGTATTAAGCTGCTGGGACTGTAAACATTGCTCGAATTAATATTAGCCAACGATGGTAATGACTTGAGCAGTGAATTGGTTTGAGGTTTCCAGTACTCGGCGGCAACAGATTTGATATGTTTATTGTGCCCCATTGCAAAGCGGGTAAGCGCTGCAACACATCAGATCAACTCAAAATTATCGCCACAAAATCAAGAGGAATCTATAGGCTTGACACATTACTAAATGAGTGTAAGTCCAATGTATTAGGCAAATTCACGTACCTACGGCAACCTCAGATCTAACAAGAGGGCTACCATCTGAAGAGATCTGCAGAAGGCTTCGGACAACATTTATTTCAGCTCTCACCTTTTCATCATCATCAGAATCGTCGTCAGCTCCATTCAGTGATGGAGATCCAATATCCACAAGATTTCCAAGTGCAAAAACAGCAGAAGCTCTGACCTGGTAAGATCAAATATTTAACACGTATGTTGTGAAGCAGGTATAAGGAAGAATTAACACAAAATGACAGCAGCCATACTTCAGGTTGAGGCTCTGACAATAAGCATATAACAATTTCCGGTGCGTTTGATTGCAGACCAAGTAACTGAGCCTCAGGGAAATCTTCCCAAAGTTTGCCAAGGCATAAACAAAGCCATTGCAAGAGCAAAGGCTCTGTCTGAGCATCATTCGGATTTTCAGGTTGCAGATGTCTCAGGCAGACATATATAAGCCCTGCATTAGCACAAGCCTCTTGACCAACCCTATGCCCATCCACAATAACGGCTAAAACGAAAGCAGCCATTGCACGCTGCTCTGGGTAAGCATCCAAACTGTCAAGAAACCTGATAAAGTATGCATGCCCTCCATCTTTCACCAAGTCAACCTGGCATGACTGTCATTTGAAAAACAGAGCAACTAAGTAAATACCTGAATCTTGAGAAATAAAATGAACTGTCAGAGATTTCAAGTTTTCAACATAGAACACCACCTTATCAAGAGAGAGAATTTTTGTCCATATGAACACAAGAATTTGGCGCAACTCCATTGCACTTGTTTGAAGCAGTTTAAGTACATAAGGGAAGATGCCAACGGACAAAGCCTAAAAAAAGTTCCAGAATTTGAAATACGGGTAAGATAATATACAACAACACTTCTACAGTTCTACCCCCAAAAAAGGGCACGCAGAACGGTCAACTCCATACCAAATCAACTGCCCAAGGTCCCATGTCAAGAAATCTTCCAAGCAGAACAAGTGCTCTAAATCTGTGTGACTGACTAAGCAAAACCTACACATAACATAAGTGTATTAGAGCAAAGTAAAACAATTGATAATTAAAGGGAACCCATGTAGCAAATTTCCAGCATAAATACTGAAAGCAGATAAGAGATGGGCAACCATGTATTTAACAAAGTTCACAAATAAGTAACAAGGGCATTTTGCAAGATGGCCTGTATGATTATGCAATGATATAAATAGAACCAAGAATTGCGTCACAAAAAAGCCTCATAGATGTCCACCCAAGTTTATTTTGCCATCATTTGGAGAGTCAGTTACCAACTTACCACTCAAATAACAAAAAAAAAAAACACTAGCATCTTGAATAGCTGGATGGAAAAAAATGTCTTGCCTGAAGAACAATAGGTAGCTGTTCTGGGGGTTTCTTGTCTTCAGAGCCATGATCAAGCCAAACTTCAAATGCTGTCAATTGCTCCGTGAAAAATGGACTCGGCTGGTTTGAGTAAGGAAATGAACAAAGTGATGGTACTGAAGTGATAATTCTCAAACAACATAACAATGCCAACAAAATGTTGATGTCCAAAGTATTAGATCATTCAAAAAAAGCAAAGACGGTTAATAGCACCTGAAACTCTGCATTAGGATCAGCAATTAATTGAGGAAGCTTAGAAAGGCAGATCTCTGCAGCCATGTCCCATGCATCCCTAAAATTGAAATTTAGGAAATTAAAGAAAATGGAGAAGAGGTAGCTAAACTATAAAAAGAATGGCTAGTGCCATCAATTACCACATATGGTGCTGATGAGTTGGTGGTAACAAAGGGTATGAAATTGGGGAACAATTTGCGGACCGCATGATTCTCTCAGCAAGTAAGAAGTTGCGAAAGAGACTAGCAACCAAAAGATCCTGCCTGAAAAGTCTTTGGAATAGATCTGCGTAGTGAAAGTTGAATCATAACAGATTAAAAGAAAATGAATGAGAAAGCAATTGATCACTGGCATTAATTGTGATTAAAATGACTATCAGTACCATGAGGAAGAACATTCCATGCAATAGTGTCTGTGATAGCAGTGAAAATCCAGTTCAACTCCCCTAGAAGAGTTTTGCGGTCATTTTGCCTTCCAGGAATTTGGTCAATAAGATTGTGTTCCATGGAATCACGGAGTAACGATCGGTTACAAAACCTGAATAGTTTATATACATGAATATAGACCATTATTGATGCAGATACAGCATGAGAAATTCTATGTCTACAACAATCAAACATGAGAAGGGGACGAACCAGTGCAGTGCCATTTTGATGGGTGTGGTGAGGCAAGCTGTGAACACATCAGCAGGAAATTCTGCGCTCTGTGGGAGAGTTTGATGTGCCTCACAGGCCGCAAGGAGAATGCAGTCCTTCGATGAAGATGCAGACGAGCTAGAACTCCAGTCTAGGCGCTAAAGTGAACATGAGTAGTCATAGTGAATATATTAAACAGTCTAACAATAGAAACAGATAGGAAATCATCATTATCACTTTCAACTTCAAGTATCTGGCGTACGTATAAAAATTAGAAGGAACTATACCATACCTCCAGAAAAGCTTTCACAATCATTCCAGCTGCTGAGCAGTCAAAAACATATATAGAAGGTGTTTTCAGCCATGAATCAAGATCAGTAATGGGAAGCGGAATATATTGTGTGTAACTCTGCACAAAAAGTAAAAAAAGGGCACTTCGTCAAAAACACACATGGATAAACAATGCAGCAGCTTATGCAGTGTCTTTGCAACATTCACCTTGTTAAATACCCAAATCTCCCCATTAGCTGTAGGCTTTGGTACACCATGACCATTGTAATGAAAAAGGACTCTCTCTGTTCTAGCAAATTTACGGCAAGTATTACATAGCTTCTTAACTTCCTCTAATGTCGGATCCAGCTGAAGCTTGTAACGAGCCTGCAAGCATCATTCGGGCATGATGTAAGTAATGTCATCATAATAAAGTCTATAAACAGCAAAAGAAGTGCCTCACCTTTGGCTGCCAGCGCTCATATTGTGAGTGTAATGTTTTCCCAATAGTTTCAAGGGCTTTTGGAGGTGCCATAGAAAATGGATCTGAAAAATAAATGAAAGAGCTATGAGAAAAACTCAAAGCAACTGTACAAACGCATTAGGAGTACAAAGATGAATCACCATGTTTATTTTAGATAAGCTTTCTCACTCTAGAACAATCAACAAATAATAAATTTTATTGATCAAGTCCCTATCCTCCACAACTTAAAGGTCCGGCATCTTATAACGCAGACCCGGAAATTTTAATCCTCTACAACCAATCCTCAGGCTTTCACAAATTAATACACATTTGGTTATAATCAAACAGAAAATTAATGGTAATTTTACAGAATAGCATGTGTCAGACCAGTCTTTGCTGCAATAACCTCTGATTACAAAATAATCACCCTTGTTTGGCATTTAGAGCAGTCAATAAAAGATATAGCTTAAATGAGTTCTAACTAACATTTGCACGTGGAGAGAAAAAATACAACAATACTGGAGTTGCATACCATAAACATGAAATAAAACTGCCAACTGCAGGCAGACGTAAATTTTCCAGCTGACTAAAATTCAAGCATATACATATGACCAAATGTTTACCTATCCAGCACTCCTTTCTTGCACAAGGGGAGATTTTGATCACATCCGGCGGATCAACACTAATGTTTAAACACAACACAAGTGCCACACAGCCAGTTTTCATCTGCACTACCAAAACACTATTAGTAAATAGCATAAAAGCAATAACATCCAACAGTACACCAGAAAATAAAAGGAACAGAAATACAAATAGAAGTATAGAATATCCAAAAGAAGCATCCAGAAGAAAAGAAAAGGTATTGGGACAGATTTCTGACCAACGTAGACAGTCATTTGAAAAGCAAAGCTATTTTCTGATCAGCTACTTCTAGATAAAACTGACCACAACCATGGAGCAATTACATGGGTTCTCCATCATGTCATAGTAATTTAGAATATTCTCTTTTTTTTTATGAATCACATGCCACAAACTGGGTTACTAAAGTTCAACACAATGGTCCACCCTAGATAAATAAAAATAAGATGCAAATCCCACTAGGGACATCAGTCATCTGAAGAAGAAAGAAATAATTTATTCAACATGAGTGTTCTTTTGTTGGAACCAAGCATTTCCACGATGTCCAAAAGGATATATGGGGCAACCAAACATCTGCATTGTACAAGCGATTTGTTTTGCCCGAAAGCTTACAACTCATAAAACTATCCCAGATGGGGTCTCAAGGTTCCTAATTGTCATTTGTTTCCAGTATGCACTACTTCCCGTCCATCATCATAATTCCATTGCAGAATTACAGCCCTTAAACTACCGCATGCTCACATGCTAGAGCAACATATGGTGGAAATCTGATATGCCTATAATGATAGGTTTACCTTGGATAACCAAGAACTGTAACATTATGACTATACTACCGTAATGCTGGTTTTGTCCATTGCCCCCACTCACCATTTTCACATATCAACTTCCCAACCAAACTCAGCTGAAACTATAGTTTCTCTTTCTATTAACTTCCTCACCAAACTCGGTGAAACTAAGTTTCTCTTTCTATTAACGTCCCCGCCAAACTCGGCTGAAACTAAAGTTTCTCTTTCTGCCAACATGGTGCCAAACTGCCAATCAGCAATTAGCAAATACTGTCACTTGGACAAATCCACCCTACTAGATTTAAGATTCGAAGGACAAGCCCAAAATTGTTAACCTCAAGACTAACAACAGGCTGGCTCTGATAAGAAAGATGAGATGGGCTTATTATCTGAAACATGCATATAGGCGAGTCGGGGATCGCCATGCTGCTTTTAACCATGCAGCAAAATGGTGCAACAATATAGCAACACCACTACTATGTCCCATATGTATCGATTAACATATGATAAATTCAATAAAATGATGCATTTTTTAGCCCTGCACCTGAGCGGCCCTCATTGATAAAGTTGAGTGTCCTGCTTACATAGCACTACTAGATAAGGTAACATCAACCATTGTATGACTTGAGAACCCCAATTACAACTGAAAGTGTCGTCATAATCAATCATCAAATAATAATACCAATAATATGTGGAACAAAATGGATAAAAGATATTAAAATTACTAGTACGCCACCCTCTCAACCCAGTCAATAGCCGCCCCTAATTTTCATTGTCAGCTCAATCCATTAAACGCATTGCTAATGACTACCCTATGAATCCTCCTCCTAAACAGGAACCAGCAAAGAGTTGAAGAGCAGCAGCAGGCAGAATAGCATCCATTACCCGGTCTTTGGGGCGCCATTTGGAGACGGGCCCGCTGGTGGAGGGCCCGGCCGCCGCCGCGGCGGCCTCGTCGAACCCCTCGTGCCGCTGCTCGCACAGCACAACCACCTGGGGCAGCAAGGCGACCTGCGGCGGCGGCGGGGGCGGCGGCTCCTCGTCGGGCACGTCCCTCCTGGGGTCCGGTCCATTCTCCACGGGGAGGTGGTCATCGACGAGGTGGTTGGTATGGTGATTGGGCAGGGCGGCGGATGGCGCGGCGGAGGAGGAGGAGGAGGAGTGGACGAGCCTGGAGGCCATGAGATCCCCCAATGCCATCTACGCTTGGTCCCTCCTCGCGGGCGGTCACCCCGAAGCCATCAGAATCGAATCCGGCAGGCAAGCTTGAAGAATCCGAATCCGGAGGCGGGAGGGAGGGAGCCCCGGGCGGCGGCGGTGAGGACGATGACAAGATTGACAGGACGGGAGTGGGGGGGAGGGGTTTAGGGTTAGGGTTTGGAGAGGGGGGAGGAGAGGGTTGGGGACGGGAAGCGGCGGGGAGGTCAGGTGGAGGAGGAGGAAGACGAGGAAACTATTTACTAAAAAATAAAATCGGAAATTGGATTCTGTCCTCTCCTCTCGCTTGCTGCTGCTGCTGCTTCTTCTCCTTTTGCGAGTCCGGTCCGGGCGTGTTGAGTGTGAGATGCGCAGGCTCGTGGCCGTGCGCTTCTTCTTGCCTCTCTGCTCTGTTTTTTTCTCTCTTTTTTTCCTTTTCTTGCTCTGGTTTTTTCCCTAGCTTGTAATCCTCCTCGTATTTTAGTTCAGTGGCCATGCTTAAGCATAAGAACAAATGGAAGTTTGCATCTAAAAAGGTGCATGGATCCTCTAACTCCTAAGTCCTAAAGTTAGTGACTCCTTTTGCTAGTTTATACTGCAGGATGTGGCATGTATAGCTTAATTGGACTGGATCACCTAACTTTCTTTTTACTTGTGTTTAGTAAAAGTACATTAAATAACAATTGTGTTGCTAGATATACTTTAAACTAGCATGGTGGCCCGAATAGATTGCGCGTCTAGCATCATTATATTTTCTCTCATATAATAGTTAATAGTATGTAGTATGTTTTCTCATTATATTATTTGAATATATTAAAATGATAACATAATTTTAAATTTTGCAATAACTTTACAAAACTACTAATGTGTAATATTCATATTGTATTTTATATACGTGTTAGTTATTAATTATTTTTAATATCAAATTTTAGTTATTTGTAAATTATATATATTGACTTGTTTTTTAATATTTTTTTTAATTCCGAATTTTCTGTAAATTGTATTTTTATATAGACTCTATGCTATTCTTCTAATATTATTTATTTTTATTTCTGAATTTTTATTATTTCTAATTGTATTTCTATGTGGACTCTAAACTAATTTTTAATTTCAAATTTCAGTTACTTCTAAATTGTATTTCTATATTGACTTTAAACTTCTTCTTCCCATGTTTTTCTTAATTTTGAATTTTAGTTATTTATAAATTGTATTTTTATACGGACTCTAAACTCTAGTTTTAATTTTATTATGTTTATTCCAAATTTTAGTTAGTTTTAAATTCCTATATGGACTCTATACTTTACTTCTAATATTCCTTATTTTTTAATTCCGAATTTCTAATTTTTCTTAATTGTATTTCTATATGGACTCTATACTCTACTTCTAATATTCCTTATTTTTAATTTCAAATTTCTATTATTTCCTAATTGTATTTCTATATGGACTCTATACTCTACTTCTAATACTCTTTATTTTTAATTCCGAATTTCAGTTATTTCCTAATTGTATTTCTATATGGACTCCAATCTCCTCTTCCAATATTCCTTATTTTTTAATTTCGAATTTCAACTATTTCTAAATTGTATTTCTATATGGACTCTGCTTTTTTTTTCTCCGATTAATGTGAGAATTTCTAGGCCATGAGAGCGAACGTGGAGGCTCCTTTTTCTATTCCTTTAATAATATAATAGATTATTTTTCAGGCAACGCATCAAAACATTTAGGCCCCCATCGTTTGCTCCATATAGAGTAAGTTTTAACTTTTAAAAGTTATTTTTTGAAGTTTTTCATCAATATTTATTTTTTTATTGGTATTTAAATATCTAAGGACACGTATATAAAAATATTACCCATAATTTTTTTTCTAATATGTCATTCGGCATATTATCAGTATATGGCCAAAAGATGGGGCATTAAATTTATAAAAATCAAACATTGAAAGTTGGGAGCATTAGAACAATTTAGTTAATCAACAAATGTAATCCTTCTCTCTCTTGTTTTTCTTACATCCACGTAGTTAAAAGCCTTACATGACAATATCTCCTAAATAGTGACACCGCAAAATTGTTCATGTCATAAGAGAAAAGCGATGACCATTAGAACGACGCTATTAGATGGGGATCGCTTTCGAGAGAGTACACGGTGCCTCGTGCTTACGCATTTATATAAATGACATCTAGCGGATAAAAACATCGTATAAAAAATACTACATATAATTTTGAATAGAAGAATGTTTTGAAATTCTACTTATCCTATAATAATGATATCGCAATAAAGCCTCTTTACTTTCAACATTTTTCTGCTACATATTTTTGTAAACTTTTGAATGTGCCATGAAATGCTTTAATACAATTGGTAAATGAGAGATACACTTTGATTCTGTTAATTCCTTTTTCATTCGTTGGATCGCATGATGAGCTCTAGGATAAATGTCATTCTCGTATCCACAATTTGATTTAATTAACCATATCAGCAATTAAGCTTGCAAACCACATTTTACATGTAGTACCACTTGCCAAGAGAGATTTTCCAATAAACGTGCAACGGTGGATCCCATCCATCTTTCTACCTATAATAAATTAGAAAAGAATACGAGAAATAAATGGAGAAACAAAAACACGACAAAAAGAAAAGCTGATTTGAGTATGGTTGTCGCTGAACTGAATGCACCGGGCTAATCAACATGGCACTAGTGCAACCATTTAGTTGCTTCCCCATGCATATAATAGTGCAAATTGGATGTGCATATGTTGACCTCTGAACGACTCATCTGTTCTTTGGCCGATAAAAATATTTAGGTAGGGTTGCATGATCTAGCAACACAATCCATTAACGTTTCTTATTGCTAGTTATATCAAGAAGATGAGAGCTCCCTGGCTAGGCCACGTCTCCTCCTTAGCATTGGCAGGCCAACAACCGCATGCCTGAAATAGATTTTTCAACAAAGTTTGCTTAGGAAATTGCAGAGATAGAAAGAACAAATCAACGTAAAGAGATTTTGCACTCGATCTGGAGAACTGCAGAAACACACATAGGTATAGTATCACTAAACAATGATTAATAACAGATACTCAGTTGTTGTTTCAGGCTGATAACACTAAAATATGATGTCAAAGTGCAGAGATTGTTCTAAAAAAAAGGAAGTGCAGAGATTGCAATGGATGGTTTGCATAGAGTGAGCTGTCATCTGGTAGCAAAGGAAACATGGCAGATGCTAGTTGGCTCACTCATCACACACCTTTTATAGCTGCAGGTACCCACATTTGCTGTGCTCCAACGTCACCTGGGATTGGAGCCTACCACTCCATATGTAGTATTGTCACAGGTATTAACATAATAGTGTGCTACTCCTACATAGTAGTATACCGCCATCAACATGAGTCTTTCTGCATGAAATGATTCCTGGGAGCCAAAAACCCTACCACACTTTGCTGCTAGCATTTGGGTTTTGGACACTGCCAAGTGCCAACCAATGTCAGGTTGACACCCACTCACTCGCCTTTACTCGACTATATCTATGAATAATCATCATCCCGCCGAATGGGATGATTGTCACTCTGTCAGCCACCGTGAATTGTTCTATGTAGAGCTTGGTGTCACTCTTACCAACAAACAGATCTTTCTGGACCAGATTGTTTGCTGCTGATCATTAGCAAGGCTCTCTTCTTATTAGCATTTTTAGTTAAGTTGTTAGCAGGCTTCAGAAAATTTAGGAACTTACATTGGTGTGATGTGCAAATTGGGCAAGAGAACAAGCCCTAACTGCCGCATCACCCTCAGGTACAGTACTTGAGCCAAGAAACAAATGCCTCGGTTTGTCTTTCTTGTTTGTAAATTAATTAATACATGTGCAACTGTCCAAGAGAGCGTATTTCATTAGAGGATATTTCAGCTCATATACCTGTACTGTGCATTTCGGATTTCAGTCCTCCCTGCCAAATTTGCAGTTTCAGAATATGATTATTCAGTAAAAGCACAGCTCAGTTAATTAAAACTTAAAACGTCCTAACCTGCAGTGCTTGTTCATCAATGTAATACATGGTTGGTGGATGTGAACTTTTGTTTGGAGCAAGCACGATGTCAGGAGTAGTCAGGACGAGGGGGTGGAGTGCACTGGCACAGAGCAACACAATTACAGAAGCAAAGAAGAGCAAGCTAGCTGTTTACAGGTAGGCTGCTTCAGAACAGGATTATGGGTGGTGTGGTCATAGGACCTCTGTACCTTTTGGCGCATGTGCCACTCCCTGCTCTTCTCTCCTTTCTTGCTCCTCAACCGTGTTCATCTGTGTGTCACACTGTCAGCATACTAGAAACTCTGCAACAATCTGGCCTTTGTTTTGTGAGAGTACAGTGATGAGACTTGTCATCCACAAGAAAAAAAAAAGGTAGCATTTCTTCAAAGCAAAAGAAAAGTGCACACATGACTAATTAAAAAGTTTTTTTTTCTTTTTCCTGTGGCTGTATAATAAACTGGTAAATAGACAAATTGAAGTAGCCATGTGATGGAACTGAAAATGCCCCAGAAGTCAGAAACAACATTATAGATGAGATCTAATATAGCATTTCCTCCATACACTTTAATTTCACATGCCACTTCATAGCATAAAGGAAGCAATTGCACATGAACATGACCAATTTATGCCTATCTTGTAATGTGCATTTGCATTATGCACCTTGTAGTTGCATGCTTGGCATGATATAACCTAAGGTAGCATGAACAGTATGTACAGTTATATTTTTATTACCATGAATAGTTGAATTTGAGTGAATTACCCAATTAAGCTTTTTTGCTCCTCTGCTGCAACCAGATGGGCCATAGTTCTGCCCTTATTTCTCAACCTCCTTTGCTACCACCCATTGTCAACAGACACCATGGACATGCTCCAGAATGGAGACTTCCTCATGGGGCCTAGCAGGAGCTGTTCTGAACACTATTGTTGGACCATTCCCTGCAGAAATAATTACAGTTCAATGCATAGATGAGTACTTTGCATTCCATCAAGTGGACAAAATTTGCAGAGTAAAATAGCAAGGTCTACAAATTCAATATTACCAGTGGACATGTCAAAGGTTGATCAGATGAGGAGGAAGCATTCAACCAGCAGCAATCGGTTAGAATGATGAAGCAGAACCTATCCATTGTGTATAGCATTATGAAATTCGAAACACCATGACAACAGTAGATGCCCTTTCACGAGTTCGACGATTTATTGTGAAGAATCTACAACAAACTAGGATATAAAGTTCTATAGATTGCAATCCCAGGCTGTTCCGTACCCATGACTCATGAATCATGCCTAATATACTTAACAACCATAATCAAATTCAGACCTAGTAGACGAATCACCTGATTGCGAGGGGAATACCGTGAGACGTGAGATATGACCAAATCATGCAATTCCGTTATGCTAACTAATAATAATAAAAAAAGAGAAACACTTCCAATGTAGCCTTTTTCACCTTTCAGATTCACTTGATATATAAAGCTTCTGTAAACCAAACAAAAAAGTGGCCCAGAAGCAGTTTCAGCATAAGTTTGGACACAGCCACACAACTCTGAACATTCAACAACAGAAATCTACGATTACAAATATCTGTCAGAGCAACACTAACATTTTTATTCATCTTTCATAGCCATCTCATGCCTCCGTTTCTGTGCAACCTCAACAAGCAGAGTCAGCAGGGCTTCACATACCTGTGATGTGTCTGCCTGATCCCTAGGTTCCTCTTTGAGTGAAGAATAAACCATCCATGCATGGTCTAACTTCCGCTCTGGCCGGACTACTACTGATCCAGGAACTTCAGCATCCTTCCTTGTCACAAGACCATCACTCTTCTCACCATACCTTGCCACCAGAAGTTGTGAGCATGCTGCCATTGCAGCTGAAAGTGGCATTACAACTGGGATCCTAGTAGGATTCCCATCAGCTGCAGCTGGGAGCTCCAAGTGTGCAACATGAGAGAGGGCAGTAAGCACACTTGGGGTGATGCTAGCCTCTGTATGGAATGAGACAATGGGAACCTCAGGAGGCAATGGGTTCTGCCGCAGGAATTCTTTCCTCCTCTCATATGTCAGGTCTTCCAGAGCCTGAAGATCACCCTGAAGGAAAAAAAAAGAGAAAACAATAAACATCAGTGTCGTCCATTGTGCAGGCTGACAAGGTAACAATCAAGCTCATCAAGACAAATACCTTAAGGACTTTGGATACCAAAATCTCCATGAGTTTACGTAACCTGACATAATCACCAAGCTGGCCTTCTCGCAAGATATCTGAAGCAACCGGGCTTCCTCCATATGGGCTTTGAGCTAAAGCCAAACCTGCGACCTTGTCTTTCAGTTGTGGCCAGTAAAGGGAGAGGGCTGCTGCTGCATCTACACCACCCTTGCTATGGCCGAGAAGTAGCACCCGCTTCTTCGATCCCCAGTATATTTCTTCTATATATTCCTTTATTTCCCTTGCATTTTTACTTACTGAAGACTGTATAATTCATTATATGTTACTTGATGAAAACAATATTAAGAGTAAGTAACAAAGAATATTACTGTATGGAAGTACCTCACTGTGAATCTTGGCAATGTGACAAGCCAGACCCATCTTGGAGAAATATGATTTTGTCTTGACAAAGTAAAGAGGCCCATGGTTACTAAACAAGCCTGCAAACAATAGAAAAGCTAATGTCAACACAGAAAATTGCCAAAATGCGAATTCACAACCAAAGTGGCAGCAAACTTGCCTGGAACCAACAGATAGACCATCGAATCAGGCAGCTTGTGTTCATTTTTTCTGACAGTGAATCAAATGATCACATGAGATAAAAAAGACGAAGCATACATTACATCTTTTATTAAGAGCAGTTGCATAATTTAAACATTGAAATTTTGAAATGCAAATTATTATGTTTGCTGACCTCACAGCATCAAGAATTTCCAAGAATCTGGCAGTTCCGTCCTCAGTTGGAGGTAAGCTTTGATCCTGCTGAAGCCATCCAATATCATCGGCTGAGCCACGAACAGTTTTCCGAGCACGTTCTACAAGACTGACAAAAAGATATTAAGGATATCAAAGACTAGTCCTCCCAACACCAGAACATCTTATAAAAGAACACCTCATCCACGAAAGCTAAATTTTATATTCCAATTTACTCTTAATGGACATCAAATGACACGTGTTTTCATGCACACCTATTGACTTGATTATTTGGTACAGTGCATAAAATAGAAGTGTGTGCACTAAAAAAAGAGTCAGTTCCAATAGATGTCAATTGCATAACAACTTAACAAGTGCACTTAACACTTCATAAAGTTCAAGCATGCATAGTTTATTCATGATATAGTGATGATATGGTATTTGCAGCTTGTGTCACACTATCACCTATTTGTTTGATTAGAATTCACAGGACAAGACGAAAAACCAAATGCAAAAGCAGTCTGTACCCTTGAAACAGTGAAGCCCCATTCTGGAAGACGCGCAAAGGTGCCATCTGTTCTGTGATTTCTTGAGATGAGCTTCCAGTATTATCAATTTCACCAGGAGATGAGTCTGCTGACTGTTCGGAAGAAGCCTGAAAAGAGGATCCACCAGCAGTTGATGCAGGTGGCAGCGTCGCTAGCTCTTGCCCTTCGTCAGAAATAGCTGTGCAATAAATCAAGGAGATGCAGCAGAATTACCACATTGTGTATTTTGTTATGAAATTGGCACAAAAGAGTCATTCGGCGAAGTCAAGGAGAAGCTAACCTGTGTAACCAGATACTGGGAGGCACTGGGTAAGATATGAAGCTGTCTGGGCCAGATAAGACGCAGCTTGGTTTAAAGCTGGGACGGAGAGGAAGAGCTGTGAATCTTCAATCCTGTTGGCTGAATAACTAGCATCAACCTAGATATATCAATGAACATTAACAAAATTGGAATCATGATATGGCTGCCTATGATGGCAACAAAAGGCTATATTGATCCAGGACAAACTTTTGGCAAGTGAATGCATAGGGGTGGTCCAGCAAATAGTAACATAGGGAAAAAAAGTAGAAGCACATACAGATGATGCAGAAGTAGAAGGCTGACCCAGATTTGAAGGTAAATCCTCCATGGTTGGCTCTTTATCCTAGCAATTAACATTAAATTGGTGTTGGTGAATACGCAATTCATGGATGTACTACATGTGAAGCAACGAGAATAGAAAATGCAATAACCAGTGGGCAATCATTTAGAAGGCTATGAGATGGAGTCACTGGTAGCGTGTGAGGAAGTCAGGATTTAGGGCATCAAAGATGTCATTACTGGTGGGCAAGCCTAATTAAGGTATCCCCTATCTGATCTCTTGAGTAAAGAGGAGGGAAAAAAAGAAAACATTCCTTGAATTCGCCGATATCGGTTACCAACCAATTCCAAGTTTACGGCAGCTAGGCAAGAGTACTCGCAAGTGGGGATCTCCAATTCTCGATTCATCCAAGGAAGAAGAAGAAGAAGAAGAAGAAGTTACCGCAATCAAGAAGATGGAGGGAGGGTTTGGAGGCGATGCCGATGCGTTCCTTTCCTTGTGCTCCACTCGACTCGATCGTTGGCCTGCTACTGCGACTGCGCTCCCTCGGAATCTGATTGGGATTTGGGACGAACAACGGAAAGAAGCGAAGCCCCGCCCCGCCGCGCCGCTTTCTTCCGGAGTCCAGACTTTTCTGGTCTTCCTTCTATTTGGGCTGGGCCTGCAATCATCATCACTTCAGTTCACACTGTGAAAAGTCTGGACCTCCTCCTATTTGGGCTGGGCCTGCAATCATCATCACTTCAAACTGTTAATGAGGCATCACCAAAAGCTAAGCTTTCTGTATGAGTATGATGATGATGATGATGAATCAGTCGTCTTCTCATCCAATTCAAGCTAGTTACAGCCAGCAGCAGCATCGAAAACCAAACAAGATATTTCAAGGGCAGAGCCGACAAGATACTACCAACAATATGCTATACTAGTAACGGGAGTAAAATGAGACTTTTTTTCAACAATGACTCCAGCAATGAGCTATCTATCTTATCCAACAACAAGCTGCTTGCCTTCAATGATTACACGTTCGAATTCGCCAGGAAATTCTCCCATATTTAATAATTCATTCTTCTTACTCCTACACTTCTCCTTCAGTGATCATATCGAGTTACAGGTCTAACACGCTGAGAGTTGAGAGTTGCTGAGGCTGGGAATACAATTCATCAGTATACTAACACCAAAAGTTCTCTCACATATAGCCAACCTAACAGGTAAACATCACAGCCAGCTCAACCGCTAGCCCATACATCATCTTATCTCTAGTTACTACCCATATTTGTACCCCAAGCATAGATTCTATCTCCCGTCTTCATCCCTTTCTTCCTCCACCTCTTCCTTCTCATACTCGGGATCAGAACCGTCTAGGTCTGAAAATGGATTCTCGCTATTGGAATCATCATCCTCATCTTCTGACAACTCCGCAGGATAATCATATAATGGATTATCCTCCGCTGCGTATTCAAGATCGACAAGTTAAGAAAATCAGATAATAAGGACTCTCACTGGTTCACCATGGAAGCAGGTGGACGGTTGTACAATTACCATTTGAATCATCTGTATCATAAGGATCGTCATCATCATAACACACATCATCGCCATTGTCCACTTGTAACCTGATGTAAAAAGGAATGCTCAGAAAAGATCACCACAGAAGAATGTACCATAGTAAACACATGTCAATCAGATTACAGTGGGTATGGAGCTGAAGATGTGCCCTCCATTGTTGTATCATCATCCACCTCTTTGACAGTATATATGTCATAAACATCTGAATCTGCTCATCAGAAAAAACATGCCCATCAAAACTAGTGCTGGAGCAAAAGTTCTCGCTATGTTTGAGCCTTATGCACATAACTAATTCATGATTCAAACATTCATGACATTGGTATGAATGACAAATGAAGAGCGAAAAATATGTCTCCTCACACTAAAGGTTGTAACCCATAAAGAAAATCATTGGTCTGTTCAATCTTGCGTTAGCACAGGAGTGGCAGAATTTATTTCACACTAATCACATCCTACTTCCTTCTCCATAGTCAATACAGAACTGAATTCAACACCTCCAAGAATAGCATATTTTAGCCTTAGCTGGCTCAACTATGAATTAATAGATGGAAAGGCAACCAAAATCCACAATTTCTAAAGTAAAAGTTACAATCGAAATTTCAGATTTTTTTTTGAACATCTGAAGGAAAAGTTACAGACCTTCCGATTGTGCCAGCGAAATAATATCTGATTCAATTTCTTCAGCAGCTGATGGCAAATGTTCCCGTATAAGTGGAAGAAAATTGCATAAAATTGCACCCTCTTCAAAAGAGGTAATCCTGAAGAGAAACACGATAAGAACCATGAAACAGTACAACATTTCGTTTTTGGAAGAACTAATAAATCTCACAAGGAAAAACTTGCCTTGGTTCTGCTGGATGCTTCTCTTCATCAGAATCTACTTGGACAGCATCATAAAGATGGCATATTTCTCGTAGTGATTCATCAACTTCATTCCTGTCTCCTTTCCGACTCCTCCAAATTTGTGCAAAGCGAGCATTTCTTCCAAGGTCCTATAAAGGATTAATGAACAAAACTTGCATAAAAATGTGGGAACAGCACAAGAAGGCACTGCCACATCTCTTCTCTGGATGTGTAGCAAATGATTCGACCCAAAAAAATTCTAGTGACAAGAAGGGTACTAATAATACTGTATCAGCCGGCTACCAAGTCCTAACATATGTAATACGATTCTCCAAGGCCCATGCCAATAACAACACCTGGGAATGACCAAACTTAATAGAGTTGGCTCAAAGATAATATCACGAACCCTGTCTCTCCTATTTTTGGGTCAATCCATAAAATATTTCCTTCATATACTCTATCCACCAAATTCATAGTAGTTAGTACAACTACAAACTTAAGCATATGAAGTTGACTATAGTAAGAAAATAGGCACACCTCATGCCTCTGTCTGGCTGCTGATCGTAGCTGGTCTTGTTTCTGTTCGCAGAAAAAAGAACAATGTTAGCATATGAAAAGTACATAACAACCTTCCTTATTTCAAAATCTTCAAGAACAAGATGCATAAAGCAGTAGTAAAGTACTGTAGCTGTTACTATCAGTGAAGGGTCTTTCAAATATTCAAGGAAAATACTAAAAGAAACGTTTACTAATAATATTTTTCATGGGAACAACTGAAGACATGGTAAAATTATAACAATTAAAATAAGTAAATACTAGGAAAAAGTTTGACTTACTTTATCTTGATTAGTTCTGTTGTTCCATTCCTTTGTCTTGCTCTTTATCTCTTTGGCATCCAAGTCAGAATGCTACAAAGTAAAATGGAGTAATTGTGATCCACTGTTCAACTCTTATGGTACATAAGGTAAAGTACAGCTCGCAATACTTTTTTTTTCAAAAGATAATTTAGTTGCATAATGTTGGTCTCCATAAGTCAATCAAAAAATTGTTCAAGATCAAATACTGAGCTCTATTGTCTATATAACTCCCTGAAAAGTAATAACAGGAGATATACTCAGATGCTGATGAGTAATGACACATTAACTGAACTGATTATGCCATATGCGAGGAAACCAAATTGTAGAAGACTAGACAAATTTAACAAGCAAGGAAAAGAAAATGATTATTACCAGAAGAGAGTGCAAAACATCTTGAACTGCCTCAGAATGGTGTACTGTCTCAATGTGCTGTACCAGAAGTTTCTTAATTCGTGGTTCCTCTGAAGCTGTAAGCACAGAAAATATGAATATCACATTTATGTGCAGTGTCAAAGTACATTATATGCAACTCATGTTCGCGGTATCATGGAGGCTGATTAACCGGTAAGTAGAATCCTACTATTGTATTATCAGGACGAGTATCTTCCGGCACCAATTTGCACAGACAAGCAACTGCTGGTGTGATTACTGATTAAGTTAATAGCGTGTCACAAATGAGAACCTAGGTGTAGCTCAGTGGTAAAGATGTTGCCTTGCATCTGTGAGGCCTGCATTCGAGCCATGCTTTCGACGCTAATACTCACCGATTCACCTTATATTTAATGCATAAATATGTTTGCCCTTAATTTGATACTAATTTCTTCCTTAGTATCTCACTTATATATTCTTCTGAAAGAAAAAAAATGTTGCTTCTGTCCTAATATTTGATACTAATTATCTCCTCAGTATCTCATATATGTTTATGAAAGGGAAAAAAAAAGCGTGTGACAAGTAGAAGTAGATACCTTTATTAGGAGCAGAGGATGGCTCGGAGACTGAAAGGCTGGAGAAATCGAGCATAGCCTTCTTCACCGGCCTCTCATTGATCTCTAGCCCTAACGAATCACAAAAATCATGTCTGTTTTTTTTCCACTATGAAGTTGGGTAGAGAAAGGGGGAGGAGCAATGAGAGGAAAGGAGAGAGGTTTACTCACAGAAAGCGTCGGGGCGGGTCTGGGAGGGCTTGCGCTTGACACGGACGACGATGGGTTTGTCCCTCTCCTCAGCCTCCGCCTCCGTCGCGGACGCCATCGCCGCCGCCCGCCGGCAAAGCCAAGGTAGGGTTGGTTGGTTCTCTCGCCGTCAGAACAATCGAGAACAAAGTTGGGTGCTTTAAGATTCGTGCTAATACATCTCGACACACCTACGTGGATGGATATACTCGCTCTCGACCGCGCGCCAAAAAAAAAAAAACTCAGACATGGCGGCCACCGTGTCGCTCTCTCTCGTCGTCTCCGCCTCCGGCTTCCCCTATCCATTCCCCTCGCCGCTCTCCAAAACCCTAGCTAACCCCTCCTCCTCCACGTCCCTTCTCCTCGCCGCCTCCCTCTCCCGCGGCGCCACCCCACTGCCCCTCCTGCGGCGCGATGTCTCCGCGGCGTACGGCGACGACGACATGGACGACGACTTCGGGGACTTCGACCTCGACGACGGGGACGGCGTGGGGGACGACGAAGACCTCGACAACGAGCAGGACTACGACGTCGACTACGACCGCCTGCTCGCCCCCGTCAAGGCGCCGCCGCGCCCACTGTCCGGGGAGGGCGACGAGGAGGAGGGGGACATCGCCATGGTCGCCGCCCAGAGCTTCGTCTCCACGCAGGACTCCGCCTCCGACACCGTGGTCGACTACTCCGTCAACGAGGACGAATTCCACAAGATTCGCCTACTGCACTGCGACTTTTTTATCCGCAAGGTGCCTGACCCCGACGACGACGTCTTCGACTTCCGGGAGGTATACATCCTCATTTATCTGTCTAACACTAGTACATTCTTTGCTAATTGCCTGTGTTATCAAGCATGTATTTGACAATGCTATCTGTTAATGCAACATCTCATGACACATTCATTGCAGTGCTATCCAAATTGACAGAACTCAATCTTTTAGGTTGATTGAACTAAATCATGTGTTCCTTCATAATGTGCAACAGATGTATGTCACGCCGCCTGACACTGACATCTACTCCATCCCAAGGGTTCTTGCTCCGATGCCGCAAAAGGTGCCCATGTCTCTTTTTTTTGATCTGTTTCAGGCAAATGTAAATGGGCATTGAGGTGTAATCATTGTTTTCCTGGTTGAAAGCAGTATGTGAGGTGCATGAAGAAAAATTTTGGTCGTTACCACGTTAGTGAGCCGCCTGTTGAGCATTTGCGTGATCCCCTATACAAGACAGAAAGGGAGATCATGAAGGTATGTGTGAGAGTGTTGTTTCCTCTGCTAATTTGTTCTACCACTCTGTTATGCAATTATATTTGTCATAAAGAAAGATTGAGTGGGTAATGCTGCTTGAAAGCTGGAAGTTGCCAACCTTAAAGATTCTGACTGAAATTTATCCCTATTTTTTTTGCCATACTTGTCAGAGTAGAGACCTTATTGTTGTTTGGTGAGAAATTGCCCTTACTGATGGTAGTAGTGACTTGTGAAGATTACATGTCATGCCAAATTGCTTAGCAACAGGTTTTATTCCACGTGGTGGTTATCTGAATCTATAGATCAAATTGTGGGATATCCGATGCATTGTTTATTGTCCTCAAAGATCATATATTGCTAAATAGGAAATAAGGTAAGAACTAAAATTCCTTAGGAGTTTAAACCAGCTAGCTCTGCTTAGCCTAGTCACTGGACCCCTATTAGGCCATTTTTAAACTCAATTCCCATCCAGGCAGTGTAGCAATTCTCTGTTATTCTTGTTTAACATGTCTTTCTGCTTTATGCTTGTTTTGTTTGTCATAATCAATACTAGTTGTTCTTCTCACCAGGGACTCAGACTTAAAACTATTTTTAGTTTCTACCCAATATGCTATCTTTCTTATACCTTAAGAGCATATATGCTGGACTGTTGTTTTCTTCAAAATTTATATATGCTCCATATTTGTTTATGCTGTAGGTTTTCTTAACAAAACATTACAGGAATAGGCGGTGTAACGACCCAGATTTTTTCCTTGATTTTGAAGAGATATATGTTATTGACTCGAAAGCAAGGTCAATCACGAGAGCAAAAGTTGTGGTAAGACGCTTTAAATTTAAATTCTTGAAGCATTCAGAACATAAGTACATAACCATTATATATTTAGGTTGCAGGAGCTCTTTCATCACTAATGTTAGTAGAAAAAAGTATATTAGTATCTGCATGATGATTTGAAGGAACTAGTTTAACGATTTCCATCCTTTGAAATATTGCATGCGACCATTTGGATGACTGGTAAACTGGGTCTGTGATGTCATTGGTTTCACAGTTAGTCCTATGCCTTTTCATCTAGACATTTGTGACAAACATTTATATTCACATTTTTTTTGCATAGTTAAGTTAGTTAATTTTTGTTTTGTTGAGATTATCAATATCGAGCTGCTTATTACAGGTTAGTGTCCCTGAAGGAAAGAAGAGGGACAGGAGAAATGACTTGCTACTCATACGAGATGGAGGGGAATCATTCAGAATAATTGACAAGGTACTATATGCTTTTTTCATGAATACTATCTACTATTGTTGTTGTAGTAGGAGGCTTCAAGGGCTAATGTGGGCTGTTTGTATCAGACCAAAAGGGATGATGCGACCACTGTGATCCAAAGAGAGGAGTGGGCAAAGTCGAGGCAAGATGTGGAGAAGCACTTTAGGAAGCTCCGCGACTTTGACTACTCGAATTGGTTCTGAAGAAATAGTAGCTGGAGTCATTCAGCAGAGAAATTATTTTGCTAATTTTGCAGCTGCTTATATTAGAGGAAGCGACCATGGACCATGGTGCTCAAGGGAGAATCGCCATCTTCGAGTAGGCTAATTATGTGTACTTTAGGTTTTTGTAGCAGGTAGAAGGCATGCCACGTAGCGAGCCTATCTGTACAAAACTGAAAGGTTTGATGCTTGTGAATGCACTACCTTGATGGGTAGCGAACGAATATGTGGTCCTTGGATTCAGAATGCACGTGTTTTTTATAGTATCGGATATCTATACTTGGATTCAGAATTTCCTAGGTAAGCTTTCCCTCCGGTTTTTTATGTATGAATTTCGTAGGCAAGTCCTGTACTCGGCAGAATCCTCAATATAATCTACAAAGTGGCAGACAGCAGACAATTATGTCAGTAAAAATGGTGTTATGGAGGATGCTAATGCAACAATCAAGAAAGTTTATCCAGATAATTCTTCTCCTAGCAGTAGAGTGGCATTGCTGACTGCTACTGCCTTGGATCAGGGGATTGGATCGAACTGGCTGGTACCAGCGGTTTGCAGGATCAATATTCTCGATCAGCAGCGGAAAACGGCGCGGAAGCGTACGTATGTCGGAATAGCATATAGTATAGGGGAACGTAAGAACGTCACAAATGTGCAGAGTGCGTCCCATTCGAAGCCGATCAACCGAATAGCGGATCAACAGAGATGAAAAGGAGCTGAAAAGGAAGAGTCGAATATACTACCAGGATCAAGAACCAGGTGTTGCAAGTCCAGCCTTGCAGACCTTATCATCTCAAAATGGCCTCAGAATTGCAAGAAAAAAAAAAGCAGATCAAGGTGACACATCACACCTCAGATTGTAAAACAGTAAGATCGATAAAATTGTCTAGTGCTTTAACCTCACTTGCACCAGCAAATTAAAGCAAATGAAGAGTCTCATCTTCACATCAGTCAACAAAAAAAATAACAAAGAACAAAAATATGTATCTGTTCTTATAGCTGCAACACTAGAGGAACCAAAATAATCACAATGCAATCGTTATTGGCCTGACCACATGGACAAAAAACATGAGTAAAAATATAAGTCATTCAAACAATATTCCACCCGAATCAAGTAACAAATCACAAACATAATTAAGTAGATCTATTCGATTTACGAAGTGCAAAATATCTAGTCAAATCAGTACACATATTAGAGAACAAGTGCAAAATTCAGAAGTGGTTTCAGTTTTCAGGATATGTGCATCAGTGTACCATTATTTGCACCAGAAAAGAACGGCAAACCACACAGGTTTGTACTCTAAAATAGAGAAAATCCATAAAATGCCATCGACAAGCACCTTGATCCTAGAAATGCCATTGACAAACGCAACTTCCTGAAAATGCCATCGTACAAGCCTATTTCTCCCAGAAATGCCATCACACCGTTAGTCCACACCGTTAGAACAAAACATTTTACAAGAATGACTAAATTGCCCTCACTCCAAATAATACTATCCCAATCCACCGGTAAAAAAAAAACTACCGCTAATGCTTGATGCGTCACATGGCCGGCCTGCCTCGAAGGCGCCGGCCTGACACGCGGCTAGCCAGAGGAAGTGGGAGGCTCACGTCAGCGGCGGCGAATGACTCGTCGTCGCTGTGGTTGGAGTCGGAGTCGGCGCTTCGCTCGCCGTCGCTGGAGGAAGAGGAGGAGAGGCGGGCGAGCCCCGCGGCGGTCATGCTCCAGACGCGGGCGCCGCAGTAGGGGCAGCGGACGTGCGGCTCGAGCGGGCCACGGTGGATGACGAGGAACGCGCGCGTCCGCGACGGCATGAACCCGCGGTACGCGCCCACGATGTCGTCGTACACTGCGCCGGCGACGGCCAGTGGCGGAGCTAGCGGCATCGTTGAGCCCGGGCGAGTAATAGCGTTTTTCGGTGATCGACTAATTTTGATAGGTGTTGACAGCTATTCGTAGTGAAGACGACATCGACGGAGCACGGGCGGCCGCCCGACCTGTCCGGGAGGTGGATCCGCCACTGGCGACGGCCACCGCGTGCTCGCAAAGTGGCCCGGCACGGCGGCGGCCGCGCGGCAGCAGAAGAAGAGCAGCTTCGCCATCACCGGCCAACCTCCCCCAATGAGTCGATGCCTGGGACCGTCGTGCGGATGCCTGCTGCCGAGGCGCCGTCGCCTGGGACCACCGTGCCTGCGGCCGACGCGCCGCCGCCTGGGACCACCGCGCCGCCGCATGCCACCTCCTCGCCGCCCATCGCGTCAACGCCTGGGACCACCGCGCGGACGCCTGCTGCCGACGTGCCGCCGCCTGGGACCGACGCTCCGCTGCCTTCCACCTCCTCGCCGCCCGTCACGTCGACGCCTGGGACCGCTGCCGCAGGCGCCGCCTGGGACCACCGCGCCGCCGCCTGGGAGCCCCGCGCCACCGCCTGCCACCTCGCCGCCCATCGCGTCGACGCCTGGAACTGACGTGCCACCGCCTGGGAGCGTCGCCTTGCCGCTGTCGCCCATCGGGAGCTGGCGATTGAAGTGGAGGGGAGAAATAGTGGCCGGCGATGGGATGGAAGAGAAGGGGATTTATCCTTTGTTGAGGAGGGTAATTTGGTCATTTTGACAAAATTAACGGTGTCTAACAGAGTGAAAGTGACGGCGATGGCATTTTTGGGACAAAATGGCTCGTACGATGGCATTTGCTGGAAGTCGCGTTCGTCGATGGCATTTCTTGGATTAGGGTGTTTATCAATGGCATTTCATGGATTTTCTCTAAACTAAAAACCGTATATATTGTACCTGTTCATATCAGTGCAAATGTGCAATAGAAAGATGCCAGGAGAAAAGGATCTGTCACAGTGGGTGATTACTGATTCCAGCAACAAGATAAAAATAACTAAATAAGCAACAATTGCTTATACATGAAGAATGCAAGAAGCAAAAACGTATGCAGAAGATATCGTGCAACAGATGAAGAAAAGCAACAGGTATGGAAACTTACAAGTACAAAATAGAACAAGGACAAGCTGAAATCATACATGATTTTTAGTTTCTGAGTCTACCTTCACTCATACTGACTGATTTCTGAACTTTCTGATTGGGTCGCTAGCTGTTGCTGATTAAGGATACAATCTGTCATGGTTATAGATACCACATACCTAATAGTAGTTGACTAAATCTCGGTAGGACCCACCACATACCATGTCCTATACGGAAACAATCTTTGGATTTAGGAGGAGTTCCGATAAGGAAAGACAACTAAAATTCTATATGGAAATGACAAGAACTACTCGGATTATATCCATATTGGTTTCTCTAGTTCTACTTGGACAAGGGGACACCTATGAGTATAAATACAAGCCCCCTAGGAGGACAGGGGACACACACTGACCATGAGACGATCAACACGATCACCACGATCGGGACGACCACCTCATCAACACCCAACACAATCAACATACAAGCCTACATACGCCAAGACACGCCGCCTGATATCGACTTTAGGGATAGGCATGGCTACTCCCTTACGGTGTCTCCGGATACCGTCAGGAGAGACGAAAGCACTATCTCTGATCTCGCTAGACACGGATTCGAGGAGGAAGGCTACCCTGTTGTAGACTACGAGTCAGACCTTCAGACTGCCATGTCGACAACAGTTAGATAGGCTATCCACATGTTGTACTGGTGTGATTATGGTGAATAAAAGCAACTCCGACTCCGGCCAACAGGATGTAGGGTTATTACCTGACAACTCAGGGGCCCGAACATGTATAAAAATCCTCGTCCCCATCTCTTTTACCTCAGTCTCGCATATATCCTAGCATCAACGGTCCCCATACTAAGCAAATACCAGAATGACGGCATCAAACGTCGACAGTGGCGCGCCAGGTAGGGGGATTTTGGTGCTTCAGGATTTCGACGAGATGGGTTCAAAGATGGATTCTCCAACAACAATCTACTCGACAACTTCGGTTATGGGGAGATCTAACCCGACCGGAGTATATCGTCCGACGAGATCGGAACCATCGTCGCCAAGGAGAGCTACTATGTCGGCGGCATCCAAGAGCAATCCGACACTAATTCCTCCACGTATGCGGCATTGACTGGTGTGAGAGATCGGCTTATCTCCACCAACAAAACGAGTGCCGTGGAGCTTAAATCAAGAGCCAGATTGATCTGTTCATTGGTGCAAATTCTAAGTCGGATTGGAGGAGTTCTTATGCTTGCACTAGAATCCAATCTCTAGGCAGCATCCTGGTTGGCCGTTCCGACGACGTGGCAAACAGATCAATTAAAGGACCAAAATACAAGGTGCAGGCCTACACGGGGAACAGTACCATACACACAAACGGATCAATTAAGGAGTTACTGTTCCTCACCAAGCATGCACAGTAAGGTATTTAGTAGATTAATTTTTTAAAATTAATCTACTAATTCCGTAGATATATCCGGCATATATATACACAGGTACGCAATATTTTATATATAATTTATCGTACCTATTCGGTATGAGATCATACCGTATTGTCAGGTCTATAATTTATTATGTTTACCTAGAGCATGTTTCTTATACAATCTCCGTTGCACGAGTGCTTCCGATGTTAGGCCAACCACGGTCTAACGCTGGGGGCTCGCTCTGTTTTCTTCTGTATAAATCATGCCTATTTACGGTTTACATAATGCCTGATAATTCCATCTGCTCGTTACATCCTGATAATACTAGAAAATCCAGGCAGTTTTTCGAATATATACTCGATATTCTCTGCTATATATCTTGCCTTCTAGAAAATATTTTTCAGGAACAATTGAGCACTCGAGTAGGTTATGGTCGAGTACACTCCATTATCGAGAACATTCTCGACAAATGCGGAGTTATCGCACCCAACCTACCAACGAAGACCGACGACCTATCTCATAGCACCGGCCATGGCTGGACTACTCGAGAAAAGGTTGTTGTCGGTGACATGGGACCGGGAGTATCATGACTAGAGGCTTGGGCAGGAGCAATCACCCACGAGGCCTGACCCCCTCGGGGGGGTCGGGCCCGAGGGTGATGTGGCCGCCCCCCCCTCTCTTTGTCTCCCCGAGGGGTCGGACTGCTCCCATTTCGGCCCCGAGGGCTGAGGCGCCCCGACCCCTTGTAGGTTTTGCGCCGCGTGTATGGGTTAGGTGAGCACAGCGGGGCTCACCTAACCGCATTTATTGCGGTTTGGACGAGCGCGTCACGCCGCATGTAACGCAGTGCAGCGCGCTCGTTTATCCGGTCTGTGACCAGTCTCAGACCGGTCAGATCGTGGATTAGGTGGCGACAGGCGGTCTGACACACGCCTCGCCCCATCCCGTCAAGATGAGTGCCTCCAAGCACTCGTCCCTAGCCGGAGCCGGCGTGTTACCTCCTGGAGATGGCACGTTGGTCCCGGTCAGATATATGCCAGGCTTCATCCTAACCATTAGAGGCAAGATATTGTATGAAGAAGGGCGAACATGCAGATTGTGAAACTGACACGTGGTGGACAAGAATGACCGGTTTATGACCGGTCTGACACTGGTCATGTCATCAGCAGACATCCATGTTCCCACGTCGCGCCTGCCTCCGGCGGAAGTGGAGGTAGGTATGGGCCGTCCCATCAGAAGGTCATTCGGAGGGCAACCAAACAAATCTCCGTCCATTAATGAAGAGAAGTGAAGTTAGAGGGAAGAGAGGAGAAGTCCCGACACAAAAAAGAGAGATGGTGCATGTGGTATCCCCTTGAGATATAAAAGGAGGACCTTGCCCACCTAGAGAAGAGGAGGATTCGGATCCAGAACGAGGAGGGGCTGGCTTGCACTTTGTAGCTTCTTCATACACAGATCCATCAAAACACAGGAGTAGGGTATTACGCTTCTCAGCGGCCCGAACCTGTATACATCGCCCGTGTCTTGTGTGTTTCCACTCTCGCGAACTTTCCACAGATTAGGAGCTTAGAATCTCACCCAGGGTCCCCGGCCGAACCGGCAAAGGGGGGCCAGCGCGGTCTCCCGGTGAGGAGCTCCACGCTCCGTCATCTGGCGCGCCAGGTAGTGGCCTCTGCGTGTGTTCTTCTAAGCTCTCGCGCTCTTTCGTGTGCGCGAAGCTTTTCCTGTTCAGCCCAATGGCCGAACCAGCAAAGGCGCACAACCTCTCTCCGAGTGTTAGCGGTGACGACGGGGAGCCGAACCCACGCCGTCGAGCTCGTACTCCACTGCCCCCTCCACGCCAAAGTCCTAGGCGGGAGAAGGCGCTCGAGAGGGCCGAAGGATCCGCGACTTCGGCATCCACGGGAGATGGAGAAGGGCGGCGAGATGGGGAGCGTCGCCTCCTCGTCTACGGCGACGGCAGCACGCCCCAGGGTGCGCTCCAAGCTGCAGGCGCGCTCCTACGTCACCCGCCCGTCGCCCATGACCCGGAGTCTCCAGCCCAACGTTGGCTGGACGATGTGGCCAAATTGGTCATGACGGCGCGGCAGCGCCTAGATGCTGGTGGGCGGTCCTCCGCCACCAAGACCTCTGGTGCTGCTACCACCGGCTCCGCGTCGTCAAGACGGAGGGCGCGGCGAGCGGCGGCCGCTGTTCGCCATTCGGCCGCCACTCCTTCGTCAGCGCCTCCGACCCGGGAAGATCTGCGTGGGGGGCCGGATGCCCGCATCAGTATCGAGCGCCGGCGTAATGGCCGGTGTGCTGCCCACGCAACGGAGGGCGCCTCCTCGTCCGGAGTGTCACCTCAGCACGGACGCGGGGATCGGCCCTCCGTGCCCCCGGTTGGTGGTGTCGGCTGTAGAGCCTTTGTGGCGAGCCTTCGGAACGTCCGTTGGCCCCCAAGGTTCCGGCCCACCATCGCCGAAAAATATGATGGCAGCGTCAACCCCGCCGAGTTTCTCCAGGTCTACACGACCGGGATCGAGGCCGCTGGGGGTGACGACAGGGTCATGGCGAATTTCTTTCCCATGGCCCTGAAGGGACAGGCGCGGGGTTGGCTAATGAACTTGCCACCCGCATCTGTCCACTCTTGGGAGGATTTGTGCCAACAGTTCACCATGAACTTTCAAGGCACATATCCGCGCCCAGGTGAAGAGGCGGACTTGCACGCAGTACAGCGAAGGGATGATGAGTCACTTCGCTCATACATTCAGCGGTTCTGTCAAGTCCGCAACACCATACCATGCATCCTTGCACACGCGGTGATCTACGCGTTCAGGGGGGGTGTGCGGCACAACCGCATGCTCGAAAAGATTACCTCCAAAGAGCCCCATACTACCGCGGAGCTTTTTCAGCTCGCGGACCGAGTGGCTCGTAAGGAGGAGGCATGGACCTGGAACCCCTCCGGTTCCGGAGTGGCAGCTTCGGCCGCCCCCGGATCCGCTGCTCAGACAGGGCGGCGTGACAGGAGGAGGAAGAAGAGGTCACCCCATTCCGACGACGAGGGTCATGTCCTCGCCGTCGAGGGCGCTTCACGGGCCACCCGAAAGGGGAGGCCTGCGAGCGATAGAAAGAAGGAGGCCAGCGCTCCCAGCAGGGAGCGCCCAACCGGCAAGTGGTGCACCGTCCACAACACCTCCCTTCATGACCTCGCGGACTGCCACGCAGTCAAAAGTTTGGCTGAGCGGACGAGGAAGTTGGAGGAGGAGAGGAGGCAGGAGCGCCGAGAGGGCAAGTCCCCGGCGGTTCCTTCCGGCAATCGGCGAAGTGAGGCCAAGCAGAAGGCCCCCGCCGAGGACATCAATGGCGGCGATGATGACCTAGGTTTCCAAGAGCCTGGGGCCGCCATTGCCACTGTCGATGGGGGAGCGTGTGCTCACGTTTCTCGCCGGAGCCTCAAGGCCATGAAGCGGGAACTTCTGGCCGCGGCCCCTACTCATGAGGCGACACGCCGGGCGCGGTGGTCGGAGGTTGCCCTCACCTTCGACCAGACCGACCACCCACCGTGCGTTGCCCGGGGAGGACAGATCGCAATGGTGGTTTCCCCCACTGTTTGCAACGTGAAGCTGGGGCGTGTCCTCATTGATGGAGGAGCAGCCCTCAACATCCTTTCCCCCGCAGCCTTTGACGCCATCAAGGCCCCGGGGATGGTGCTCCGACCGTCCCAACCGATTATCGGTGTGACGCCGGGGCACACTTGGCCGCTAGGTCATATCGACCTTCCAGTCACCTTCGGTGGATCCGCCAACTTCCGCACGGAACGGGTGAATTTTGATGTGGCGGACCTCAGTCTGCCCTACAACGCGGTCCTAGGGAGGCCCGCGTTGGTGAAGTTCATGGCGGCGGTCCACTACGCCTACCTCCAGATGAAGATGCCGGGCCCCGGTGGTCCCATCTCTGTCCATGGCGACCTCAAAGTCGCGCTTGCTTGCATGGAGCAGCGCGCAGACCACCTCGCCGCCGCGTCCAAGCCCGAGGGTGGCGACGAGAGGCTTGGCACCTCCGTCCCCGCCGCCCCGAGGCAGCGGATGATCACATGCGACGAGGTCCCGGTCAAGGAAGTTGCCCTGGGCGACGGCCCGTCCAAGACCACACGGATCGGTGGTCTTCTGGACGACAAATAGGAAGACGCGCTCGTCTCCTTCCTGCGGGCAAATGCTGACGTCTTCGCATGGAGACCGGCGGATATGCCCGGGGTCCCCAGGGAGGTGATTGAGCACCGTCTCGCCGTGCGGCCGGGCGCAAGGCCGGTCCGGCAGAAAGTACGGCGGCAGGCCCCGGAACGTCAAGCCTTCATCCGCGAGGAGGTGGCGCAACTTCTGGAGGCCGGATTCATCCGCGAGGTCATCCATCCGGAGTGGCTGGCGAACCCGGTGGTCGTTCCCAAGGCGAACGGCAAGCTTCGGATGTGCATCGACTACACCGACCTTAACAAGGCATGTCCTAAGGACCCTTACCCCCTGCCTCGCATAGATCAGATTGTCGACTCCACCGCGGGGTGTGACCTTTTGTGTTTTCTAGATGCATACTCTGGTTACCATCAGATTCGCATGGCTAGGGAGGATGAGGAAAAAACTGCATTCATTACCCCCATAGGAACTTATTGTTATACGACAATGCCCTTCGGGTTAAAGAATGCAGGTCCTACTTTTCAACGTACTACTCGAATTTCTTTGGGTAGCCAAATAGGACGTAATGTTGAGGCTTATGTCGATGACTTGGTTGTGAAGACGCGCAACCGAGACACCTTACTCACAGATCTAGCGGAAACTTTTGAGAGTCTCCGCTCCGCCCGCATAAAACTGAACCCCGATAAGTGCGTGTTCGGTGTACCTGCGGGCAAGCTTCTCGGGTTCTTGGTCTCTGCCCGAGGCATCGAGGCCAACCCCGAGAAGATACGAGCTATAGAGCGGATGCGCCCCCCCAGCAAGCTTAGGGATGTGCAATGCGTCGCCGGTAGCATGGCCGCCCTAAGTCGGTTCATATCGAGGCTGGGAGAGAAGACGCTACCCTTATTTAAGCTCCTCAAACGCTCCGGACCGTTTACTTGGACGGAGGAAGCTGAACGTGCCCTCACTCAGTTGAAGGCGTATCTCAGCTCTCCCCCAGTTCTGGTCGCCTCGGAGCCAAATGAGCCCTTGCTACTCTACTTAGCGGCGACCCCGCAAGTGGTTAGTGCGGCGTTGGTTGTGGAGCACGATGAGGACAATCCTCATTCCGCGCACCCCCACCCTGTGCTGACTTGGCCCGGGAGAGAGCAGGGAGGAGAGGCCCCCGAGCCGAACGGTGGCCCAAGGCCCCCGACGACCGGAGCTGGCCCTTTGCCCACTTGTCAGACGGTGCCAGGTGCCCCCGACCCCCAAGATGGCCCGGCGGCCACTGCGGGAAGGCCGCACCTATTGCCCTCCGACCCCGAGGCTAACTCTGTGCCGACTCGGCCCGGGAGAGAGCAGGGAGAAGAGGCCCCCGAGCCGAACGGTGGCCTAAGGCCCCTGACGACCGGAGTTGGTCCTTTTCCCGCTTGTCCGACGACGCCAGGAGCCCCCGACCCCCAGGACGGCCCCGAGGCCACTGTGGTAAGGCCGCCCCTGTCGTCCTCCGACCCCGAGGTCATCGGCACAGAAGACGAGTGCGCCCCACGTGGCCACTTGGACGAAGAGCGCCCCAAGGACGCGACCCCTAGCAAAGAGGATCGGCCCCACCGAAAGGTGCAGCGGCCCGTCTACTTTGTTAGTGAGGCCCTCCGGGACGCCAAGACCCGATACCCTCAGGCCCAGAAGATGCTTTACGCTATTCTGATGGCTTCAAGGAAACTGCGCCATTATTTCCAGGCGCATCGGGTCACGGTGGTTACGTCTTACCCCCTCGGCCAAATCTTGCATAATCGAGAGGGTACTGGACGGGTGGTGAAATGGGCAATCGAACTTTCTGAGTTCGATTTGCACTTTGAACCACGCCACGCTATCAAGAGCCAGGCCCTCGCCGATTTTGTGGCAGAGTGGACCCCGGCTCCCGAGCCCGTCTCAGTCCCCGAGGCCAGCTCGGGCCCCTCGCAGCTGCCTCACACCGCCTACTGGGTGATGCAGTTTGACGGCTCCCTGTCTCTTCAGGGCGCCGGTGCGGGGGTCATGTTGACCTCGCCGAGTGGAGACGTCCTCAGATACCTGGTTCGCCTCGACTTTCGGGCAACCAATAATATGGCAGAGTACGAGGGACTCCTTGCGGGACTCAGGGTGGCAGCTGGACTGGGGATCCGCCGCCTCCTGGTATTAGGCGACTCCCAGCTGGTCGTTAACCAGGTCTGTAAGGAGTACCGGTGCTCTGACCCGCAGATGGATGCTTATGTACGCCAAGTGCGGCGTATGGAGCGCCATTTCGACGGAATAGAGCTTCAGCACATGCCCAGACGGGATAACACGATTGCTGACGAACTCTCACGGCTCGCTTCCTCGCGAGCCCAGACCCCACCGGGCGCCTTTGAAGAAAGGCTTGCCCAGCCGTCGGCGCGACCCGACCCCTTAGGGGAGATGGACGCGCCTGACCGGCCCCCGAGGCCCGTCGGAGTCCAGGCCTCGGGACCCGAGGGGAGTGCTCCCAGCTCCCTTAGATTGATTGCTTGGATTGCTGAGATCCAAGCATACCTCACAGATAAGACTCTACCCGAGGACCACGAAGGGAGTGAACGCGTCTAGCGCATCTCCAAACGCTACGTGCTGGTAGAAGGGACCCTCTATCGGCGTGCGGCTAACGGAATCCTCCTGAAGTGCATTCCTCGGGAACAAGGCGTCGAGCTTCTTGCCGATATCCATGAAGGCGAGTGCGGAGCTCACTCCGCCTCGCGCACCTTGGTTGGCAAGGTCTTTCGCCAGGGTTTTTATTGGCCGACGGCTCTCAATGATGCGGTCGACCTGGTTCGGCGATGCAGAGCGTGCCAGTTCCACGCCAGGCAAATCCATCAGCCGGCCCAGGCCCTGCAGATCATACCACTTTCATGGCCTTTTGCTGTCTGGGGGCTCGATATCCTGGGACCGTTTAGGCGGGCCCCGGGCGGGTTTGAGTATCTGTATGTCGCGATCGACAAGTTCACTAAGTGGCCCGAGGCTTATCCGGTCGTCAAGATCGATAAGCACTCCGCACTTAAATTCATTAAGGGCATCACAGCCCGGTTTGGAGTGCCTAACCGTATTATTACGGATAACGGCACCCAATTCACTAGTGAGCTTTTCGGTGACTACTGCGAAGACATGGGCATCAAGCTCTGCTTCGCCTCACCTGCCCACCCCAGAAGCAATGGCCAAGTGGAGCGCGCCAATGCGGAAATCCTAAGAGGCCTTAAAACCAAGACCTTCAACATCCTCAAGAAGCATGGCGATTCGTGGATCGAGGAGTTGCCAGCGGTGCTCTGGGCGAACCGAACCACACCAAGCCGAGCAACCGGGGAAACGCCTTTCTTCCTCGTCTACGGCTCGGAAGTGGTTCTCCCATCCGAGCTCACCCTGAGGTCCCCTCGGGCCACCATGTACTGCGAGGCTGATCAAGATCAGCTTCGCAGAGATGACCTTGACTACTTGGAGGAGCGAAGGCGGCGCGCGGCCCTCCGAGCCGCGCGCTTCCAGCAGAGCCTGCGGCGCTATCATCAGCGCCACGTCCGGGCCCGATCACTCTGCGTCGACGACCTCGTCCTACGCCGCGTCCAAACGCGTGCTGGATTGAGCAAGCTCTCACCAATGTGGGAGGGTCCGTATCGAGTGATCGGCGTCCCCCGGCCGGGCTCCGTTCGGCTGGCCTAACCCATGGAACATCGAACACCTTCGTCGCTTCTACCCCTAAGGGGGATCGGGTGTCAGGTTTTGGCCTCGGGCCAACCCCGCACCCCCCTCGGGAGTGCAGGGTTGGCCGGGGGCTACCACACATGCATATTTTTATTTCTCTTATGTCTGCTCTTATATCTGTATTTCAATAAAAGCATTTTCGATTTCCTGAAGGCTGTATCTGTTCTGTTGTTTCCTTTTGAAGAATCTTAACTTGAAATAGCTCACTCGCGCTCAATCCTGTCCTCGGGGGCTCGGGTCGGCTAAAATCGCCAAACGGGGCCCAGAACCGAGCCGTGTCCCGGGGCGTGGTGAACTCCGGGGGGGAATCGGCAAAAGCCCACAATCGGGTCACCCATAACCCTCGGTCACGACGCTTCCGGCCTGGCCAGTCTCGACACGTGGATCTCCCCAGGCACTAGCCCCGACCCGCGCCTTTTGAGGACTGGGACCTGGGCACGAGCCCTTAATCAAGCTAAGACACAAAAGGACCACGGCTCAGATCATCCTCATCTCATACACATAGCAAAATGAAATTGACACAAAAATTTCTTCATTTTGATTGCAGATTAAGTTAATCTATACAAAAAGGAGGCCCGAAGGCCTTAGAAGAAAGAAAAGAAGAAAAAGCTGAAGATTGGCGGGGGCCTGGGGGCTCACTCCGATGCACCCGGGTCGCCAGCCTTGTCGCCACTATCGCCCGCTCCACCGTCATCGTCCTCCTCGTCGGAGTTGAGGGCGAACGCGAGCCGAGGGGCCGAACCCTCGAAGCTGTGGACGATGTGGTCGGCGGCGTCCCGGACCTGCGCGCGCGCGCCGTCCTCGGTCCCGGGAGGAAACTCATCCAGCGCCGTCCATGGGGAGAAGTCGGGGTCCCTGGCCTGGTAACTCGCCAGTACGAGCTCCACTGCTCCTCGGGCGAGGTCCCTCGAGGATGACTTAATCGTCCTCTCGAGCTCCTCGGGGAGCCGCTGGAGAGTCCCGGCCATTTCCGAGAGGCGCTGGGCGAGGCCCCCCTGGTTGGCGGCGTACTTCACAGTCCGCCCGCCCCAGAGGCCAGCCTGCCGGCCGGCGTGATCTAGACGGGAGACGGCGTCCCGAAGCATGCCGGGCCCTACTTCGCCTGCCAAGCGGAGGGCCTCGACCTCCCCGGTGGACGAGTCTAGCGCGCCCTGCAGATCGGCGATGGTGTGTTCGGCAGCTGCGAGGCGGACGGCTAAGTCGCTTTCGCCCGTGGCCGCCCCGCCGCTGCGCGCCCTCGCGTCCAGCTCCTTTGCCTGCGCCTCGAGTTCAGCGGCCCGCTGGTTCAGTGCGGCCCTCTCGGCGCGGACACCTTCCAGATTGTGGCGCGCCTGCTCCTCCCGCGCTGCCTCGCGGAGGGACAGGCTGTCCGCTAGCCGTTGCGCTGCGGCCTCGGCCTCCTCGAGAGCTCGCTCCCGCTCGGTGAGCGCGTCCTCGCGGAGGCGGAGTGCGGACTCCTCTTCGGCGCAGGCGGCCTCGTGCGCCGCCAGCGTTGCCTCCCGGATGGAAACAGCGGCCTCGCGATCCACCAGGCCCCTCTCCACCACGCCGGCACGCTCTTCCAGCGCCATGGCACGGGCCTCAAGGGCTTCTTCGCGCCGACGGGATGCCACCTCGGTCTCCGCCGCCCGTCGTTCTCGGGCAGCGGCAGCGTCAAGGACCTCCTGGGCGGCGTCGAGCTTCTTCCCTAGCTCCGCCTCCCAGCTCCCGTATTGAAGGCGGAGGGTGTCCTGCGCCTCGTTCATCACAGTGGTGGCGATGAGGGCAGCCCCCCGCTCCTCCTCCACCTCCTTGGCGATCTCCCCCAGCACCTTTCGGCGGGCTTCGAGCTCAGAGACGTGCCGGCGGTGTGCCTTGCGGCCCACCTCCACCATGGCCTCCACCGAGCGTCGCCCCTCTTCGACACGCGCCCATGCGGCGTCGAGCTCCGCCCGCTCTGCTTGCAGGGCCTCTACCTGGGCACTTAACCCGTCCAACACCGTGGTGTTTGCGACGGCCAAGGCCTGTAGAAGGGGTTCTGCGCTCAGTGGAGCGACGGAAGGCGTGGGGAAGAGCCGCCTCGGAGAAGATGCCGCGCGGTTCGGCTCGCCGATGGACGTGCCGGACTCAGGGACGTCCCCCGGACCCGGCTTGTCCTGAGCGTCGCCTGAGGGATTGGGCCCAAGCGATTCGCCCGCAGCCTCGTCGCGAGCTGCCTCGGAAGTCGTCGTCGCCGTGGCCTGGTGGAGTCTGGCCTCCTCCCGAGCTAGAAGTAGCAGCCACCAACCACCGACGGCGGCGACACCGACTGTACGGTGAAGAACCACCGGAACAGCCGAAGGGATGGGCGCACCCCGCTGAACATCTCGCACAGGTGCGCAAAGATGGCCAATGTCATTACCGCATTGGGGGTGAGGTGCGCCATCTGGAGATCGTAAAACTCCAGAACATCCATGAAGAAAGAAGAAAATGGCGGAACCAGCCCTGCCATTGCAAAAGGGAGGAAGAAGACGGACCGCCCCGGGTAGCATGGCGCTGGGCGTCCCTCGCCCAGCATGACTATCTCCCGGCCGGTGGCAGATTCCGGCATGAAGCGGCGCGGCAGCCCGGCCTGCCTCTCGCTTACGATGCGGGAAGGCGGCAGCATGCTACCATCGAGCAGAGCGGAGCCCCGTGCCATGACGCCGGAGGAAGAGATGATTGAGAGCGAGCGCGTGTGGCGAAGGTAGGGCACAGGAAAGGAGGAGTTAGGGCGCAAGCGGCGAAGACAAGGGGAATAATGGCGAAAGGAAGGAAGCAAATCTCCTCCTCGGCGTCTTTATACCCTTGCCAACGCTGTGCCCGGCTCCTCGCTTCTCGCGCCCACTATCTCGCTCCCTCGTTTCTCGCGCCCACGCTTCCACTAATCCCGTTCGCCCGCTTGCGGCGCATGAGGTGGATATGCGGTTGTGGCAGTCGAGATGGAACATATCGTGCGTGCATTAATTGCGCTCGCTGACCGAAGTGCCATCACCATATCTCCAGGCAAAACGAACCGGCTCGTCCCGATTCGCGTGCTACTCGAGTAATGTGGCAGTCTTGAAGAGACCGCTCATTATTGACAGCCGAGTAACCATTGCCGATGTGCGTGATTTGCGACCGTTGGGTTTCTGCCCAACTGTGGAGACCGGTCCCACCTGTCACCAGGCCTTAGGAAGTGGCGTCACGCCCGACCGCTTCCCTCAAGGAGGGCGATCGCCCTGGCATAACGCCGGGGGCTACTGTCGGTGACATGGGACCGGGAGTATCATGACTAGAGGCTTGGGCAGGAGCAATCACCCACGAAGCCTGACCCCCTCGGGGGGGTCGGGCCCGAGGGTGATGTGGCCGCCCCCCCCTCTCTCTTTGTCTCCCCGAGGGGTCGGACTGCTCCCGTTTCGGCCCCGAGGGCTGAGGCGCCCTGACCCCTTGTAGGTTTTGCGCCGCGTGTATGGGTTAGGTGAGCACAGCGGGGCTCACCTAACCGCATTTATTGCGGTTTGGACGAGCGCGTCACGCCGCATGTAACGCAGTGCAGCGCGCTCGTTTATCCGGTCTGTGACCAGTCTCAGACCGGTCAGATCGTGGATTAGGTGGCGACAGGCGGTCTGACACACGCCTCGCCCCATCCCGTCAAGATGAGTGCCTCCAAGCACTCGTCCCTAGCCGGAGCCGGCGTGTTACCTCCTGGAGATGGCACGTTGGTCCCGGTCAGATATATGCCAGGCTTCATCCTAACCATTACAGGCAAGATATTGTATGAAGAAGGGCGAACATGCAGATTGTGAAACTGACACGTGGTGGACAAGAATGACCGGTTTATGACCGGTCTGACACTGGTCATGTCATCAGCAGACATCCATGTTCCCACATCGCGCCTGCCTCCGGCGGAAGTGGAGGTAGGTATGGGCCGTCCCATTAGAAGGTCATTCCGAGGGCAACCAAACAAATCTCCGTCCATTAATGAAGAGAAGTGAAGTTAGAGGGAAGAGAGGAGAAGTCCCGACACAAAAAAGAGAGATGGTGCATGTGGTATCCCCTTGAGATATAAAAGGAGGACCTTGCCCACCTAGAGAAGAGGAGGATTCGGATCCAGAACGAGGAGGGGCTGGCTTGCACTTTGTAGCTTCTTCATACACAGATCCATCAAAACACAGGAGTAGGGTATTACGCTTCTCAGCGGCCCGAACCTGTATACATCGCCCGTGTCTTGTGTGTTTCCACTCTCGCGAACTTTCCACAGATTAGGAGCTTAGAATCTCACCCAGGGTCCCCGGCCGAACCGGCAAAGGGGGGACAGCGCAGTCTCCCGGTGAGGAGCTCCACGCTCCGTCAGTTGTTAACGGATAATTCCTCGCGAACGTCGTCGGCTTGATCACCCGACATGATTGCGAACGGACATCCGGATATGCTTTAAGTTGGGTACATGAGTCATGCTGGCCACATGAGGTACACTTGCAATAAACCAACTCTAGCACTTCCATTGGTGTTCGAGGAATAATTCTGCTTGCTTACTGGTTCTCGCACCAGTACGCAGCAATCTCTCACACCGCACCTTCCATCGGTGTACGAGGGATAATTCTGCTCGCTCACTGGTTCTCGCACCAGCACGCAACAATCTCTCGCACCGCACCTTCCATCGGTGTTCGAGAGATAATTCTGCTCGCTCACTGGTTCTCGCACCAGCACGCATCAATCTCTCGCACCGCACCTTCCATTGGTGTTCGAGAGATAATTCTGCTCGCTCACTGGTTCTCGCACCAGTACGTAGCAATCTCTCGCACCTTTACTTCAGATGGTCAAGGTACGACTACGGCAGCGTAGCGGTCCTCGTACCACGACTCCAAGTGATCGAGGGACACCTACTCACCGGTTCTCAACCAGTTGATCGTAGTGATCTCTCGTACATTTGCTTCAAGTGGTCGAGTTACGGCTACTGCCTGGTCCTCGACCAGCGATGTAGTATTCCTCCGACTACTTCCACTTTCAGTGGTCGCGTTACGGCTACTGCCTGGTCCTCGACCAGCGATGTAGCGTTCCTCCGACTACTTCCACTTTCAGTGGTCGAGTTACGGCTACTTCCACTTTTAGTGGTCGAGTTACGGCTACTGCCTGGTCCTCGACCAGCGATGTAGTATTCCTCCGACTACTTCCACTTTCAGTGGTCGCGTTACGGCTACTGCCTGGTCCTCGACCAGCGATGTAGCGTTCCTCCGACTACTTCCACTTTCAGTGGTCGAGTTACGGCTACTTCCACTTTTAGTGGTCGAGTTACGGCTACTGCCTGGTCCTCGACCAGCGATGTAGCGTTCCTCCGACTACTTCCACTTTAAGTGGTCAAGGTACGGCTACTACCTGGTCCTCGACCAGCGATGTATCGTTCCTTCGACTACTTCCACTTTCAGTGGTCGAGTTACGGCTACTGTATTGTCCTCGACCAGCGATGTAGTGTTCCTCCGACTACTTCCACTTTCAGTGGTCGCGTTACGGCTACTGCCCGGTCCTCGACCAGCGATGTAGTGTTCCTCCGACTATTTCCACTTTAAGTGGTCGAGTTACAACTACTGCCTGGTCCTCGACCAGCGGTGTAGCGACTCTCCTACTACCTTTACTCCAACAAAGTTGGTATCAGGTACACAATATCGCCAAGTGTTTTACCCAGAGATCCCTTACCACGACGACACCTAGCGTTGAAACCTATCCTACTGTCCCTTTACGCCGTCTTGGCAAGGCCTCCGAGGAACCTAAGGGATCTTCGGCTGGGGACGCCCAGAGCCGATAAGGCCTTGTCGGATCCTTCAGAGACGAAAGACCATGTAAGATCTGGTCGTGTAAGAGTTCTCGCCGTGCGTATTAACCAAGCTGTGTAATCGGAAAATGAACTTTCCAACTTCACGGCTGGGGGCTAGGATCAGTGCTTATTCAACCAAGACAGGTCAAGGGTCCAAGAGCCTTCTCCTCCGAGAACGATTCTCCGATGACAAGGCTGGGGGCTAGGGAGAGTGTACAACTCAAACGACTGACCAAAGTCGTGAACTGAGAAGACACTCTTACACAAAACATTGGTTAGTAAATTTGATTCATTTTCAGTTTACCATACATATTATAACATGTCACCCTTTGAGCATTCGCTCGGGGGCTATTTCTATTTGATATTCTTTTCTGAGTATTGATTTCAGGAAAATTCTATTCGACATTGTGGAAGACTCTATGTCTCTATGGTTCTACACAAAGATTGACTAAGGCGAGTATGACCAATGTCGACAAAGCTCCGTCGCAGACTCTACGCCTTCTCGATCGCTCGAGAACGGTTGCTGGATCTCGACAAGGAATACGGAATGAAGAGATGGTGTACCCGCCGAGATAAAATTTCTTGACTTCAATCCAAATTCTCAACTACAGCAAGACGGGAGACTTAGTCATATGCTCTATACTTTCTCGGTCGACATCAGAGATTGACTTAGACAAACCCTTTCGGTGCCCGCACGAGGCTGACAAAGGAAGTCCAACGTTATATCTAAACTCACCGAGAACGGTCACATGAGCTCGATAACAGTTACTCCAATGTCTGCGCGTGGTTGAGAATATGAATTCATTCATTTGCATTAAAGTCGGGGGCTACTGTCATGGTTATGGATACCACATACCTAATAGTAGTTGACTAAATCTCAGCAGGACCCACCACATACTATGTCCTATACGGAAACAACCTTCGGATATAGGAGGAGTTCCGATAAGGAAAGACAACCAGAGTTCTACATGGAAATGACAAGGACTACTCGGATTGTATCCATATTGGTTTCCCTAGTTCTACTTAGACAAGAGGACACCTATGGGTATAAATACAAGCCCCCCTAGGAGGACAGGGGACACACACCGACCATGAGACGATCACCACGATCGGGACGACCACCTCATCAACACCCAACACAATCAACATACAAGCCTACATACGCTAAGACACGCCGCCGGATATCGACTTCAGGGATAGGCATGGCTACTCCTTTACGGTGTCTCCGGATACCGTCAAGAGAGACGAAAGCGCTATCTCTGATCTCGCCGGACACGGATTCGAGGAGGAAGGCTACCCTGTTGTCGACTACGAGTCAGACCTTCAGACCACCATGTCGACAACAGTTAGATAGGCTATCCCACATATTGTACTGGTGTGATTATGGTAAATAAAAGCAACTCCGGCTCTGGCCAACAGGATGTAGGGTTATTACCTGACAACTCAGGGGCCCGAACTTGTATAAAAATCCTCGTCCCCATCTCTTTTACCTCAGTCTCGCATATATCCTAGCATCAACGGTCCCCATACTATGCAAATACCAGAATGATGACATCAAACGTCGATACAATCATGCCTACTCCCTCTGTTTCAGGTTACAAGACTTTCTAGCATTGCCCACGTTCATATAAATGTTAATGAATCTAGACACACATATATGTCTAGATTCATTAACATATATATGAATATAGACAATGCTAGAAAGTCTTATAATATGAAACGGAGGAAGTATTTTTCTACTGCCAGGAGTAGCTAGCTACTTCCTCCGTCCCAAAATGTAAGCATTTTTGAGGTTGGCACGGGTATTAAGAAAGTAGGTGAGAATGATTGAAAAAGGTGTGTGATTGGTTGAAAAGAGAAAGTAGGTGAAAAAGAATGGTTGTGATTAGTTGAGAGGAGAAGGTAGGTAGAAAAATAGCTTCATTTTGGAACAAAGTACTGTGCTAGAAATAGCTACATTTTGGGACGGAGGTAGTAGCATTTTCGAACCTTGTACCAGTCCACGATAGATATCTATACTAATTGATTGAACCAATAGATTTGAAACTTCATTTATTATGCATATATATATATATATATATATGTCTTATATAAAGTACAGTTGTATGTACACAAGCTTCGAATTTCAAGTAAAACAAATAATTATCCTAGACTGGAATATGATGATGATGTATATATATCAAGGTTATGAGCCATGTGAACTTGAACTGAGCAATTAAGAGTTGAATGCATCATCATGTATCTAAAATCTTCCTCTACTCCATGTCCGTGCATTGAGATCATGTATCTAAAATCTTCCTCCTCTCCACGGCCGTGCATTGGGCGAGTCAATCTTGTCTAGGACTAAAAACATCGCGTTCCATGTCATCAAAATGCTGCCTCCTAATAAATCATGCCAGTCTGAGAATAAACATAGGGAGAACTTGTTGGGACCAAGATAGTGGATGCAAAATACATATGCAATCTCACAAAGAACTCTCAGTACCAGATCTGCATCCAGGTCACCCAGTCGAGGCATATCCTTGTAATGATAGTATGCACCTGAAAGCACACAGGTTTTAGGGGAGATAACACACACAACACTCAAAGTTAATTTCATAAGGGAAATATCAGCACTAAAAGATGTAATCCAAAATAAATCAAACGCAAGGTTTGCAAGAAGAAGCAGTCAAGCCACTCAAAAGGTTTGCAAGATAATTTGCAGCGGTGATGCCTTCGCGACACAATGGCGATGCCTTAAAAACCATGCTTGGTTCCTTTTTGAATCTCAGCTAATGAGAGTGGACATCACACTATCTACTTGTTGCAGCAAAATATAATTCATATCTCTTTGCTTATTAATGAGGAAATTATGCAATATGTCACGAAAGGAAATTCCTACTTCCAACAGCTAATCCGGCACTCAATCGGAGAAAGGTTGTTAACGACCAAATTTGGTAAATCATATATCGGATTTGGAGTTAAGGCCGAAGTGGATTTAAAAGGAAATCGATGACAGGAACAGAGTATGAATCGGTTTCGGAACCACATCGGCTACGGTGTTCATCGGCTGATACCGAATCGGACAAGGTGAGCCGATGTAGCCGATTCCGGCAAGATAACATTAGAATCATTGTCGGATCAGATTGGTGTGCTTCATGAGGATTGCCATGCACGGATTGAGTCCGAAGAAGGCAATTGTATATATTAATTAGGAATAGTCTATTAGTTTTCTTTTTATCTTTAGGAAAGTGTGTTTAGTGTCCGATTAGGATTTTATGTTTTCCTTTTATCTTTAGGAAAGTTTCTTTATTTTCCTACAAGGACTAGTATCTACCCATGGGTATAAATATGTACACCCGGGGTCATTGTAATTTATCTCTATGATCAATACAATTCGGCGCATCGCCACTTTTTTACCTTTTCTACTTTATTTTATCGTTCGGCGGAACTTGGCACCTGACGCGGGGCTGCATCGGCTTCGATCTCCGGCGAATGGGTAAGTCCAATGTTCCGCTGGCCCAGGCAATTGTATCGTCTACGTCGGCGTCGTTCAATGCTGCATCAGTACATTCGACCTCTTGGATTGCTCTGATTTGGACAATATGTTTGCCTGGCTATTTATCATGTGTCTATATTAATCTAGTCTTAGAATCTCAATTTAGCTCTATCGGTTGTCTCTCGCTTTAGGGTTTCTGCCGGTATCGGCTAAATCGCCCTGCTAGATTAGATTAACTTAGACATCTACCACCCTGAAAATCAGTCAATGGCTTAATTGTTTAGATATTGTATTTCTTTTTATACTTAGTGCTGCATCAGTTAAGTTTGATCTACTAAATCGTGCTTAGAACCATAATCTCTAGCCTGCTTTTTGACTGCCAATAAGGGTTTCATCGGGGTTTCAGCCGATGAGTTATCTGGACATTGCATCGGCTTATAAGGATTACATATAAGTTGGATTTAGTCGATCGCAATAAAGACTTTACTGATTAATCTAATCTTGTGGATTTTATGACATCGGACCCCCAGCCGATGTATGTTTTTACCCTTCGGATTGGTACTTGTTCTATTACATCATTTTGTTGGCCGATTGGTTTCTACTAGATTATATTGCTAGATCATTGTTATTTATCATCATCAGCCGATCACCTTTATATCATTATCTACATTGGACATATAGCCAATTGTTTAAAACCCTATCGACATCGGCTCGAATCGGCATCGGCTAATATCGGCTATCGGCTGGAACTACTACATCGGCTTGTCAGCCGATCGGCTGTTTTATCCACTGTTTACATATCTTGTCAGTTGCAGGATCAAACTGACTGGCACGCCCGCATCTCATCAACCTTTGGACCTGCATTGGAGCTAAGCAGATCTCCCAGACCAGTGTGTCATATTTTTTCGTCAACAAAGGTGAACCCTGGACCCTATGGTTCCAATAGCTAGACAAATATTATCTTATGCCATGCCTAGTAGCATTGGAAGCCACATACAGATTTAACCTCATAGATAGTCATAGGTATGGGCGTATGGCAGTACACTGTTGTTGCATACCAGATGATTCATTCATTGAGGACAAATTGTAACAGGCAGTACGTCTACCAAGAACACAAAAGTGCCTTATATATACTAGTATAAAAAGTTGTCCAAGGAGTGCTGTGGGAGCAGAAAAGAAGCAACTAATTAACATAAATAGATGTAGGGTTTGGTGATGGTTCATTCATGTCGCTGGCAACCTCGGGCGAGCTGAGCAGTGTGGGAAGAGAGACTGGGCCGGAGATCAGGAAGGAAGGAAGAAGCTGAGGAGGAGTCACACCTTGGGGATGATCGATTCGATTCTGCACCTGTTGTGTTGGCGCTTGAAGGTGCAATGGCGATGGGGTAGCTGCCTTTCTGAGGAAGATCGAAGCCCCGGCGCTGAGGTGTCGTGCCGGACGGCGACTTAATTGGGAGCGCTGCCGCGGCCGAGGGGACGAGTCGTACGTGAGCTCGGACGAGCGCGCGCGTCGTTTTTTTAAGCTTACAAACAGATCAATGCATTTAACACGAAGAAAATCACTTCGTGATTCCCGATTCCTATTCCTATTTTGTTGGGATGAATATAATTCATCGAGGAGATAATCCATTTGATGCCACTGAGTTTGTTATGGGCTTACCACTGACTTTGTCACGTTCTATAATATGCAGCTTTTGCTTAACTTCTACGATTTACCATCGCCGTCCGGTTAGTCTCCGTTAGTACTGTACACTTTCATCCAAATGACCAAAATACCCTTGAGACAAAAACTTTCAAATTTTGGACAAAAATTCTGAAATGTCAGACTTTAAGTTTTTGGCCAAATTTTGAATGTTTACAATCTTATGTTTATAATATGGTATTTCGAAATTTTTGTCCACATTTTGGAAGTTTTTATATCAGAGGTATTTTGGTCATTTGGACAAAATTGTACAGTAGTAACGGATATAAACCGGACGGCGATGGTAAATCATAAAAGTTAAGTAAAAATCGATGGCATATTGTAGAACGTGACAAAGTCAGTGGCAAATCGTAGAGCTCTAACAAACTCAGTGACATATAATGGATTGTCTCTTGATCGAGACTACCGAATCCAGATAGAATTTTGTTAAGATTCCTTTATTCCAATCCCACACAAAACCAATCAGCCTACCATCAGCGAGCAAACCCAATCCAATTCCGGTCAACACCTAATATAATACTCTACTCTTGAGTAGTACTACCCCCGCTTTTTTAATACTAGAAAAAAAAATCTGTGCGTTGCTATGGGTGAACTACACGTTGTAAACATACAAAAGGAAAACCCATGAACAATTTATAAGTAAGCTTTTAATTGAGTTTATAAAAATACATACATTTCTAGGTTTCCATCTATTTGTGACTTTGGGTATGGGGCGACGTGGCATCGCTGATGATTTGGATGCAACGGCGCTCATGGAGTCCGTGTCGATCTGGTTGGCATGTATGGAGGGATCCAAAAGGGATGTTCTGCGTGTGGGATATACAAAATCTATAACGCTAACAAGCCCAAAGATGAATTATCAATCCAATCCAACTTTATTCAGAGCAATTATCTACTTCCTCCGTTTCATAATGTAAATCATTCTAGCATTGTATATATTCATATAAATGTAAATGAATCTAAACATGCATATATCTAGATTCATTAATATCTATATAAATATAAACAATGCTAGAACGTCTTATATTATGAAACGGAGGGAGTATACTCTTAATTGTGCAATCATACTTTAAAGTAGTAGTATAGATACGTACTGACTAATTATCAACCCGGTTATCTATACTCTAATTTGTGCAATTATTCAGAGCGAATCTCCAGCAGCAGCCGCAAGCGTCAACAACTTTGCTGGCAATCAAAACCAACAAGCCATGATGCAAAGCCACGCGATTAGGCTGATGTGTAGATATCGCAAACAACTTTTTAGTAGGCCCCAAAATCAATGAAAGCACGTACATATGTTGCTACACTTGATCGGCTAGTGAATGGAAAGTAGAATCCTGCGAGCCAATCAATCAAGCGATAGAGAAAAAGAAAAGTCGTGTGTTGCACGGAGAGGCGCATACATTTGGTATACTCGCACACACAGTAGAAGATCTTAGATGGGCTGAGCAAGACAAAGGGAGTAGCGTGGGCTGCCATGGCACTCGATTGTGGAATAAGTTCACTTTGACTCCCTTAAAAGTGACCCGAATCTAATTCATGACCCTGAACTGCAAAACCAGATATCTTGACCCCTAAATTATTAAAACCGGTGCAATTTGACTCCCTCAGCGGTTTTGGAGGGCGGTTTTGCTGACGTGGCGCCTACGTGGCGATATTGACCGAGTCTTCGTTCCACGTGGCGTTGACGTGGCATTAGAATTAAAAAAATATGCGTGGGACCCATTAGTCATTCACACAAAAAGAAATATGGGGTCCACATGTCAGTCCTCCCTGTCTCATTGCTTCTTCCTCCATCTCTCCCTTCTCTCTCTTTCTCTCCCTTTCTCCTTTCCCTTCGGCCGGTGGCGGCGGTGGTAGAGGAAGCGGCAGCATCAAGCAGCGAGCAGGGAAGAAGGTGGGCGGCGCGGCTCACTGCGAGGAGCAGGGTGGGCGACATCAGGGTGGTGCCGGCAGAGCGATGTGGCCGTGGCGGGGGGATCCCGGCGAACCGCCACAACCTTGCACGCGATGCGGGGATCCGACCGATAAGTGCTTCGAGTTTTTCCCCTCGTCGGAGTTCATTTCTCGCCGCCGCGCCGCCGCGGCCGCATCCCGAAGCCTCCGTCGGTTTCACGGCTGCGAAGGCGAAGCCGTGGAGGGTGGGAGGAGAGCGAGAGGAGGAAGAACAGTCGGCCTGGCTTGTGGTTCTGCTTCCGCTGGGAGTCACCAATCCAATCCCTAATCCCACGCTTCTTACTCTTCGCCATCTCCATGCTACGTTCCCTATGTTCTTAGTGATTGTCGATGGGGCTTTCTGTGATTTTTGGGTGGTTGGAACAGAAGGCTCAAGTATAGTTCCCTATGTATTTCAGTTGGATTCATATTGCAAGTTACGGATAAATTTTTGGCCTGTACCAGTTTTACTTGTTTGTTAATCTGTATGTTACTTGTTCGGCTGTGATATCCATCTCTTTTGCAAATTATACTGCTATATCATGTAACGCTTAATCACATTCGTGAGCTAACTTACATCTCATGGTGGTAATATGGATTGTGCATCTCCTCATATAAATTGTTCTTCTACTCATTGAGCTTTTGCTTCTTCCACTTCAGGTGTGCAGAGAAGGGGCAAGCAGCATCTGCACAAACTCTACTGGAGGCATCGTCTATGATTGCTGATTCATCATCCTCTTCTCAGCCAAAGGCAGTAGCGGTAGCTCAGGATACCATTGAGTTCTCCGAACCATCAGGGCGCTACCTTTCCTTGTCTCCTGTCTCACGCATTTGGTCCCGACTGATGCATCAATGGGGATGGCGGCGAGCAGGAGCAGGCCGACGGCGGCATCAAGTAGCGAGCGGGGGAGGAGGTGGTCGGCGCAGCTCACTGCGAGGAGCAGGGTGGGCAACATCAGGGCGGCGCCGGCAGAGCGATGTGGTCGCGGCGACGGGGATCCCGGTGAGCCGCCACGTCCTTGCGCATGTCTGGCTTGGAAGGGGAGAGAGAGAGAAGGGAGAGAAGGAGGAGGAAGGAAGGAGACAAGGATGACTGACATGTGGGCCCGCATGTCAGTGGGCCCACATTTCTTTGTGTGAATGACTAATGGGTCCCACGCATATTTTTAATTCTAATGCCACGTAAGTGCCACGTCAACGCCACATGGAACAAAGACTCGGTCAATATCGCCACGTAGGCGCCACGTCAGCAAAACCGTCCTCCAAAACCACTGAGGGAGTCAAATTGCACCGGTTTTAACAGTTTAGGGGTCAAGATATCTGGTTTTGGGGTTCAGGGTCATGAATTAGATTTGGGTCACTTTTAAGGGATTCAAAGTGAACTTATTCCCTCGATTGTCTAGATGGACCTGCAGGTGCGCGTGAAAGGCTGCAGCTGCACGGTATGGAGATTCCAAGCATGACGGAAGTTGGAGGCGATCTGATCATTTTATGCGTGGAATAAGGTCAACGGAGATCCCTCAACTTAACAACGAGATTTTTTGAGGCCCCTAATGTCACATCCTGATTTTCGTTTCAGGATTTATAAATTATTTAATAAATTAATAATAGAATTTATATTAAATTTTCTTTAATTTACAAGTGAAGTAAAATGTGGGAAATAAAATTTCTTAAATCTAAAGCATGGATGGATTTAATTTTTATTAAATTCTCCATGATTAAGTCAACTCTCTGAACTATTCTCAGATTTTTCAGGGCTCAATTCCTAAATGATACAAAGAACAGTTCAGTAATTATTTGATCATTAATGATCTAATTATATTTGTTAAGAGCTTTTCTTGTTTAAAAATCCTTAAATTATAAATTTTTGTTTAAAAGGAATTATTAGAAATGATTTTAAAAGCCTAAAAGAGAAGATCTAATTTTAATTTGTTAAATCTCAATATAAAACTGGGCTAGATAAAATTTTGTTAAATACTTTACTTGATTCTATAATTCCAAGATTTTTCTGGGATTTATTTGAGCCAAGGAAGTATTTTTAATAAATGGAATTGCATTTCATGAATAATTTAAATTGAAAAAGGTTTTTAAAAGTCTCTTTTGGCTTTGGGCCAAAAGCCGGCCCAAAACCTCCTCTCTCTCTCTCCCCGGCCCAAGTCGGCCCAGTCCGTAGCCCGCAGCCGAGCCGCCGCTCTCTTCTCTCTCTCTCAGTCGCTGACAGGTGGGTCCCACCTGTCAGGGTCGTCTTCCTCGCGTCGCCGCCGCCGCCCGAAACCCTAGCGTGCGCCGCCGCCGTCTCTTTCCAAATTTGGCCGATCCTTTCCGTTTCCGGTGAAATCTTTAGAGGGGAAATGATCTTCTCGATCTCCTCTTCCTTTTCTCTTTTGGAATCATCGCCTAATTTCGTTTGGAAATCCGTGGATTCGAGGTCGAATCGGATCGGTCTCTCTCTCTCCGAGCCCGAACTTTCCTTCTCGTCGCCGGTCGCCGTGGGCCTCCGCCGCCGCCTCTTAGCCCCTTTAAAAGGACCCTCGGAGTCGCCGCTACCCGCCGCCACCTTCGCCTTCGCCTCTCGTCGTCCGTAGCGCCCTAGCGCCGTGTGCCCTAGCACCGCCGTCGCTCCAGCCGTGCGCCGCCGCCGTTCCGGTCATCGTCGTCGCTCGGGAAGACCGCCGTCGGGATCGCCAAGTTGTCGCCGTCCTCGTCCGCCCCTTCGCCGTCGTTGTAGACCGCCGGAGCACCGTCGCCGCCGTCAACCCGAAGACCGCCGCCGCTTCAACCTCGCCGCCGGTGCCGTCCGTTCCTCTTCCGCCGTCGCTTTGGTCGCCGGTGAGTTCGCCGCGTTGCGCTCTACCCGTTGGTGTCCTCCGTTCGTGCCGAAGCGTCGCCATTCGCCGGCGGGCTTGCGCGTCCGAGCCGCCGCCGCCGGTGGTGACGTCATCGCCGACGTCATCGTCGCCCTCTCCCGTGAGCCGGTCGTGGACCGTTCGATCTCGGCCGTTCGTTTTGAATGGATCGATCTCGGCCGTCCGATCCCGTGAGCCGTCGCCCGTGCGCCCGGTCCACCGAAACCCTAGCCGTTGACGCAATAAATCCTCTTTTTCTTTTCAAATATAATTCATTATTGCGTCATAATTCAATTAAAATCCATATAAGTGTTTTAAACCGATTTAATCTTTGAAAATTCATAACTAATTCTTTGTAACTCAGTTTAATGTGGTTCAAGTTGCAAAAGTTGTATAAAATAAAGATCTACATATTAAAATTGTCCATAAATTGAATTAAATTTATTTAATTCTTTTTAAATGGGCTTTAATTAGATTTAATCTTGTAAAATTCATAATAAATTCATTTGAAGTCAGAATGAGGCCGTTCAAGTCTCATAATTCATCTAAAATTATGATCTACTTGTTTGTTTACTTTTTATGTATTGTTTATTTTGTTTTTATTAGTTTTTTTCCTCGTTTTGCGTGTTAGCTTGTCGTTTCCGTCGTTGCGAAGGTTCGCGAGTGCGCCGGAAGTATTCAAGAAGATTAATTGAAGACCGATTATTGCAAGGCAAGTCACACAGATCCTAAACACAATCCTTTGAGCATGTTGATCCTATATTTAAATTCTCTATTTATTTCAACTGTGCATTTATTTTCGAATGTCACTGGGTGGTGTGAACCTATTCCTTTGTTATGGCCAGTTTGCATTGATTACCCTATTCCTTGATACCTTGGGTTATTATAACTTGACTAGTTGGGCTTTATATATTGGTTCAGCTAGATATTAGATATGATTGCTTAGCCATGCTTAGAAACATTAGCACACTATTGGGATAACTTATGACTCATTATTATTTAATGATGGCTTAATGATAGTTCATGATGGTTAATCGTGATTGGTTAATCAATTACTTGCCAACTAAAACTTGATAATGGTGGGTTGTGAGCACATGGTTTTGAGAGTCGTGCTCATGACAATTAAGGACCGGTTCGCGAGCTACTATTGTGAAACATTAATCGTGCCAACCACAAGCCAGCGTGGGCAACGGCTTTACCTTTTGTATAGCATGGTTCATTGCGGAGCACCAGACTGAGAAGTGGCGGAGATAAGCCCACGGGGGTCGCTGGGGAGTCCATGCCTCTGGTTTTTGAGGGGGTGATTATGATCCAGGAATGGTGCGCTGCGGTGGATTGTGTTATGCAAGGGGTATTGTCACAGCTCCTTTCCGAGATACCGTGGTGGTATTGAGGCACATGGTGACATGTTGTGGGGCTGTGTCTTGTGGGTACAGTGGTACACCTCTGGCCAGAGTAAAACTATTCGAATAGCCGTGCCCGCGGTTATGGGCGAGTTGAGCAATGTTTTTCGTGATTAGTCTCACACCTCTCACAATAATTATTGATGCTATAACTGGTAATAATTTGTTTAGCTCCTGGTTTGGAGTTAGATCTGTACAGCCGGGTATGGTTGTTCAGGATGGTTGGGCCTGTGCAGCATGGGTGTGCTGTTCAGTGTTAATTAAAATTTCTGATTAATTACTCCACTGTTTTACTTCTCTTAAATGTTTTGCTAAATGCTGCTTTTGCAAATGAGCCAATATTATGCCATCCTTTGGTATCCTCGTGCACTTGCATATTTGCTGTGTGGCTTGTTGAGTATGTCATATGCTCACCTTGCAATAATCAATCAACCTCAGTTGAAGAAAAAGGATCCAGAAGGAGAAGACGTTTGGCTTATACCCCAGTTGAGCTGCCTGTGGGAGTGGAGCCGGAGCTTCGCTAGATTTTATTTTCCGCTGCAGTTTTCTTCTTGGTGAGGACTAAGTGCCTCTTAAGTAAGTATTTATCGTTTTAGTTAATTTGATGAATCTGTATATTAAATTGTCAGTTTGTGTACCTCGGCTGATTCCTGGACGAGGATTTTATGCACAAATAAGTTCGGAAATTACTAGTGAATTTCCGGGCGTGACACCTAACTACAAAACTAGAAATGTTTACCCCTAAACTCACTTAAACCGTTTAAAGAAGGTCCCATGACAGTATTTTTACCCGATTTTACTATCATGGCATCCCAGTAAGAAAAAAAACTAAAGAAATTATATAGGGCCCACATGTCACATTTTTTCCTTCTCTTTTATTCCCCTTCTCTTCTCTGTTCTCTCCTCTCTTCGCCGGCGGCAGGCAAAACGGCAATGGGCGAGCACGGATGCGGGCGGCGGGCTGTGTAAAATCAAAGGTGTTTTTGATTATTATTTTGTGATGAACAATTGGGCATTGAAGATTATTGGTTTTGTTATTTGGAATTTATTCACGAAGTGGTTTTGGAGATGATTGGATTTACAGGTGAATCGCAGGTTTATCATTTTATGTGGACCAGTCAGACCGGGCTCTGGTAGCTGGTCAGACCGGCGTGTATCGCGCGGTCAGACCGGTGCAGCCCACGGTCTGACCGGCCGACACTGTGTCGGTTTCGGTTTCTGGTTTTTTGTTTGGATATCCGTGATTATTTCATGATTATGGCTTCTAGATGGATACTATACGTATGTAATACTATTGTTTGTTATTAATGAGTCAAGTTGGAGATAGCTTGGTCTCGGAATATGGTTTCTTTGTTTGTTCCATGTATAGGTGACTCGATGTCTCGGGAGAGTATTTGCGGTGATGGACCGGGAGTCAGCTTGGAGATAAGACGACGTCCGTGGTGGTCAGAGATCATGCGGGATACTTAGGCTAGAGTTGATGCACGTGGTTGATGGAGATTCCATATGGCATACGATGGAGTTAGTGTGTGCGTATGGGATGCGGAGTCGAATTTGGAAGGAGTCCAAATTTGGTATGATTGGTTATGTAAAGTTTGTTTCTTGTACTAGAGGGTTTCCTAAGGTGTTTAGGACTCCTAGTATGAGTTTGGTTCGTGGCTTTAGGCTGCCTACCTCGGGTATAAATAGAGGAGGAGCGTGAGGCTTCCCGGTATCGCTTTTGAGAGCAATTGAGTTGAGTTTTGAGTTAGGGTTTCGAGTTTAGTCGAAATTTTTGTAAGGAGTGCTGTTGGTGCACTTTGTAAACACAGAGAGAAGTAATAAAGTCGTCATCCACTTTAAGAGTTCTTCGATTTGTGTTTCACCGGGTTTCGGCGGTCTAACCGGCAACTCACCGGCGGTCAGACCGGTGGCATAGCGGCGGTCAGACCGGCGGGAGCACGGTGGTCAGACCGGCTGCGGCGACAGGCGCTGCAGGCGATCTCGGCGGTCAGACCGGAGATTCAATACCGGTCAGACCGGCGGCATCCACTCGGTGAGACTGGCAGATCAATCTCGGTCAGACCGACTTCCGTCGATTTCGAGGGTAACTTTTATTTCCGCTAAAAGTTTTCGGTTTTTGGGTATACCAACCATTCACCCTCGCTCTGGTTGGCTTAGTTCTTGTGATTCGATCCTTCAAGTGGTATCAGAGCCTTGTTTTCTACTTTGGATTTTTATCGATCTAGAGTTTTTCTTTTGCCATGGCTGCTCTGGTTCGGTTTTCAACTAAGCCTCATGTTTTCGATGGAACGGATTTTTCTCATTGGTGTAGTAGGATGCAATTTTATATTCTGGCTGAAGATTATGATATTTGGAGAAAAGTTTCTCATCCTTATGTGATTCCTGAAGCGATTAATACTGCTGCTGAAAAAATTGCTTTTGAACAAAATTGCAAAGCTCGCAACATTCTTTTGAGTGGTATTTCTCGTTCGGATTATGATCGTGTTGCTCATCTTCAAACTGCTCATGAGATTTGGACTGCTTTGAGTAATTTTCATCAAGGAACAAATAATATTAAAGAACTTCGTCGTAATCTTTTCAAAAAGGAGTACATTAAATTTGAGATGAAACCTGGAGAAGCTTTGGATGACTATCTTTCTAGGTTTAATAAAATTTTGAGTGATCTTGGATCTGTTGATTCTTCTTATGATGCTAATTATCCACAATCTGAGATTTCTCGCCACTTTTTGAATGGTCTTGACATGTCTATTTGGGAGATGAAAGTTACATCTATTCAGGAGTCTGTTAACATGTCTACTTTGACTTTGGATTCACTTTATACAAAATTGAAAACACATGAGAGGAATGTTCTTTCTCGAAAAGTTGATTCTAAGTTGAATGCTTTGGTTTCTTCTTCTTCCTCTTTGGAAGTTGATACTTCTTCATCTAAGTCGTCTTTTCTTGCTATTTTTAATGCCACATCCGGTGATCAACTCGAACAAATCGAGGAGGAGGATTTGGCTTTGGTTGCTAACAGAATTGCTCGAGCTATGAATAATGCCAGGAACAGGAAAAGAGGTGGTCCAAATCGTTGCTTTGAATGTGGTTCAATTGATCATTTTCGTTTGCATTGTCCTAAGCTTGGGAGAGGCAAAAGAGAAGAAAAAGATGGTGAGAAGACCAACAACAACAGGCCCAACAACAATAAGTCGAAGGGTTCATCCCAAGGGAGGAAGCTGGACAATCTCAGGAAGGCTTTTCAACAAGTTTGTGCCGCCTTCGAGCCACTAAGTAATGTAGATGGTGAAAGTGGAGATGATGATAAGGGAAAGAACGTCTCCGATGTTTGCTTCATGGCGCGTGGTGAATCTGATACAGAGTATGAAGATAATGAGATGAGTGCTTTTGAGGAAGCTATTAATATTTTGAGTGCAAAAAATAAGAAGTGTGAGAAGATGTATAGAAAACAGGAATTTATCATTGAATCTCTTAAATCTGAAATTGATAGATTAAAATCTCTTATTCCTAATGATGATGATTGTTCAAATTGTGAGGTTTTAATGAATGAGATTTCAAAAATTAGAGATGTTAATGCTGCACATGATTTGAAAAATAAATCTTATCTTGCTTATAGTTTTGTTTTGCACACACGCACTTTGGATGAGTTGTTTTTAACTAAAAGGTTGTTGCAAAAATATCAAATTGCTTTTCATGCTAGTTTGATGTTTAACATGATTTGTGCTAAAAATTTAAAACAATCTCATGATGTTTTGGATTGCTCAACATGTAATTTGAATAAGATGAAACTAAAAGATGCTTTAGGTCGTGTTGAGTACATGGAAGATGTTGTGAAAAACAATGAAGTGCTTTCTTGCCCCAAATGTCGTAAAAGCAAATGTGTCATGGTAGATTGTGAAAATTGTGCTAATTTGGAAAAAAGAGGTTTCTTATTTGAAAAATTTTTTGCTAAGATTTTCTGATGGTAAAAAGAACCTCAATATGATTTTGGATCAATCTAAGGTTAGCACACACAACCGTGGTTTAGGTTTTAATCCTTATGCTCATAATTCTAGACATCCTCCTGTTGTGTTAGGTGTTGGTGCTAGAAGTTGTGAGATTTTGATTAAACCTGATACTAATAAAACTGTGTTTAAATCTGCTGGTATCATGTCTACCTTGAGTGCATCTTCTTCAAAATCCAATGTTGTGCATGCAAAACCTCATGTTGTTGCTTGTGTTGCTAAGTCTTCTAATTCTAACAAGGTGTCTAATCATCGTGAAAAATATACTTGTTCTTTTTGTGGCAAAGATGGACATATTGTTGGTTTTTGTTTCAGATTAGCTCATAAACAGAAAAAGGAGAGAGAGATTGCTTTTGCAAAATCAAAGTGGCAAAAATCAGGTTTTCTCTCGAGGAAACCGGTCAGACCGCAGTGGGTCCCACGGTCAGACCGGCTACTGAGCGTCGGTCAGACCGGGCACCGGTCAGACTGGCGGTACAGAAGCGGTCAGACCGGCCACTGTACCTCAGTTAGACCGGCCTCGGACGAATTTTTCTGAAAATTCTCAAACTGTTTTTGCACATGGATATATGCCTATTGGATCTTCTGGTCGTGTGTCTCAGTACTGGATTCCTAAATTTTTATTATCATCTAACCCCAGTACTGAGGCTTCGACTTCTACTTGTGTGTAGGCTTTGGTGGCAAGGAAGGAGAACGTGTGGATCGTAGATTCCGGTTGTTCGCGGCACATGACCGGTGATAAAAATTGGTTCTCCTCCCTAAAGAAGGCATCCAAGACTGAATCAATTATCTTTGGTGATGCTGCTACAAGTGCCGTTCTCGCTACAGGTTTGGTTAAGGTTAATGAAAATTTTGAATTGAAGAATGTAGCTTTGGTTGAGGATTTAAAGTACAATTTGCTTTCGGTTTAACAAATTATTGATGAAAATTTTGAGGTTCACTTTAAGAAAACTGGAAGTAAGGTTTTTGATTCTTGTGGTGATTCTGTGTTGAATATTTCTCGCTATGGAAGAGTGTTTAAAGCTGATTTTGAAAATTCTGTTTCACCTGTGATAACATGTTTGGTTGCTAAGTTTGATAAAAATGTGATGTTTTGGCATCGTAGACTTAGACATGTTGGTTTTGATCATCTCACTAGGTTAAGTGGTTTGGATCTTGTTTGTGGTTTGCCGAAACTTAAGAAATATCTTGATCTGGTTTGTACACCGTGTCGTCATGCTAAGATGGTTGCTTCTTCACATGCTCCTATTGTTTCTGTGATGACGGATGTACCGGGACAACTACTACATATGGACACTGTTGGTCCAGCTAGAGTGCAATCTGTTGGAGGAAAGTGGTATGTGTTGGTTATTGTTGACGATTTTTCTCGATATTTTTGGGTTTTCTTTATGGCAACTAAAGACGAAGCTTTTCAACACTTTCGTGGTTTGTTTCTTCGATTGGATCTTGAATTTCCTGGTTCTTTGAAAAGAATTCGAAGTGATAATGGTGGTGAATTTAAAAATGCTTCATTTGAACAATTTTGCAACGAAAGAGGTCTTGAACATGAATTTTCTTCTCCTCGTGTTCCTCAACAAAACGGTGTTGTTGAAAGGAAAAATCGTGTTTTGATTGAGATGGCTAGAACGATGTTGAATGAATATAAAACTCCTAGAAAATTTTGGGCTGAGGTGATTAACACTGCTTGTTATATTTCAAATCGAGTTCTCTTGAGATCAAAACTTGGAAAAACTTCTTATGAACTTCGATTTGGACATCAACCCAAAGTTTCACATTTACGTGTTTTTGGTTGCAAGTGCTTTGTCTTGAAATCTGGAAATTTGGATAAGTTTGAGGCACGTTCTACCGATGGATTGTTTCTTGGTTACCCCGCACACGCTCGTGGCTATCGTGTACTTATTTTGGGGACTAACAAAATCGTTGAGACTTGCGAAGTTTCTTTTGATGAGGCTAGTCCAGGTACTAGACCCGATATTGCAGGTACACTGTCACAGGTTCAGGGGGAGGATGGTCGTATTTGTTGCAAATTCTGTATTTGTTGCTTCTTTTGAACCCAAATATGTGTTACGTGCATTAACTGATGAATCGTGGATTAACGCCATACATGAAGAACTTGAAAATTTTGAGAGAAACAAAGTTTGTACTTTAGTTGAACCACCTTCTGGACATAATATTATTGGAACCAAGTGGGTTTTCAAAAATAAACAAAATGAGGATGGTTTGATTGTGAGAAATAAAGCTAGACTTGTTGCTCAAGGTTTTACCCAGGTGGAGAGTTTGGATTTTGATGAAACTTTTGCTTCTGTTGCTAGAATTGAGGCAATTAGACTTTTGTTGGCTTTTGCTACTTCAAAAGGTTTTAAATTGTATCAAATGGATGTGAAAAGTGCTTTTCTAAATGGTTTTATACAGGAGGAAGTTTATGTCAAACAACCACCAGGTTTTGAAAATCCTGATTTTCCCAACCATGTTTTTAAATTGTCTAAAGCTTTATATGGTTTGAAACAAGCTCCTAGAGCATGGTATGATATGCTTAAGAACTTTTTGCTTACGAAAGGTTTTACAATGGGAAAGGTTGACAAAACGCTTTTTGTTCTTAAGCATGGTGATAATCAACTTTTTGTTCAGATTTATGTGGATGATATCATCTTTGGTTGTGCAACTCACGCTTTGGTTGTAGATTTTGCTGAGACTATGCGCAGGGAATTTGAGATGAGCATGATGGGTGAGTTGTCGTACTTTTTGGATTGCAAATTAAGCAAACACCTCAAGGTACTTTTGTGCATCAAACGAAGTATACAAAGGATCTTTTGAGACGGTTCAAGATGGATAATTGCAAGCCAATTTCAACACCAATTGGTTCTACAGCTGTGTTGGATCCTGATGAAGATGGTGAAGCTATTGATCAAAAGGAGTATAGAAGTATGATTGGATCTTTGTTGTATCTAACTGCTTCTAGGCCAGACATACAATTTGCTATGTGTTTGTGTGCACGCTTTCAAGCTTCTCCTCGTGCTTCACATCGTCAAGCGGTCAAGCGAATAATGAGGTATTTGAATCATACACTTGAGTTTGGAATTTGGTATTCTACTTCATCTTCTATATGCTTAAGTGGATATTCCGATGCTGATTTTGGTGGTTGTAGAATTTATAGAAAAAGTACTAGTGGAACATGTCATTTTCTTGGTACATCATTGATTGCATGGTCTTCTAGGAAACAATCTAGTGTTGCTCAATCAACTGTTGAATCTGAATATGTTGCTGCTGCTAGTTGTTGTTCGCAGATTCTTTGGCTTTTATCTACTTTGAAAGATTATGGTCTTACTTTTGAGAAAGTACCTCTCTTTTGTGATAATACTAGTGCTATTAACATTGCTAAGAATCCTGTTCAACACTCACGCACAAAGCACATTGATATTCGTTTTCACTTTTTGAGGGATCATGTTGAGAAAGGAGATGTTGAATTGCAGTTTTTGGACACCAAGTTGCAAATTGCTGATATTTTCACTAAACCTTTGGATTCTAATCGCTTTGCTTTTCTTCGTGGTGAATTGGGCATAATTCATCCTTTTGGCATGGTTTGAGGGGGAGTTTGTACCTCATGGTTTTATCAAGCTATAATATGACAATGAGAAAAATTAAGAAAAGAGAGCTTTGTTTATGCATATGGTATTTTCTTGTGCTTGCTAGCAATACTTTGAAGGTTTATTTGTCTCTAGTATAGCTTGTATGTATTCTAGTCTTTCAATGAGACTTAGATTTTGTTTTTAAGGGAGATGATACATGACACTTAAATTCTATACTTGAATTAAGAAAATATGCAATGTTGATGCTAGCATATGGTTTGATCTATAAAGCACGCTTTATGTATATGCTTTATTGAATTGTTATTCCTCAACTAGTTTTAATTGCTCATTGTGAAAAGAGAATAAAAATATGAAAAAAAAAATGAATACCGAATCCTTGGAAATAGTCTTGACGACAAGGACGTATTCGACGTGAGCAAAATAATGGGTGCCGAATCCCTGGAAACAGTCTTGACGACAGGGACGTACCCGGAATAAAAGAGAAAAATATGAGCAAAAAGGCTCAAGAAATTCTCTTGGTTGTTTTTTGTGCTAAAGGTTATTTGGGAAAGAGTGATAAATGCAAATAGGTATATGTGTTTGGTGTATATTCTTCAATCTATGTGCTTGTTAAGATGTTGCATTATAAATCGTATGAAATCATGAATTTTGATTGTTGATTCAAGCTTAATTGTAAAATCTTTGGTTCATGTTTATACTTTAATGCATGCTTGTTATATTATAGATGGGTTCATCTTTTTTTTATTGCGACACATGACTTGATATGCTATATGTATGCTAAGCTCTTGAACATTAATGAATATAATTCCTATTCTTGATGAAATCATTGTCAAAAGGGGGAGAAGAGATGAGTTTTTGGAGAAGCAAGGTGTTGAGAAGAGCATGTTTTTTGGTTCAGTTGGGAATTTCTTTCTTTTAAAATGGAAAAAGGGGAAGAAGTTTTCTTTTGGATTTTTTAGCACGATGTGTACATTTGTACGAAGTGTGCTTTTTACCACTTTTGTTTTTATTTTTTCAAACAACAAAACATTTTTATGAGTTTGCCAATGTGTTTATCAAGGGGGAGATTGTAAAATCAAAGGTGTTTTTGATTATTATTTTGTGATGAACAATTGGGCATTGAAAGTTATTGGTTTTGTTATTTGGAATTTATTCACGAAGTGGTTTTGGAGATGATTGGATTTACAGGTAGCCGATCCCCGCTGTCGCCGTCGTCGCACTCACCCGCCGCCAGCTGCCGATGTTGCTGCCGGCGTTGCTGCTGATGTTGCTGTCGACGACGAAGCGGTAGTGGACGTCGTTGCGCTCGAGCCCCACGCCACCGAGCCCCAGGATGCCGCCGCGGAGCCCCGGCAACATCAGCCCGAAGTGCTTCAGTGGGCTGTACACCGTCACGCCGGCGCATAGTAGCGGCGCCGCCTGCTCCGGCGCTAGCCTCGCCGGGATTTTCACCACGGCTTCACGGCGACGACGCGGGCGCGGCCATGGACGACCTGGCGCTGCTGCCATCGGCTTCACGGCGACGAGCGCTACAAGGAAACCCCGTCCCTCTGCTCCGCCCGAGCCCGGAGCCGCCGCTCGCCCACCGCTTGCCGCCGCCACAGCCGCGCTCGCCCACTGACGCCGCCCCTCCGCTTGCTCCAACCGCGCGCCGCCGCCCGCTGCCGCTCGCCCTCTGCGGCCGCGCTCGCCGACGCCGCCCCTCCGCCTGCTCCGGCCTCGGCGGGGGTGAGGTGGAGCTCGGAGATGAGGCGGTCGAGCTTGTTGAGGACGAGGCAGGGGCGGAGGCGCTCGAGGAAGGCCTGGCGGAGGGCGGCGTGGGTCTGGATGTGGACGCCCTCGACGGCGTCAACGAGGATGAGCGCCGATCGAGTCGGAGAGCCTCGCGGCGCCGGTGGAGGAGACCTCGGAGCAGAAGTCGATGTGCCCCAGGGAGTCGATGAGGTTGACGCGGTGTCCCCCGTGGTGGAGCACGAGGTGGCGGACTTCATGGTGATGGCGCGACATGTATAGTTGCAGCACATTGCAGGATTCTTGCTCGCTTTAGCTTGGCTTTTTTTTTGGATGGGCGACGAGTGCTCGGCTGCCATTTCATCTCCTCCACTTCTCGCTGGATTTTGCTGTGTTCTTCGTGTTTAGATTCTCGCCGCCGTCCGCTTTAGCTAGACACGGGTGCCTACTGCTAGATTGTTTTGGAGCAGAAGCAGGTGTCACCTTGCGATGAAGAATCGTCAGAAATGAGTGTGGTGACTGCTTGGATATGCAGAGGGGCATTTGGTTGTTGAGACGAAAAGATGGAATACTATCTGCAGCACATTGCAGGATTCTTGCAATGTGATGGTGATGGCGCGGCGCTGCTCCTCGTCGAGGTAGTCCATGAAGCGGAGGCGCCCCGCGAGCCTCGGGTTGACGTAATTTTTTTACCGCGAGCCTCGGCTGACATGTGGGCCCTACGTATTTTTTTAATTTTTTTTTCTGACTAGGATGCCACGTCAACAAAATCGGAAAAAAAATATTACCATGAGACCTCCTTTGAACGGTTTGAGTGAGTTTAGGGGTACATTTCTGATTTTGTAGTCAAGGGATCTTAGAAAATCTCGATGTTAAGTTGAGGGACCTCCGGTGACCTTATTCCTTTTATGCGTACACCACTCTATCTCTATCGTGGACAAAATTATCATTTCCGAATCATAAAAGGCATGACGGACGAAAGTTTTGACAAAAACATTTTAATTTTTTATAATAGTAGAGATAGATATTAAACTAGAAAAGATGCCCATGCGTTGCAACGGGTAGAGCCGATTTAATTTGTACATATGTGTCAGTGGATAAATAATTACAACCTATTGTTTCGTCTATTCATGTGCTTATCCGAATCACTTATTGCCAAATAAAAGACTATTTGTGTGTAAATCTTTTATATACATGTTCTTAGCAACCAAAAAACAAATGTTGTAAAATAAAGTACGATAAAAACCAAAAAGTCAAATTCAAAGGATAAGCCAAACAATGAGGCCTTTAAACACGAGCTTATTTTATCGTCCAACTTTATTTCAAGTCGGGCAGGAATTGATGATGGACGGAATCAGCAACTTCTATCATCCTTTATTTCAGTTGGCATGTTCTTTTCAAAAGTAAAACTGATTATTATGGATTATTATGGATTATTGTAACAGTATCCCTAATAGTACGTACGAGCATGTGTGGAGACTGACTTGAAATCATGCTAACATGTTCCAGGAATCGTGTCGTGTAATACGAATAGAATCAGATGATCTAGGCAACAACGTACGTGATATCCACATGGACTCTGCGAGTTTTATTCGCTTGGTATCTACATCACACGGACTCTCTTTTGCAGTTCGCTTGCGAGTCGTGGCTTCACAATGAATGTTACATGTGATGGGAATCGAATATGGACGACGTACCATAGTTTAGACAAGAACATCTTCAATTTTTAAATCGCGGACGAGGGCGACGCAGTCCCAATCGAACATGCGGCAAGGGCAAATCACGCACACAAAAGCATTGCGGGCCCAATCATGGCGGCGCGCAAAGGCGCGTGTGGAAAACGAACTCAGGCGCGGCCCAATCGCTGCGTGTGGCAAGTGGCGCGTGAAAAAAGTGCGGGCCCAATTAATTCGCGCGTCTCGGATAAGAGGGTCACTCTTGCGTATGAAAAAAGGAAATGATTTGACATAAACATAAAATTAAAACCAATTTAAATACGGATGACATACCAAAATTCTGGTGAAAACATCTTTAATTTTTATATAATAGTAGATATAGAGACATAGACTATAGTACAATGGTATATTTAAATTATATGAATACTACTCTTATATCATTGCCACTTAGCACAAATGTTGAAAATTACAAAGGTAACCAGTCCAGAATTATTCTCTGTATTAATTGATTGAATCGATCGAGTTGAAACTTCATTATATACACATGACTGAACCAGGATTTGTTATGAATATATCAAGGTCTTATATATAGTACATTTGTATATACACAAGCTTCGAATCATCCTACAGTAGAATATGATGATGCATATATTAAGATTATGACATGTCAACTTGAACTGAGCATGCAATTAAGAGTTGCATGCATCATCGTGTATCTAAAATCTTCCTCTACGCCATGACCGTGCATTGGGCGAGTTAATCTTGTCTAGAATTAAAAACATCGCATTCCATGTCACCAAAAGGCCGCCTCCTAATAAATCATACCAGTTTGAGGTCACACCAATATAGTGGATGCAACACACATATCCAATCTCGCAAAGAACTCTCTGCACCAGGTCTGCATCCGGGTCCCCCAATCGAGGCATATCCTTGTAATAATAGTATGCACCTGAAAGCACATTGGTTTTAGGGAGAGATAACACAACACTCGAAGTTAATTTCATAAGTGAAATATCATAACACATCAAAAGCAGGACAAGACAAAGCAGTCAAGCCACTCAAAAGGTTTGCAAAGTTAATTTACAGCAGTGATTAGGATATATAAATATAAAAGAAATAAACTTTTCCCTAAAAGAAGAGAGGACCTAGACGCTTGCCAGGGCAAGGCAACTAGAGATTTAACCTGAAGTTGTATAATTCCCTTAGTCATGTTGCCAATTAATTAAAAAAAAGATAGGTACCCAAAAAAAAATTGATCTGCTTTAGTGTCCCTAAAATTGTTTATCCACCCATTTGATGATTGAATGGTATAGTAATCATACTTGGTTCTTCTTGATTCTCAGCTAATGCAACTGACATCACATCTATCGCTTAGGAAATCATGCAATATATCGTTCATCGGAACCGTATCCTCTTACATTACACACTAATGTCACGGTGTGATATTCTTGAATCCATGCCATCCAAACTAAATCAATGGCTATAGATTAATTGGCATACAACTAATTAAATTAATTAGCAGATTATGTAGATAAACATTACCATACCTAATTAATGAGTAGGAAAATTCTTTTAGGCACTAAAGTAGTCCCTTCATGTTTATTAACATTAGCCGATCGAGCGACCTGTAGATTAAGAATTGTCTTTTTTTCTTATGGAGGATGGCAACACAAAGAAAATTGATGGACGAGATTCATTCCTTCACAAGATCATATGCTAATCAGTGCATCTAACAGGTAAGTAAAAGCTAATTATCATCATGTGCTATAGTTACATGCCGATTCTTGTACCATTTAGCTATATTTGCCTCCTTGATAATGCAATATATATCTGGGCTATGAGAATTTTTATAACTACATAATCTACTAATTAGTTTGATTAATTGCATGCCAAATAATCTATGATTGTTGATTTAAAATGGATGGTGTGGATCAAAGGAATGTCATACCGTGACATTAGTGTGTAATGTTAGAGGATACGGTTCCATCGTCATAGCCATAGGACGTTACAATAATGGCTACTCGGCTAGACACATATCCTATACTGATCTTGTGCCATGCCAGTGCAAGCAGTCGTCATTGGTAAAATTTCGTTGAGGACATACTGTAACAGGCAGAACTGTACCAAGAACACAAAAGTGATTTATACTGGTATAAAAAGATTTTCGTAATGACAGAAATTACAACATAAAATTTCAAATATATATATATACTCCCTCTATTCCAAAATATAAACCTCAACCATCCTTAACCTAAAGACCAAAAAATAATTAATATCATATCATTATCATAAATCAATCTAATTAGTACAATACATGCAACTAATAGAATTAAAAATCTTATGAGTGTAGGATTTAAAATAATAATTTAGAAGATAGAATGTGCTAATTAATTAAATGCATGCATGCACCGCTATATTATGAAACAAAAAGTAGTTGTGCCGTATATTTTAGAACGAAGGAGTATATAAGTTAGATGTGGGGGGTTAATTTCTAGGGTATGGTGATGGTAATGTTGCGGCGACCGTGTGCGAGCAATGGGGGCGGCCGGGGGGAGAAGGAAGCTCTGAATTGAAGGAAGAAGCTCAAGCTGTGGAGGAGAAATTAAAGACAGGGCAAATGAGGAGGCAGGCACACCTTTGGGCGGGGATGAACTGCGCTAGCTGCACTTGGTGGTGGTGGTTGGGATCGAGGGGATCCGATCGATCGATCTGTAGAGGAGGCAAATTAACCTAGCTTTGGGATGATATATCGATCTGCACTTGGCGGCGGTGGCGCTTGCCGGTGTGGATCCCAATCTCAAGGGGTAGCAGATGCAGCAAGAAAGGAGGAAGAAGATCGACTTGGGATCATGGTCGCGGGTGAGTGCGCCGTCGGGAGTCGTATATATTCCGGACTATCGATCCCGCCCCCACGTTAGTCCTTCTTGGGCCTAATGGGCCATTAATGGGTTATATATAATTACCTTAATCCTAACACTAATAAACGTGCCATATTTTTGTGTGCAAACCAATTAACTAGCCTTTAATTTGCGGTACGCTTCTATCTAATACGTATACATAAAAGTATATTTAACAATAAATCAAATGATAGAATAATTACTTAAATTTTTTAAATAAGACAAACAATCAAGCATATTTAAAAAAGTCAATGGCGTAAAATATTTAGAAACGGAGGGAGTATATATTAATCTATTTTTACAAAAAAAAATACTATCTATGTACCCCTCCGTTTCTTTTTATTTGTCGTTTTTGACAGCTTCAGCGAAATTAAGGTTCACGTGAATTTACCCTTTTACCCTTCCTCTTCCCCGATTCGTTCCCCTTCTACGCGTGACGGCAGCGGCGCCCCATCCTGATCCTGAGCGCCTCGACAGGGCCGACAGCCGGGACGGCGGCTCTCTTTCCACCTCCCCTGCCGCGGCTTCCCCATACCGATCTTCTCCCTCGACTGATCCCCATCGCCGGTCTCTCCTGCCGCTCCTGCCGCAACACCTTCCCCACCGCCGGTCTCCCCTGCACCTCGTCCCCGGCGGCCGCCTTGCCAACCGCTCCAGCACGACCTCCCCTACCACAAGAGCGGCCACCAACACCGCTGCCGCCGGCGGCGACATCTGTGAGGACAACAAGCTTCCCACTGCCACCACCTGCTGCTGTCACTGCTGCTGCGCGTGGGTCAAGAACACCCACGGCTTCGCGTATTTGCTTAGGTAATCAGCAATATGACTTGCGGTAGTAGTAATAGTTGATGAGAGCTGCTTGTTCGATTGGTGTGGTTAAGTGCAGACACCTGTGATGTATTTGTTCAGGTAATCAGCTATGTTTGCTTGCTGCACTAGCACTTCAGCAGATATTAGTTATAGGTGAGTTGTGAGCTGCATAGTCATAGGCTCATAGCTAACGATGAACTAAGTGAAAAAACAGGATTTGTGAGTTGCAACTGCTACTAAACTAATGAGTAATCGGCAGTATTTGAGCAAGTTTAATAGTATAGCCAACTACTAGCTCCAAAACATCTATAGCCAATTTAATAGCCAATTCATACAATAGTTGCTTACTATACTATTAATACATGGTCCTACCTATCATACACGCATTGCATCTTAGAGTCTGTGCTGCAGCTGGTTATAGATCTGTAGCCCGCTAATCTTCTCTCTTCTCTTTTATCTCTTTAAAATATGTTTATAGCTGGTTTATAGTCTGCTATTGTACCTGCTCTTATTCAGTTTATAATTTGTCTCTGCAATCATATGCAGTGCAGGGCTAGCACTAATGAACATGCAAGACAAGAGGAAAGCTACCTTCTATTGCTGCTCCTGACAGCCGAGATATGGGCACAAGCAGCAAAAGAAAAAGGCCTGCAATGGGCAATAGAAGCAAAAGAAACCTCATTTAGTTTCCTTGTTAATTTAGTTAGTTAATTGAACTGTTGCGTATGGAAATGATACTGTGGTGGGAGTATGGAATGAACTAATTCGTTAATTATGTATTGCAACTTTTTGTATATGTATGCAGTTCTTATGGGTGCAGAATGCATAATATATTGCTCAACTTTGTAATGTGTGGTTTGTTGGTCTCGATTAAGTGATTAATTAATGTACTGCAAGGTTGGTTCCTGACTGAGGATTTTGAGATCTCCAGAATTTGTATGTGTGTTCTTTGGTTATAATTTAAGCATTATCAAATTATAGCTAGTGTATTACTAGTAAAAAGTGAGCTTATTTCAGTTCACCCTTATTGCTGGAGTAATTAGATTTCAGAACAAGTCCCATTTCCTGTTGGAAGAAATGTTACTCCTAATTAGCTAATCAATGGCCGAATCATGCTCTTTAGAACCAAAGTGTTGGGAATTTGATTGAATCTTGAGATACACAATGCTAGGTTCAGGGATTTGATTTAATCTTGATGCTCACTGGACAGGTCTTAGAAGATACCGGGTGTTCTTGTGTGTAATGCAAGTACTCCCTGGTTTGATTTTGGGTCACTTCTAACAGGTTTTTATTCGAGGAGTATTTCATAATTAAATTTTGAGGAATGGCAGTTCCTCATTTCTAATAAGGTTAATTCCGATGTTTTATGATAAGCACTAGCATGTACTCCCTTGCTGGTATATTTGTGAGTATACTTCATGTTTAGGAATGGAGTAAAAGAGGCTAATCCCTTGCTGGTGTTTGCTAGTGCTGGTGGTGGTGGTGCTGCTAGCTGCTGCAAACTGTGTGTGCAGGCTGGTATTCCTGTAACATGCTGATGAACAGCGCATTTGTCCGGTGATTGCCACCATGAAAATCTCATTGCCATTCAGAACATTTTCTAAAAAAAAAAAACAGATCAACATATTGTATTCCCTCAAACTGATATTGAGATCAACAAACATATTGAGTATTTATGGACTTCACGTCTGCCCAGGCATCTGAACTGCTACTTGGAGTACAATTTTGTGCAGAAAATTCACATTACAAACTCATTATAGGCATTCTCATTACATCTCTGAATGTACTCCTATTTGTAAGCTTGCAGTAGGCAATTCTATAGTACTTCCATGTCTAAAGGGAGTATGCCTGATATGCTGCAGATTGTGATACATAAAATAATCTAAGACATGAAATAGACTGCATCATTGTGCAATTTGACAGCATAATCTGTCTAAACCTTCGGGCTTCTGCATATTAATTTTCTTGCTACTTTCAGAACTTTCAGTGAATGTATATGCAGCCTGTAAGAGTAGAAGTTTTATGCTTCACTTCACTCACCTGCTTTGAGAAGATTATTGGCTCTCATCTCTGGCATGTTAGCATGATGCCAGTGGTTTGTTTATGCAAGATTGACCATCTCAGAGCCCAGCTCTTATTCATGTCTGTAGTTTCTTTTAGGTGGAGGATGACTCGCGCGCGCCCCGCGTCGCTCTCGCGCGGGCGGCTTGGGGCGAAACCCTAGCCAACCGCGCCGCCACCCCTCCCCACCTCTCTCGACGCCTCGCCGCCGCCGGAAACCGCGCGGCCGGCTGGGAAGGTGGCGGCGGGGAAATCAAGCCGGCGAAGGTCCTCCTCGACGCAGGAGGCGGAGCAGCGCATCGTTCGGGAGGCGGCGGTCGGCGGTGCACGGTGCGACGACTTCTCCGGCGCCAGGCGACGGATCCGGCACCGCCCCGCCCGGAAACAGCCCCACCGGCGGGGGCGGCGGCGTGCGGTGCGTGCGGCGGGGGCGACGGCGTGCAGCGCGGCGTGAGCTCGGGCAGGAGGTGCCAACGGCGCAGAGCGGCGGCCGACGACCAGATCCGCTCCCCTCCCCTCCGGATCCGGCCTCCCCGGCGTGGGAGGCTGGCCCCCGAACCATCGGCGGTGGGAGGGCGGCGGGGAGCGGCAGTGGCGTGGCGGCGGGGAACAGCAGTGGCATGGCGGCGGGGAGCGGCACTGGCGAGGAGGCCGAGCGCCGGCGCGGGCATGGAGGCAGGGGGTGCGTCCGTCCGGCGGGGTGCGAACGCGCACGGCGCAGGCGTGCAGTCCGGTTCCAGCCGAGCCTTCGACGGCGATGAGGAGTGGGCGAGTGGCGGCTGGGCGCGGCGGCCGTGGCTCGCCGGTGCGGGCGCGAGCGGCCAGGCCTCGACGGCTGGGCAACCGGGATGCCGCCGTGGTGGCTAGGTGGGGAGCGGCGGCTGGGCAATGGGAGCGCAGGCGGGTGGCACCGGAGCCAGAGCGGCAACGTTTCCACCGTTGGCGCAGGCCCAGATGGTTGTGCTAAGGGAGCTGGCAGCGGTGGGTCGTCTTCCTCGTTGCCGGTCAGCATCCTCACCCTTTTTGGAGCTCCTCCCCTTCGTTATGGGGAGTTTTAGACTGGATTGAGGCGGCAGCTTGTCAGCGGGGGAAGCTCAGGCTGCTGAAGCAATGCCATCCAATCCCAGGTTCTCCTTCGGCCAGATCTGGTGAGGAGGCCAGCAAGTGGTGGAACGGAGAGGTCCTAGGCCAGTTCTTAGGGATGGTGGTTCAATGAAGCCGGCCGATGGAGGGGCGTCGGTCAGGTGTGGTGGAAGCCATGTGCCGCCGATGTTCAGATGGCGGATTCGGATTGGGTGACGTACCATGGTGGTAGAGGGTGCCGAGCGAAAGCTTAGCCCAATTCTTTGGGCCAATAGTGACTTCGTCTTCGGGCGTAGTAACCCTCTTGAGGGCACTGTTGAGGTATCCCTCCTCCCTCGGCAAGGAGCTCTGGGTGAAAACCTTGTCCAGTCTTTGGATGGATGACAGCGGTGTCTTTTGGCGTCGTGACCCTCGTGAGGGTGTTATTTTAGAGTCTTCGTGTCGTAGTGGTGTCGTTAGCTCAGTGGCGATCGGTCTCGCATAGCGATGGCTAGTTCGGTGCTTGGCTTTCCTCTCTGTAGTGTGTGTTTGGACGGTTGGCACATGGTTCGGGGTGTGTGCTCTGGTGCACATCCTTCCTCGACAGCCAGCTGTCGACGTAAAACTTTTTTTTTAACTTTTTCTTCCTATCTTAATTATATTGAATGACCTCCTTCGGTCATTCCAGAAAAAAAAAAAGAAGATTCTTTCAGACTAAAACTAAGAAAAAACAGAAAAAAATAACAGAGGAGCTTGACGCTGGGCATGAATTACTGACACGACTGACTCGGAGATGAAATTGAAATCGATTTCGTTAAGCCTAAAATCCATACGGAACTCACAAGAAACCAATGCCGACCTGCTGATGCATTTCAGGTGCAAAGAGAGTAGGGAGAAGGGGGGGAGGAGGGATTCATGTACGCCGGCGTCAGCGGCCGCCGCCGTCCATCTGCTCATTTTCCTAATCTATGGATACCGGGACACTCTAGAGATGGCTGATAATCTTCTGCTAATCTAGTGCTCTGAGCTGTTCATGCATATTACAGTTCATCTCCTTCCCAGCAACGGGAGAAATCAAGAACCAACTAAGCTCTGCCTAGCTCGGGCGGCGAGCTCGGAGCTCGACGCCGGCGGATGGCGGCGATCGAGAGCCTGGGGTTTGATTGATCCATCGGCATCGTGGCGCGGACGTCGGCGCCCCCACCGAAGCAACGCCGCTGGCGGTGACGATGACGTCCTCCTGGTGCTGCTGCTCCTGTTCGCCATCGCCACGCCAGCCAGCATCCCCAGCCCCGCGGATGCGAGAATGACAAGATGGTGCAGAGCTGCGGGAGGCTGGGGCCGAGGCCATGACAGAAAGTCGCCATCGCACGCGAGGCCGAGGTCGCCATGCTGTGCGCCGGCGCCGCTGGAGACTGGGTTGCGGCCTTGCGGGATGGAGAGAGCGCGAGGGGCAAGGATGGAATTTCGCGTAGGATAGCAGGTGGAGATGAACTAGAGCATCAAATAAAAAGGATGTTTTCGGTTTGTGCTGATAGCGATAAATAAAAAGAAACAGAGGGAGTAACATGCAAGAAATTAGTTAATGTTCCCTCCAGAAATGAAAATATTTTAACCATTAAACATGATGACGCAGTGAGGCACAACGGAAGCTTAGCACAACTCATCAGGAGACAAAAAATCAACAAATTAAGCGCATAAAATGATTCATAAACAAGTATCAGTATGTTCACTAAAGATTTGTATGCGTTCATGCATGTGCTATGCACTAAGCATGATCATAATTTATGAACTCCTGACACGACGCCAGCCAGATCAGCAGAAAATGAAACAAATTAAGGGGATTGCAGCTACACCATTAAACACAACTTGAAAAAAAACCTTCAAGTAGAAAATATACAAGAAAAGGTTTGGCAGTGCTGAATCGGTGAAGCCTACGTAATGAATTTGCACATTTCTTACACAGATAAGAAACCAACAACTAGTGCACACGATCGAATCACACACATTTCTCACTGAATTTTTTTGTACCAGTATGAACTTAACAGGTTATCTGCAGGTTGCACATTTGCCTAGTGCCAATGCTTGCAAACCACTCGGCACACGCAAATTTCATCACAAGTTGTAGGCCATTGCAGAATTTGATATAGACTGACCAATCGATCAAGAAGTGTATTCGTATCGTTAACAGAAGACTCAGAATCAGTGTTCCAACAGGGCGGAGGAGAGGATGGCAGGAAAGCTATAAAGACAAACAACTCAACTGAACCACTTGAGAAACCACATGTACTTACTAATTAAGGTGAATGCTGTAAAATGATGTAGGAGGATTCGAAGTTAGCATATCACATCAGGAAAGAAAATTTTAAGGAAACCAAAATACTCCATAATGAGTAGGCAACAACCTTGCAAAGAGAGCAGAGTAGCAGATAAAAACAGAGCAAAACCAATTAAAACCCAAACGATGGAACGCACAACGCAGCATCATTCGGCGCTGAAAATGTCTTCAAAGATTTCATTTCAAGCCGAACCACACAAAGTAGTAGGACATGCATGTCGTCACAGCACATTACTCATCATCCTGTCCTAATCAGAGAAGAAAACCGCAGCCGCAGCAGCAGGGGTGAAAAAAATGGAGACGATTGACTCACGCACTGTCTTTCGCCGTAAGCGGCGGCGGAGGCGATCTGTTTGGAGCCGGAGGCGAGGGCGACCGCAGCGGCCAGGTTGACGATGCTGGCTGGGCCTGCATGGGATCGATCAGTCGTTGCGGCCGCCGCCTAGGTAGTCGTAGGCGAGCTTGATCGCTAGGACGGCCACTCCCGCACTGAGGACCAGCACGCCGCCGACCCAGACCCATGTCGGTATCGGTGTAGTAGTCGCAGTCGAGGGAGGCGTGGTCGGGGTCGGGGTCACGGTGGCGCGTGGAAGTGGAGGCGGAGGCCTCACCGTGGCCGTCGGTATCGGCGGCGGCGTTGGGCTCGCTCTGGTGGTGGTGGGCGTCGGGGAAGGAGGCGGTGGCGTTGCTGTCGACGGTGGCGGTGGCGACGCGGGTGAAGGCGGAGGCGTTGCTATCGACGGTGGCGGCGGCGACGCGGGAGGAAGAGGACGAGGCGGCCTCGCGATGGTCGGCGGCGTGGGGGGAGCTGGGTCGGAGTCGAAGTACTCGGGCTCGCAATCGCAAGCCAGCACCGGCCCGATGCAGGGCTTCATCCACTTCCCCTCGTCGTCGTCGTCGACCGCCGCTGCCGCTGCCGCCGCTGCGAGAGCCCATGACGAGTGTGCCCACGCCGCGAAGTGGGCGGACCTGTCGCTCTGGAGCTGAGGAAGGATCGGGCCGACGCAGTGGTCGGCGGAGGAGGAGGCGTCGTCGTGGGTGCCGGTGGTGTCGAAGTAACCATGGAGCCCGTAAACCGACTCGAACTCGACGAGTTGCTCCCTCTTGATCTTCCCGAGCACCTCGCACCCCTGGGCCGCGAGCCTGGCGCTGGCGATGCTCTGCAAATGTGCAACCTCAATGTCGCCCGGACCCGGAGGAAGGACCGAGCTGCCGCGGTGATCGGCGGAGGAGGCGGACGATGAAGAGAAGTCGGCGTCGACATGGAAGGTGAAGGTCTCGAACGGGATAGAAGCGCCAAGGAGGTGCTCCCTCCAGCACTCCTTGGCAAGCTCTGCTCTACACCAAGATCAAGGGGAGAGTTAGCTTTATAGGGATTGGGTATACAAAATCAAGTCAACAACTCTTATTGCCCACTCCACTAGCCTCGGGGGTAGGCCTTGATAGAACCCACGGTGAGCGGAACATGTCGATCGCTCGACACACACACCCGCTCAATCCACTGAGGCCTCGGGGTAGTCCTGAACAGGGCCCATTACATGTGAGGTGCAGGGGTAGCTCGCGACGCACCCCTCCGAATCCATACAGGGGACATGGTTCACCACTCCTTCCCAATGGTAGGACCTACATGTCGGTGTATGGTGCGAAACGGTCAATAAGCTGGACCCTAATGGACACGTGATAATCAACCACGCCCCTGGTTTTCCACGTCCATGTCAAGGTAGGCTACGTCGTCAGAGGTGATGTGTTGCAAGTACAAGAGTCGACGCCTTGCCTTGAGGAGTTTAAATGCAAATTTTAACGTAAAGCTTGCCAACTTGTATTTTTATAATTTCAAATAGGTCATATGAATTTAGATGAAGTCAAACTTTAAATCAAAATTTTAGAGCTCGAGACGATCTACAAACTTTGTGGTTAACAACTTTTTCATTTAAGATCTTTAGGAGTCAAATGACCTCTGATGAAGACAAGCTTTATACAAAAGTTGTATATCTAAATGAGATCTACAATTGTGTTGTTTATCATTTTCTTTTTCATTTAAAATTATTTAAAGTGTCAAATAAGCATTACTATTTTTTTTAAAATTAACACCGGCTAGAAGGATCTTAATGCAAAAAAAAACATTTAAGACCCTTCTCGCCCTCTATAAGGGTGTAGATCTGTAAATTTCCAAAACAAAGAATTATATTTTGTAAGTATTTTAGTAAGAAAAATTCTTTCCCCAAGGATGAGAAACAGGCCAAGGCGCAAACGACCTGTTTGGTTGGAGGGAGTTGGTGATGGGGAATGGGAGTTTATGATATCTGGGAGTTTAAGTCTGTAGTTTGGTTGGAAGACTTGAGAATTCGAGGGGGTTTGGGATGGGGAATTAAAAGGTCGAATTCCCACCAATATCTTACCTGGTAAGGCATGTTAATTCGTGAGACTTGGAGGGAATTCGACGTGAAACCAAACAAGGAATAAGGACTAAAAATGTAACTCTCATAACCAATCCCACCATCAAGTTCCTTCTTAAAACTCCCATTCCTCTTTCCTTCTCTTGCCTAACAGGCCGAAAGGAATTAGGAAGGACCACCAACTCCTTACGCAAGAAAATAAGCGGCCCGCGAGTTGGATGCTTTCCAAGCCCGCATCCATGGCTCTCCTTCTGTCTCTCTCTCTCTCTCCCCTCCCTCTCATAACCAAACCACCGCCGCGTCCCACTCCCAACTCCCAAGTCCCACCACCACCACTCGCCGGCGGGATGAGGAGCTGCCGTCCCCCTCCACCCGCTTCGCCACCACGGCACCACTGCTCCGCCGCGACAGTCGCTGCCCGCCATCGCTGCGGTGGGAGCGGCGGCGGCGGAGGCAACCCCGACGCTGATCGACTTCGCCAAGCCGCCAGATCTGGAGTTCTGGACTCCACGGCGCCTTCGCAGATGCGGGAATAGGGCTCCGCCACTCGATGAACCTGCTGCGGCCACGAACACGACGACGAGCTCGCTGGCCTCGGCGGCTGGCGTCCTACAGGAGCACATCGCCCCGGGCTACTTCCCGGGTTCCCCTGCTCCGAGCTCGCCACCGCCCCCACCCCTCGGCTTCCCGGGGCTTCTCCCTCAACCTCAACCTCGCCGGCTCCGAGCGGGTCCCGTTCGCCATCCACCACGTCAGGCTCCCTGAGCTCTACAAACGACGGGTGCACGGCCTCCACGGCTTCGTTCCTGCCACCGCGCGCTCTCCCACGGCTTGCATCATCGCCACTGCCACCACCAACAGCACATCACCGCCGCCTCCGTGTCCGTGGTGCGCATCATGATCCGCGAGGCCATCGACCACTATGGCTTCGTGGCGCTGGCCATGCGCGTCAAGTTCGCCGAGCTCGATAGGTTGCCGAACATGACGGTGTTCCCGCTGGACGACCAGGCCATCTTCGTCGGCGAAGGCCACGACGACTACGTCTCGGCGCGCGGTCCGCTTCCACGTCGTTCCCGGGCACCGCCTCACCCACGCCGACATCCAGCAGGGCGTTGGGAGCATCGTGCCGTTCGAGCGCCACCACCTCTGCCGCCGCGGTTGCTCCTGATTTGCGGCATCTGGCGCGGCAGCTTCGGCGGAGCTACTCGCGCGCCGCTGGTCGTCCAAGGCCGCCACGGCCTCCCCGACATCCCGCCGTTACTGGATACCCGGCACGGGCGGGGAGAGGCGGAGGCTGCCGAGGCGCAACATGCTCTGCTCCACCTTGACGCGGCGCTGCGCCCGAGGAGGCGACAGGGCGTGGAAGGACCACGTCGACGTCGCTGGCGAGGGCTACGCCGTGGATCGGACCCCGCCACGGCCATGCTAGCTGCTCAGGATAGCCCACATTTGGCTCCTCTACCGGCGGGCCAAGTCTGCCACAACCCACAATTGGCCATCGTCGATCCTCGTCCGGCGCGCCGGCGGACCTTCCTTGGCGTGCACCCTCGCCGGCTGTGCCACCCACGCGCGTACTACGACGGTGGCTGGGTCTTCATCGCCTTCGGCCACACGCCCACTCCCTGGCTGGACTACGCGCTCCTCAACGGCGAGCCCAACTTGGGAATGGCCTTGGTGGCCGCGACCCTCTCTTCGCCGCCATCAACTACTCTGCACCCATGTCCTCTCCTCTCCTATCCGCCCAAGACGTCCGCGATCAGGGTGTTGGAGATGGTGCTTGGAACGAGCTGGAATCGCTGGGTGGGCTGATGCTGTTCCTGTTCGTCGCTGCAGATCGTACAATGCGGACGACTTTCCGGCCACCGAGTTCAACGTGGCCGTCGGCAAGTGGTTGTCAGCGGTCAAGTTCTTGCCGGAGCAAGTCCCGTCGAACTACTCACCGCCGGCGTGGCTTCTACCCCGTTATGTTCGTTTGATCGATCGTCCTGGTAGAGGTATTCTTGCTGTCAACTTGTTCAAGATGTGCTTTAAGATTGCAATTGCAGTTTCAGTTTCAATCCTCTTGCTGCCAAAGATAATGCAATTACAGTTTAGTCCAAATTTGATGTCATAATCGTGGATTGGTACAGTTGCTACAAATCTGGATATTAATTTCTCCCTTTTCTAGCACAAAATGTTTCAAGTCAGAATTATGAATGTGTGTGATCTGATGGATTGTAACAATGCATGCCGTTCATCATATGTTTGCAGTGATTTGTTTTCCTGATAGAAGCATGTTTTGCATCAAATGGATTTGCAGATTTTACGTGGTTTGTTCCAGCGGTAACTCGATTAGAATTTGGCAGTTAGGTAACAACGACATTGATGTATCAATTGCGGATTCTATACCATGCAGACTGCAGCTTTGACAAACAAAACGTGAAAAGCACTAAAAAGACTAACACGGGTCTCAAATCCTTACCCAATCAAGCTAATTTCGCACAAATTCGGTACCATGCTAATTTCGGCGAGGGAAGGGGAGGATCATCTGCGTGCAAAATTGCAGGCTTAATTAGCACGAACAGGGCAGTTAAGGTGGAAGCTGGAAAGCTTACTACATTCGGGTCCACATTTCTCTGCATAATTCAGGAGTAGTTAACATCCCAACAAACTCGAGCATTGATCCAGAAAAATAAGCAACCTGCAAATTCGATGTGAATCAAGCCAATTGCACATAATTGTCGCCGAGGATCACTGCAAAATTGTAAAATTAGCATCAAGTGAGGAAGCTCACCGAGGATCAACCTGCAAAATTGTAAAATTAGTGTCAAGTGAGGAAGCTTTTGGTGATAGGGCTTACCACATTTGGGCCCAATTTTCTCTGCATATTTGGGAAAGAATAAACGGCCCAATTATAGACCGAAGGTGAGCTCCAAACATAACAGATTGGGCCAGCTCGGCCTTCTCTACTCGGAAAAAGTACACCAAAGGTCCCCCAATTTGTCATTGAGTTACAAAATCGTCCCCCAACCGCAAAATGAGATATATTACATTCCTCAACTTACAAAACCGTTTACTTTAGGTCATTTGTTAGTTTTGACCCCGGTTTTATCCGACATGGCAGCTGAGTCAGCGTGAGACTCACGTGGGCCCCACATGTCAGTGTGGCCACGTCATTACCTTCTATCTCCCCTCTTCTCTCCCTTCCTCCTCCTTTCTCTCTATTGTCTAGGCACGTGTCACGCCCAGAAATTTAGTCCAAATTTCCAAACTATTTTGTGTATTAAATCCCTGTCTAGGCATCAGCCAGGGTACACAAAACGACAAATTAATATACAGATCTAGACGTAAATAAAGCGTAAATACTTATAGAAGAGGCACTTAGTCCTCACATCGAGAAGAAACGGCAGCAGCGGAAAAAGGCGATCCTAGCGGGGCTTCAGCTCCACTCCACAGGTAAAACTCAACTGGGGTCTGAGCCTTGGTTCTCTAACATCGCCTTCAGCTCAGAAGCACGACACTTCTGAAAAAAGGGGGAAAAATAGCAAGGCTGAGTACAACCACCGTACTCAGCAAGCCACACCAATGATGCAGACGTGCAAGGGGATTCAACGGAAGGTTTGTGGCTATTTGCATAAAGGCGGTTGCAAAGCATTTATAGTTGAAAATAGTAAAACAGTTGATTAATTAAGGTAATATTAAAATCTCCATTGAACAACGCTACACCACGTTGAACAGGGCCAACCATCCCACCTGAACTAACCAGTTCATCAAGCCAATTGAGTGTGAGACTAATCACGGTGATTCTGGTCGATCACCCATAACCGCGGGTACGGCTATTTAAATAGTTTTACTCTGGCCAGAGGTGCATAACTGTACCCACAAGACACAATCCACCGGCATGTCACCGTGCTTGGCTTGACACGTCACCATGTCGAGTGATTGTGACAAGACCCTTCATATAACCCCCTCTGACCAATCGCACCACACCTCAGGTTTCACCCCCGCCCCCGTAGGCAACGGGCAGCCTCCCTCGTGCCATGGTGAATTCGGAAGCAGCAAAGGCCGTCCCAGGGCCCATCCATACTCCATCACGCCCACCCTAGCCTAGGAACGTCAGCCAGAGGAAAGCTATACTACAGATCAAGCAGTTACCCATTCCCGCTTGTGGCAAGCCCTGTATGTCTTCCAGTGCATCCAGCGAACCGACCCTTAATTGCCATGGGTGCGACTTGCAAAACCATGCACCCAATGCCCACCATAGAGTCGTATTTTAGTTGGGTAATTACGACCAATGAAGCATGGCCGGATGTCTCGAGCACGCAGCTCGTTCTGATACTAAGAGTCTAATAATGTGATTATCCCATTGTGTGAGCTAGTGGTAATTAAGCATGGCTAAGCATATAATTCTAGCAAGATCAACATAAGTGTCACAAGCTAGATAAATTAACACCCAAGGTTGACAAAGGACAGATGTCAAGTAAACATGGCACAAGCGAGCAGATAGGTAATCCCTATTCCCATGTAATTAGCAAAACATGCATACTTAGTTGCAAACGATAAAACATTTATAAATTGGGATCAACATGTTCAAGGGGAAGTGTGTGACTTGCCTTGCTTCTTCAAACAATCTTCTGAACTCTTTTCCTCGCGACCGCGGACTTCCGAAACGGCGAAATCTACGCGCTAGCACGCAAAACGAGGAAAAACTCTAACAAAAACCAAAGAAACAATACATAAAAAGTAAACAAACATGTAGAGCTCAATTTAGAGTTCGTATGAATTAGATATGAATTTTAGAAAGTTTTGAGACATTTAATGAATTTCTAGAATTATTAACCGAATTTATTGCGCAATTATAACCATTCATGACGTCACCGAGGGGAATAGGTGGCGCCAACAAGCGGGCCCCACCTATCGGTGGCTCAAGGGAGGCGGGTGCGCGGTGGACTGGGTCCACGCGCGCACCGGCCCGCGGGCGCACCACGTGGGAGCCACGTGGTGGCCACGGCGGACGGGGAGGGCGAGGTGGCGCCACGAGGGTACCGAAGCGGGGCGGCACCAGGGGGTCACGTGGACGGCCAGGATCGGCCGGGGCGACCGATCGGCGGCCACGGGCACGGTGCGGCAAGGGGACCGGGCGGCCACGGCGACTGGCGACAAGACTCGCCAACTGACCGGCTGAGGAGCGGCGGTGTGCGGCCCGGTGGTCACCGACAACGACCACCGGCGTGGCGGCACGCACGGAAATGCGGTGGAGAGGGAGAGGGGAAAGGATAGGGGTGCTCACCGAGGGCGGAGACGGCGAAGCGGCAACAGGGAGCGTCCAGCGGCGGGGAGAGGCGGAGGGAGGCGGCGGAGCTCCGTCGATGGGCGGCGCTTGGGGAGGAGCAGACAGCGGCGGCTGCACCAAGGGAGGGGAGGAGGGGGTTAGGGAAGAAAGGGGCGGCAGCATTACCGGTCGGAGAGAAAAAAGAGAGAGGGAAGGGCTCACCAGCGCACGGGAACACGGACGAACGGCAGGTTTTCCGACGACGAGGAGGTGGTGGCCGAGGTGCGGGAGAGCACGTCGAACGTGCCCGAGGCGACAACGCGGCCGGGCGAGGTCCCTCTCACCGGCGAGGAGCGGCTGGAGCACGGTAGAAGATGGTGAAGCTCGGGTCGGTGGTGAGGAAGCGGTCCTGATGGCGATTGGAGGAGGAGGAGGGGTGGACGGGCTGCGCACGGTGACTGCGGTGCCGAGGAAGGCGACGGCGCAGCGCGAGGTGGACCGGAGATGCGGCGCGACACGGCTGGAGGCGACAATGGCGACGGTGGCTCTGCTCCGCGGTGGATGTGGTGTTTCGAGCGCGGGAGACGACGGCCGAGTGGTGGCCGAGGCGCGGCGTGGAGCGGCGGAGCCGATGGCGGTGGCGACACAGCGCGGCGGCGGCGGGAGCGACGGCTAGAGGCGGCCGATGCTCGCCGGAGAGCGGCGGCGCACGGGAGCAGCGTGGGGAGAGCAAGAGAGGGCGCGGCGAGCTCGTGGGTTTGGGGAAAATGGGAGAGGGGGCTCTGGGGAGCATTTTTATAGTGCGGGGAGCTCGGGATCGTGACCGGAGGGGGCGGAATCGGCCGGCGACGTGGGGGCGCCGACGTGGCCTGGGAGGGGCGGTTTGGCGTCAGTTTTGGATGGGAGAAGTGGGGGATTTGGTGGAGGGTGAGGGCGGCATCTCGGCCCGCGCGAGAGAGGGCGCGAGGAGGCGCGGAAATGGCGACGGCATGGGCGGTTTTGACTTAGGGAGTGGGCGATATGGCTGCCATGGAGGAGGGCTGGAGGTTGGAGGTGGCCCTGACATGTGGGGCCCACATGTCAGCTGGAGTGAGAGAGAGGAGGCCGTGGGGGGTTATGTGGACTTGAGGGGAAGGGGCCAAGCCGGGCCGAGGCAAGGAGGCTGGCCAAGATGGAGAGAGGAGGGGAAGGGGGAAGGGAGCGGGCCGAGCGGGGAGGGAAAGGGATTTTGGGCCGGGAGCGGCCCAAAGGGAAAATGGAATTTTTAATTTCTTTCCAATTTGTTTTAATTGATTTTATGAACTTTGTAAAGTTAAAATTATTTCTTGAGCTCCGAAAATTTCACGGGAAATTCCAGAGAGTTCGTTAGGGCACAAAGAATATTACAAAATATTCACGGCCATGATTTTTAAAGGAAAATTTTAATTCTCCCATTATTTCACTTGACTAAATTGCTTTAATATTTATTTAATTTCTAGAAAATGCATTATTAATTAATTTTTAATCCCGAACGAAAATCGGGGCGTTACAGCAGGGCGGCCAACGGATGGGGACGAGGCCGGCGACGGGCGACGCGAGGCCTCTCCACCTCCTCCGCCGAGGACATCGCCATCGCCCTCCACTTATTCCCAACGCCACCGCCGCCGCCACCACGACGCCCATGCTACCGCCGCCTCATCCACCTACCTCTCCGACGCCGCCGCACATCTACCGCCTCCCCCCTCACCAAGAGCCTGGAAATTGAGGTCGCCGTCAAGAAGCCCACCGCTTCATCACCTCCGATAGCAGCGCCGCGGTGAGGCAAGCCGGAGGCCGCTCCACCTAGCGAAGGAGGCGATAGAGGGAGCAAGGGGCCCACGTTTTTGGATCTTGGGGATGGAGTCGGTGAAAGAGCAGCGGTCCACTTCGTCGTCGACCTCGCCGCCGGCATCGAGCTGTTCTCCCTGCCACTCGTGGTTCCGCCAGGACGTGAGCCGGCCGCCAACGCCCTCCTCTGCGCGCCCACGCCTGTGGCCTCCGCAACCGCCACGGTCGCCGATACCCGACGCCCTCTTCCGCATACCCATGCCTGCGGCCTCTGCAACCGTCACGACGCCCGTTGCCGGCCTCCTCCCAATCCGCTGGCCGCCCTACCAGACAAGAGAGAGAGAGAGAGAGGAGGAAGGGAGAGAAGAGGGGAGATAGAAGGTGATGACGTGACCACCCTAACATGTGGGGCCCATGTGAGTCCACGTTGACTCAGCTGTCACGTCGGATAAAATCGGAGTCAAAACCACCAAAGACCTAAAGTAAACGGTTTTGTAAGTTGAGAGATGTAATATATCTGGTTTTACAGTTGGGGGACGATTTTATAACTCAATGACAAGTTGAGGGACCTTCGGTGCACTTTTTCCTCTCTACTCTATCTGCTCCTTGCAATCTTCTGCTTATTATTCGCTGTACTTTTAGCTGTAGTTGGTGTAGCTGTAACTAGTTTTTTCGTGCGTTTTGCGTGGTGTGCGATCCGAGCGCGCGTGTTCGTGGAATCGTGTGGTGTTCCAGCGCCACGATCAGGACGTGTGGGAATAATTGGGATGGCACACCTAACACCTTCTATTCGATCTATTATATCTATCGCAAATTCTGATCAATGAAGAAGAACCTTGCCGTTTCATATATCACCATCTTGTGTTGCTGATACTGTATATTCACCATATCACCTTGCATGCGTTTGATATTTTTTTTTTTCACGAACGCGCAAAAGTATGGTACGTCAATATATTAGAAGAAAAAGAATTTTGTCACACAACACAATCAGCCAGACTGGGTTATGCCCAGGAAAGAGGAAAAAACAAAAACAAAAACTGAAGCTTAGTAACTACTACGGTGACCAACCGTAACTCCAAAGAGCGGGAAGGAATAAAACCATGCTACACTCTCAGTAAAACCCCAAAAGCGGTAACCCCATCTAAAAACCACATATGACCCTCCGAGAAAATGGACTCCAGAATCACTGAGACTGAAGAGAGCGCCGAGTCGAAGACCCTAGAGTTGCGTTCCTTCCATAGCTGCCAAGAGATTAGGAGTACCAGGAAGTCAAAATCAATGCGGAGATGCTTAGACAAGCAGGCCCTGGAGGAAGGCCACCAGTCCTGGAACCAACTGCCACGGGGAGAGAAAGGGTAGCCCAGCCAGGAGGTGATAGCACACGGAGCCAGACCTGCCGAGTGAATACGCAGTCAAGGAGAATGTGGTTTGCTGTCTCAAGCTCTTGAGCGCAAAAGGGGCAGGCTGAGTGGCTATCAATGCCACTTTTTGGAGGAGATCGGCCGTCCAACAGCGCTGCTGAAATGCAAACCAAAGAAAGAACTTGCATTTAGCAGGACCCTTCGCGTGCCAGAGAAGATTAGTACATGCAAAAGAGTGCTGCCCGTAGAAGAACGCCTGGTACGCCGAACGCGCCGAGTAGCGCTGGTCACTCGTCCAACGCCAAACAAGATGATCCCTGGCGCCCGGAGAGAGCTGAATATGATGCACCGCATCCCAAATAAGAAGAAACTAGGAGATGACCGGGACAGTAAGAGTGCCGCGGATATTAGAAACCCAGGAGTCGTTCGCCAGGCCAGAAACAACCGTGCGTGAACCTCGGAGGTGTTGGGGCACGGTGAAGAGAAGATCTAGAGCCAAGGAGGCCACTGAGCGGTCACCGATCCATCGTTCAGACCTGAAGAGCATCGACTCACCATCGCCCGGCACGAAGAAGGTGGACGCCTCGAACATGTCAGAGACGGTCCGCTCGGCTGGGGCTTTCAGGCCATCTCAGTAGGGGTGTCCTGAGCGCTAAAGCCAGAGTCAGCGACCCCTCCGGATATGTTGTAGCGTTCGATAGTAGCGTTCGCCGGATATGTTGTCCATCCACTTGTAATCAGCATGCCAATCAGATTAACCAGCACTACTGCACTAACAGTGCCACTTTCTTGTGGTCGATCTCCTCCGACCCTGCTCCTTCAAGTTGGAACTTAGAGTGGTCACACGTCTGTAAACTCTATCCGGCTGGTACATCATATCACATGTCTGATGAGCACATCTCAAATGTAGAAGAAACAACTGAAGCCCACGCTGCTCAACTAATTAAGGATGAGGCTGCTCCACTGCCAATTGACATGCATGTTCTGATGCGTGCGTGCAGGGAGATCGATCTCCACATCCATATCAATTGTGACAAATTAATTAACATCTAATACAAGAAGGAATCTTTCGTTCCATCCACCAGGGCTTGATTCTTCAGAGCAAATCCGACCAAGAGAATTTTGATTCTTGTGCTCGCTTGCTACGGCAAGGCTCTTGTTAATTTGTTTACTGTGGCACTCTGCACTGTATGCACGCCATATGGATCGATGATCACGAAATGTTCTATTCTCTCGTCTCAAGCCGAATATATATATATATATATATATATATATAGGACACTCATATGGGGCACCATGGTGCCCGGGCACCATGATATCAAATACACAAAATCACTCAAATTTACATATATATATATATATATATATATATATATATATATATATATATATATATATATATATATATATATATATATATATATATATATATATATATATATATATATATATATATATATATATATATATATATATATATATATATAATGTTCTCCCAACTGGAAAAGGGAGGCGTTGGGATGAATTCAGAATTCAGAGCAATAAGAAGAAAAAAACAGTTTCCAAAGCAACAGATCAGAGCAGTTTACATAGGAAAAATGGAGTAGCTATATTTATATGACGCCATATTTTTTATAAAAAATATTTATCATGTATTTACATTGTAAGTCCCTAAATTATATATGTAAATTTAGTGTATTTACAGTGTAAGTTTCAAAATTTACATATGTAAGTTTTAAAATTATATAGTAATTATATGTGTAAGTGGGGTGTAACTACACTGTAAATTTGTATAAATGTATAATTGCAACAACAAATAAAGTTGTTTAGCACACCTAAATGTACGCATGCACGAATCATATGGAAATCAAACGGTCAAATCTGACTGAAATCAAACAAAAAAATGTGTCATCACAAAGGCACAAATCTAGCAAAACCCTAGGAAAAAACTATAGTAGGATGAATTCAGAACAGGAAAAAAAATAGTTTCCATAGCAACAGATCAGAGCAGTTTACATAGGAAAAAATCATAATAGGATGAATTCAGAATAGGGAAAAAAATTTAACCATAGTAGGATAAATTCAGAACAGGGAAAAAAACAAGGAAAAAACAGTCTTGATAGCAACAGATCAGAGCAGTTTACATAGGAAAAAACCATAGTAGGATGAATTCAGAACAGAAAAAATTTTTAACCATATAGTAGGATGAATCCAGATCAGGGGAAAAAAAAACAGTTTCGATAGCAACATATCAGTTTACATAGGAAAAAGGCATACAACACGGAAATTTTTTTAAAAAAAGGGGTGTTGCGAGAATCGAACTCGCGACCTCTCGCACCCGAAGCGAGAATCATACCACTAGACCAAACACCCTTTCTGGAAATAAGTTTATATAAATTTTACTTGTACTATTTACTTTTGCAGCCTATTATTTCTATCGTAATTCCAACGTGAATATCATGGATGCATGTCGCTAGCTAGCTGTGGCTGTGCGTGGGGAGATAATTGAGTTGAAGATGTACAGGAGATCGATCGAAGAGATGATTGATCGATGAGAACCCGTGATGAGAGAGGTATAATTAGTATTTGGAAGGACGCACAGCTCAGAGCTCACGAGACCTAGAAAGCTCATGCGGACCAATTACAGCAAAACACCATATGGATGTATGGATTTTTAATTTGTTCTTGTCATGTACAAGTAGATCGATCATGCTGCATGAATATATATGCATCTATATATGGGATGGCAGAATCGATGCGTACGCCTGCAGAGACGCGTTTGCGTCGCACACAAGCATCCCAAATGCAAGCATGCATCATTTCGATCGCTTTTAATAATTAATTTGACGCCTCCAATTCTGAAACTTAAACTAATTTTCATTAGCTAGGATACAGTATGTATATAGTATAATGCATACATGGAAAGAGATGAAATAATAATACAAGCTAGCTTTGAGCACTGATAATTAATAAGTGATGACAAGTTTGGCCGGGGTGTAGCAAGCAAACACGCGCGTGCAAGCAGTCACTATATGTTTGACCAACCCATCGTTCTCATCAGTATACGTACGTACGTTAATCATTTGCTGTGACTCTGTACTGCTTGACTGAACAACACTAACGCATCGATTGATCGATCAGATGTATATGTATTTCTGTGGAGCTAGGCATCAGAACACGTCAGGTTAGGCCGGGTGACATGGTCTCCCCGGCATAAGAGATAGCACTAGAAAACACATTGATCTGATGGCTAATTTGTCTCTTAATTTGTATACATGTTGTGTAACAAGCTAGACGTACGCGTTTGATGTGTATATATTGATTAATCTATCAGTTTGTTGCATTGGCTAATAGCTGCCTGACGCGGTTGGACTGATCAAGCTAATCAGTACGTGCCGGATAAAAGGATTAAAGGCGTGTTTGACGTACACATTTACGTGATCTGGATAAAGAAAATGACTGGAGCTAGCTTGATCAGGATAATATACAACATATAAGCAGAGTGATTTGCAGGTTTCCAACACGTACGATATTCGATATACTCCAGCCGTTTCTAAATATTTAACACCGTTGACTTTTTTAAACATGTTTAACCGTTCATCTTATTAAAAAAATTAATTTTATTAATTTTTTTTCCTATCATTTGATTCATTGTTAAATATACTTTTATGTATACATATAGTGTTACATATTTCACAAAAGTTTTTAATAAGATTTACGGTCAAACATGTGCTTAAAAAGTCAATGGTGTCAAATATTTAGGGATGAAGGGAGTATTTATCAAGCTAATTAAATATATATGTAAACTGTAAGTAAGTATAGCTATATATAGCTAGCTGAGACGTTCAGGGGCGGAGCTAGTGTGGTGTCACAGGACACCAATAATCTCCATATTAGTCTAAGTACCCTTCTAATTTTTCAATGAGTGACACCAATAAATCTTACTTTGTGACATCAATGTGTGAATAATTTTGCACTTTCGTTAGACAAGTTTAGCTTATGTGGACAAGAACAACTACATAGTAGCAACAAATTAACTGCTAGCAAACTATAATTTATAGTTATTTGACCATGCACAATGGCTAATTCAACGAGACTATGCACAACGGCTAAATAAAGTTCATGCATCATAAGTTTTCTTGAGTGATTAGGTGAAACATACTCCCTCCATCCCAAAATAAGTTGATTTGTAGGTTTCTATGTCCAACCTTGAACCGTCTGTTTTATATAAATTTTTTTTATGATTATTATTTTTATTTTTATTAGATGATAAAACATGAATAATACTTTATGTGTGACTTATCTTTTCAAATTTTTCATCTTTTTAATTTTTTTCATATTTTTTCAAATAAAACGGACGGTCAAAGGTTATATACGAAAACCCACGAATCAACTTATTTTGGGTCTGAGGGAGTAAGCAACCACTACTATTGTGAGGAATTTCTTATAATTTTCATATGTATTATTGTTTCACTTAAACTGTGATCGTCAATTATAGTTTACGAATGACACCATCCATCTAAGATACAGGCTCCGCCCCTAGAGACGTTTCTTGCTTGTACTCAATCTCTATTACTTAGAGTGGATGATCGACCCTCTTGGTATCAAAATAAAATAGTAAGGAACGTGTGCATACAGAACAAAACGAAGAAGGCAAAGAGACAAGGAAAAACAAGCTAGAGTATTAGTTTTGTCTTAGGATCCATCCTCAGGCTGTCAGGCAACACCAGTGCAGAAACGATAATGCATGTGCACCCCAACGTACAATTGCAATAATCAATACGTACGACAAAGCAAAGTACTGTACTGCCCACTTACGGTATATATCATCATGCATATCATCACTCATCATATTTCAGCTAGTGCCCCCTCGTATATATATAATGACCATGCGAGCTTGTGATTGATCGATCTATATATGATCGAGATGCCCCTTACAAAGTAGCTAGCAGCTGGTCTCTCTCTTGATTTGTGTTTCCGGAGAAAGAGAGAGATCGGGGTCGAGATCGAGGGAGAGATGTCAGGGAAGGATCAGAAGAAAGCAACAACAGCTTTAGAAGAGAAGCTCGAGCTCCTACGTGATGTTACAAAGTCAAGTGCGGTATGTAATTTAACTTAATTTGTATCCATGTTATTATTATTGTTATTATATATGTTTCGGTATCTCCATATCAATTTGAGAATAAGATGAGCTATATTAACTTATATCTACATTGGTTACTTCTAATTTTCCTATTGCAAAAATCGATCTTTTTTCAATGCATCCTCACCTATCTTTTCTCCTAAACTGGAATTTTATAAAGACCGAGCTTAAAACCTAAAACATTAACGACCATCATCCTCCTACGATGGCTTATTACATCGATCTTATGCACCATTTCATATCCGATTTCGGTTTCTAAACCAGCAGTGATTTCCATGCATGTATCAGTGTCGGTTCACTCCCATCCACCGGCAGCGATACTGGCCTGGGCCACACATACTACTGGTTAAAAACTTGTGCGCTTCCAGTTATGAATCGTTAGTGATAGAATTTTCTGTAGCAGTGAGAGTTTAATTACAATTTTCTGTAGCAGTGAATGTATGATTATGTGCAGGCAAACGAGACATCAATCCTTGTAGATGCGTCCAAGTACATCAAAGAGCTCAAGGACAAGGTATCTCAGGAGCCTGAACAGCTGGGCAGCACTAGCAGTTCCATGCCAATGCCAAGAGTATGTGCATCGCATTGTTACTTGTCCCTCTCTCTGTATAATTTGTAAGCTAGGACGCATGCATACAATGATACAAAGTGTATATGGGTAAACAAGTACAATATGTGCTAATACATCTATTATAAATATTCAAACTTTTAAATTTTCACCAACAATTTACATCAAAACAAATTTATGAAATCTAATAATTAAGTTTATGATATTATGATAGTATTTTAAGCAAATATATCCATACCTTTAAATAAGTTACTAAGCCTTCGAGGACTATTGATTTGGTTATGATTTATCCAAATTTTATTTTAAACGTGAAATATTTGTGACTGAAGTGAGTACAGCAATAATGCAAGTCTATTTAGTTTTCCTTAAAAAAAAGGCAAATATATATAGTGCTAATTAACACAAGTCTTCTGTCACACCCCAATCTGGCACCGCTGTACAACGGCACCTGATAGGAGCGTGTCGTAGGAAAAACGGCGCGAACTGCTTCCTACGAAACCGCGATCTCAGTACCAGTCCCAGGACATAGCGCTGGTACCCACGGTGACAAATATGAATCATTGCGAACCTTAAAATAAATAGAGGACTTATTTACCTTATCTTAGGTTGCAGCTCAGAACAGCCTGAGAATACAACCGACGACACGGACGAGGAAACACCAACAGCAGCATCAGCAGCGGAACCAACGGTCTAACACCCAACACCACAGGCGACGGCTGGGAACCAGGACGAAACCCTAACCTTCACTTCACTTCATCTTCACTTCCAGGCGGAGGAACTATATATATATAGAGAGAGAGAGCAAGGGTGAGTACTTTCGTACTCAGCAAGTCACGGGAACTTAGGTGTTTCATGCAAGCTTGGAAGAGAGGCAAGGTTGTTTTGCAAATCCTTTGTTTGAAATCAGTTTGAAATCACTAAGTGATTTATTTCTTTCTAAGTTTGGGCCGAAAAGAGACTTGCGTCTCGATTCGACCTTAAGAGATGTTTTTCAACAACTCAATTGGTAATGTACCGACCTCCCAGGTTAGATCATTACTTCTCAGCTCCCAGAGTCATTTCACTTGTTTAAGCGGCTCCCAGAGCCTTTTTCATTATCTCGGACTCCTAGAGTCTTGCTGCCCAGCAGCACCACAATCCGCTTCCACTCGGGAAGCCTAGTCTATGATGCCCGCAGACATCCCGAATCACACAGATTCGTTTCTGACCACTCAGGTCATCCATCTGCCACATAGGCTGATTCTGGTTACGATTCCCATACCACAACACTTTTCATAAAGCACAGGCAAACAAATCTACGCAACGGGAAACACCTCACATCCGCCCATGACCGTGGGCATGGCTGTTCGAACAGTTGGTTAACCTCTGCAGAGGGGTACACTTTACCCACACAACGCGAACTTGCTCCCATCGCCTAACCCGTGTTCATGACGCACGGTTGGAAAAAGGAGATTCACGACAAGGCATTTCCAAAGCTAACTCTGGGTCACCTCATGCCACATAGAGGGTCTCCCTGACCAACATCAGGCCAACTCCAACTTTCCTTTTAGGACTCCTGGGTGCCTTCCTCTGTTTCGGACTCCCAGGATGCCTCTACCGCCACATCCCGGCTTTCCGCCTCTATTGGCATACAAGATTTCCCAAAAGCAGCTAATTACTTAGCCAGGGTGTCCCATACCACCATGTGGTTGCACTTGTTATGCTTGATGAATTTCCCACAGAAATCGGTCCTTATATGCGAATACGGGACGGCGCCACCCAGGCACAACACCCGCATCGCGAGTTTTCACAATTCATTTTATTTTCAAACACACCGACACCACATGTCGGGTTTTCAAGGCTTCTCAAACCCATTTCCCAAATTTTCGACAATCAACGGTGTATGTGGGATATTTGGTATACGTGCTCAGAGAGCACGGATACCGAGGTACCACAAGGGTGGAGCGACAAGGAATCAGGGTAGTACAACCTACAGGAATTAGTGCGACTACTGGGTAGGTCCGTCGGTTTGGCACGCAAACCGAGGCCAAGCAAGTTAAATGTGTGATTCTAATAATGCAAGTTGCAAACAAAATAATAATGATTATCCAATTATAGGAGTAATTGATCAAAGGGTGACTTGCCTTGCTCAAGGTCTTCAAGGAGCTTCATGAATCTTCGAGAAAACCCGCGATCGACGAAAAATCCGGTAACCGCGACTATACGCAAACAATTAAAACCTAAACAAAAGACCAAAGGAAAAACCCTATTTAGACTAATTAATAGTGCCATTAGATAGATCTCAATTTTAGAGGGTTACTGGAAGTGGAACGGAGTCAATCGGAATTACGGATCGAGAGATATGAATTTTGGAAGCTCGAATGGGATTCTCCGGACTAGGAAATGATTTATCGGGATTTTTTGGAATACGAGAAATGGTTTATGGAATTTGTAGAAATAATATTCTCAAGACTATTATTGATAGTCACTGACGTACGGGACCAAAGGAAGGGATTTATGGAATAAAGGATTGATTTATGGAACAAGGGAAAAAGGATTTAATAATTTATCAAACCCTTTTTTGGAAGAATTTGAGGGAGGGACCGGATTTAGACTTTCCCGAGCGGCTTGGCGCGGCCCGAGAGGATTTGCGCGGCTCCGCCGAACCAAATGGGCCAGCGCGGGCGCGAGGAGGCAGCCCATTAGGGGCGCGCGGGAGAGAGGGAGCGGTCCGGTGGACCGGGCTCACCTCGCGGGGTCTCGAGTGGGGCCCGCTTGTCGGTGGCACGGCTCACCGTGGGAGCGGTGCATGCGGCGCGACGCTAGGGTTTGGGGGAGGACGTGGTGCACGCGCGGCGCGCGGGTGGACGGGGCTAGCGGCGGGCCCACGCGCAGCCGCTCGGCTCACCGTGGACCGCGCGCGCGAGGGGGGACGGAGGGAGGCGGCTGACCGGGGTCAGCTTGACCCGGTCCATGCCGAGGTGGCGCCGACGTGGTGCCTTCGTGGCAGCCACGCGGGCCGGCGGGAGGAGGAAGAAGGGAGGGGGCGAGATAGACGGCGGACGGCGGTGGCGTTCACCGGAGCAAGGCGCGACCTCAACGGGAAAAGGAAGCACACCGGGGGGGGTGGAAGGGACGAGAGGAAGCGAGCCGACGGCTCGGATTCGCCGGAGGGAGGCCGGCGACGACGAATCGCGGCGGCGCACACCGGGGGCGAGAAAAAGGGAAAACGGCGGAGGGGCGACGAGGAATCGATTCAAGACGACGAGAGCATCTCCGAGGAGCAAGGAATTCATTTCCGGTTCCGGATTGGACGGAGCGGTGCCGTGGTGGCCTTCGGGAGCGGGCGGCAATGGCGGAGAGGCCATGCCGGGTGGCGGCGGGGCTTGGGGCGGCGTCCGTGCGTGTTCGAGAGGCTAGCCGAGCTACCACACGAGCTATTGAGGGAGAGGGCGAGCGAGAAGGGAGAACGGAGGGTGGCACTACCAAGCCGGGACGGGCGCAGTGACGAGCGGCCGATGGCGCGGGAGCGAGCTCTCCGGCCTCGGGCCCGGGAAGGGGAAGGAGACGGCGCCCGGAGTCCCGCGCCTGCTCCTCGCGCGCACGCCGGCTTCACTAGCACGCGTGACGGCGGAGGGAGGAGAGGACGGCGGTAGCAAGGCGGCAAAGGCACGGCAGGGCGAAAACGAGAGAGATAGAGAGGAGGGGCTCGGCTGCGGTTTTATAGATGGCAATGTCGGTTTGGGGAGGAAGAACCGACATTGGTGGTCAAGGAGGAGGAGTTGCGGTCGTCGGTACATGCGGCCAAGCGGTGGCAGGGTTGACGATGGCGCCGGTTGGGGAAGAGGCAAAAAGGGGAGGGAAAGGAGCTTTGCTCCCTTGCCAATTTGGGGAGGGAGAGGGATGGGAGCGGGAGCTCGGCCTCACCGGTTTGGACGGGCGCGGGTGGAGCGGCGCGGGTACGCGCGCTGGCTCGCGGGGCAGGGCGCGGCGCAGGCGGCGCAGCGCGGCAAGGCGCGGGGCCGGGCGGCACAGGCACGGGTAGTAGGCAGCTGACGACGGCGGCGACCGCGCGGGCGCGCGCGCGAAGCAACGGCACGCGGGTTCGAATTTGCGGGCGGGGAGCTTGCCGGGGAGGGAGACGTGGAGAGGGAAAGTGAGAGAACGGGAGAGAGAGAGGGAGCGAGCGCTCGGCTTGGCTCACGCGCACGCGCGTGCGGCGCACGAGCAGAGCGAGGGAGGGGAGAGCTGAGGGAGAGAAAGAGCGAGCCGGGAGAGAGAGATGGGCCGAGGAGGGAATTCGGCCCACCGAATCTGAGGGAGGCGAACTAGACTTTTGCTGAAAGATTGATTTGGAGAAGATTTAGGGTTTGGAGTTGGAATTGAATAGGAATTGGAATAATTTGGATTCGGAGGAGTATTTGGCGAGGATTCAAAGGAAGGATTTGAATTTCAGAATTTGATTTCGGGAATTGAATTGGAAGAGGAACTTTGATGAGGTGGTGAATTTTCATTTTGGTGAGAGGGGACAAGGAGATTTAAACTGAGATCCACGGCACGACTTAGACTCACACTGAAAGATCAAATTTTTCGCAATTAGGATTTTGCCGAAATAGTTTTTAACGTCTCGCGAAAAGCGGAGCGTTACATCTTCACCAATGAAGCAAGCGAATTTCTGAAGAATATAGCTTTGGATCTTCAGCAAAGGAGACCGCTTCCGAGCAAGTCGGGTGGCCGGGCCTGGGCTGCACCGCTACCATCTTTACTACGGATAGCTGTTGACGTCCATAAAAATCAATCCATCACTGAAAAACGCTATTAGTCGTCTGGACTCGACGGTGGGTCTAGTTCCGCAACTAATTCTCTTGATACTTTAAGTTTCGAATTGTAGCTCATTGAGCATAAAATGTGTCGGGAAAAAAAACATAATGCCGTATTGAACACGTATGGATGTATGCAGGTCAGTGTTTCATCGGTAGAGCTAGAGAAGAAGATAGGTTTTCGAATCAATGTGTCAATGGAGAAGAGTCAGCCTGAGTTGCTGACGTCGGTGTTAGAAGCATTCGAGGAGCTTGGCCTCGACGTCCTTGATGCTGACGTGTCGTGCGCAGACGACACCGCTTTTCGTCTTGAAGCGCTTGGATCCAGCCAAGTACGTGCCACTAATTATTTATCGATAGATCAAGTTATTTCGTTGATTAATTTGGCTGATTAAGCCGGCCCTTTCTTGTGACAACGGAAGAATATTTATACTTAAATTAAATCTTTGGTGAATTATTTATTAGTACTTACTTGTTGTATTTACAGAGTGAAGCTGCAGAGACAAGCGTGGATGAGCAAATGGTTCGTCATGCAGTGCTGCAAGCCATCAAGAAATGCATTGACGGATCATCAATTTGATCCAGAATGAATTTTATGTTTCGACTTAAATTCTCATCTGCCGTAGCGCAAACTTATTGTGATGATACTAAATATATCTATATTTTCAGTTAATTTTGTTGTAAAAATTAGCTATCTTTTGGTGCTGAATGAACAAGGGCGGCGTTTAATTTGTCGTTTAAATATTCGTGCAAAGAAACTAATATAAATTGCATATATTGATCACATTAATCTTCCAGAGATGCATGTACTATCATTTACACGTATACATCGCACGTCGTCTAACTAAATTCTAAATCAACGAAGGAAAAAAAAAGAATATTAAGGCGTCTTGGCGGGTAAGCTTTTATTGGCGAGAAGTGTGCGGGTGATCTGGACGCAGAGGGCGGCGTTCCTGACGGCGAACTCCTCGTACTCCGGCGAGAACACCACCTCCTCCGCGTGCTCCACCACCGTCCCCATGGCGCGCTCCTTCAGCGCCGCGCTCGAGCTCAGCTCCGCCACCTCCAGCGTCCGCAGCACGTTGCCCGCCTCCACCCCCGCCGCCAGCCGCGCCTCGCAAGCTCGCCGGAGGAACGGCACGTCGTACTTGTCGCCGGCGACCAGCAGCGCGTGCAGGTGCCGCTCCTCCGCGCACGTCGCCAGGGAGCCCGTGTAGAGGAAGGCGAGGAGGTGGGAGAGCTCGTCGTGGGTCAGCTCCGGTAGCGACAGAGAGTCGCCGGCGGGGGCCTTGCAGTCGTCGTCGCCGGCGAGGATGTGCCGGAACACCTCCGACCTGGTCGCCTGTATATAGCTGGGCCTAATTAGTTTCATTGGGCCGAATCAAACTAAAAGAAGGCCGGCCTATTAGGCTGAAATTGAGGGAGAGAGAGACTGACAAGGATGGCCTTGTGGGCTTGGATTGGAGGCCCAGTTCCAGGCCTGATGGCGATGTCGGTGTGGATGCCGTCCTTCCACGCCGCCGCGAAGCCTTCCTGGAGAAACGATGCCCTCTGCTTGGTCTCCTCCTCTCTGCATCGCATCTGCTTCACCTCCTCCCACGCATCTCTCAATCCCTACATTGCGTAACACGCACAAATGTTAGCACCATGATGCTGATTAGTGTAGTATGTCCCATGCACCCCCACCAAAAAAAAAAGCATTAATCTGTGATTGTTCAGAATTAATTCTTTCTGAAGATTAGCATAACAACTTGTCCAAGGCATGCACCTTTATTTCCTCATTCCAGCTATTGCAATCAAGGAGAATCTTATGTATGTCATGCCGGTTTGGTTTTTTAATAAAAAAAAGATAACATCAGCTGTTGAAGCACACTAGTATATAAAATACAGCTTCTGAAAACGGGCTTTAAGCATCGATCAATCATGAACCTTTTGACAATGAGATTTCCACCAAACCTATCATTCTCATGCAGCTCTCGATTGAGACTTGCTCCTCACCATTAACCAACACAACGTTGACAGCAAACCTGACGCATGCGTCAATGAAACTGAATGATGTAACCAATGCAACAAGAGTTTATATTCATTACATGCGACATGGAATTCCTTTTTATCAATTCATTCTCTTCCGAAATTGCTCTGCTCCTAGAATCTAGAAACACGCAAGGAAAGATTTTTCATGGAAGCAGAGCACACGGCACAATTGAGAATTTGAGATGGTTGTAAACCGAACATACCAATCCTAAAGGACTAATAAAGGAGCAAAATGAGATATGAGAAGGTCTTACCTTGATTGTGCTATTGAGCTTTGTCAATCTGCTGGGCTTCACCGAGCCTTGATCAGCATCGGCGTGCTCGTCGTCGTCGTCGTTGAAGAAGGCGATGATGGCCTTGGCACCTTCATAGCACGCAGCGCAGATGGCGTTCCTTGGAAGCCTGTACATGGACGCCATGGGACTGCACACGCAGCAATCCATTGTTTCTTCTCGCCTTCTCCTTCTCCTGCTGCTCCTGCTGCTGCCTTCTGCCTTCTTTTCCTTCTTCCTTCTCCTTGTGGCTAGGCAACGACGTGAACAGCAACGCTAGCATTGTGTTTTTGAGCTGTGGTGAGGCTATAAAAACGAATGCTTGGGACGACAGGGGGATAGAGAGGAGGATGGTGTGTTGGCTATTTCGTTTGCAGGGACTAATGTATTGTAATGAGTGGTGGTTGCTAACTAAGACAACCAGGGGAATTAAAATTCTCCTGCTCTCTCTTTCTTCAGTACACGTTTGTTCTCCACAGAGAGAAAAAAAAAGATATGCAAAATGTGCAACTCATGAATGTAGTAGGTACATTTAGCACTTTTTTGTTTCAGTACATTGACTAAAATGGCCTTACGTCCTTTTACAAAATGAAGTGCATATTAATGTACAGTGAACAGTCATTCATAACATTCAAGTTGGGTCCTAATCCTACAGGACTAAGAGAATGCCTTGTCAATAAAGTTAGAGAAAGCATGGGATTTCCTTTTAATGGAACGCAACGTACAATTGTCTATTTAGGCCAAGGCCAACTACCGTTTACCAAAAACAGTCTGTTCATAGAATGTAGAGATTAAATTTTACTTAAGAATTACTAGCGATGCAAATAAATATGGGAGCAGTAGTAGCAGAGTCATTGATCAATATAATGTCAAAGACTCAAAGTGCTGTCTCTTTATACTTAGTGGTTTCTTTTCAGTTCATGAATCTTCATCTTGCAACTTGTTTGAAAATGAAAAGAACAAAACAATGTGATATGTTTTAAAAAATTTTAAGATAATGGAAGCTTTATTATGACTCAGTCAAATAACACCAAGATGATACATTTCAACCGAGCCCACCCCGGCCTCTGCATAAAATACACACAGCTAATAAAAGGATAAAACTAAATCCCCATCACAAAACATAGGTATTAGTGACTATCAATCCGTAGACTAGATCGTCATCCATGCTCTTGGGTAAAAGCATCCCGTGCCACCTGGTGCAAACGTCGAGATACCACCACAATAGTATCCCGCAATCCCGGTTTGTGGAGGATAGCCCAGATACGTAGCTATAGAGTAACTATAGTAATAACCTATGTTTTGAAAATTTTTGGCATGATATTTTGTTATGCATTTCCTTGCGAGAAAAAAAAACTGTGATATGTTTAATTTTGAAAAAAAATAAGGCATGAAAAGTTGCTGTCCTATGCGTTTTCTCGCAAGAAAACTCTGTTTTAAAATGAATACTATGCATATTACCAAGGAAAGGAACACATGACCAATATAGTTGAGGGGACAATACTGTCTTTTCCTCTCAAGATATAAGTAGACCTCAGAAGAACATAATCTGAAATTAACTCAGACAAAATGATGAATTCATGATTATATAATGCGTGAAGGAATCATAGGGAGAAGGTTGATAAGGACTTTCCAACCTTATAAGAGACTTTAGGTAGGAAGTAGGAGTTGGCCGGAGGCATGGAGGGTGGCACGGCCTTGGCTAATGTGTTAACAAGCTAACCACTTCCCTCCCACTCCTCACCCAACGGCCTGTGTTTGATACTATAACAAAGCATGATATACCAGAAAACTAGATATGATGATTTAAACAATCCATTTTGCTGCTAAGAGCAGAAGCTGGAAGGATGTTCCTGGCTTCCTGCAATTACTGTCTCAGGATGAGCTAGCAAGCTATAAGCCTATAACAGTACAAGTAGTAACATAGTATATTAAGCTAGCTTTTCAAAATGTTTTTACTGTAGGCCTTCTTAATAATTTGATTGTAGCAGGAACAAAAATATGCATGAGGAATAGACAGTCCTGGGATTACAGAAGGTCTACACTAGTCACTAGTGGGAAATTAAGGCAGTCCTGCTCGCTCCTGCAATTTGTGTTGATAAAAAATGAAAAGGGTGAAGACAAATTTGGCGGGAGATCAACGTCGGGGAATGGATATATATGTTGGTTGGCACATAATAATCCATCATATATATCCTCTCCATGATTGGCCTAGTGTAGTTGTGGAGTCAATCAATGAAATGGATGGATGGAAGCATCTCATTCTCATTAGCAAGCTTATTAAGGATGCCTCCATTTATCCTCTCTTCAAGAGCATTCTTAAAATACGGAGAGCACATTAATTGTTCTGCATATATTCAGGTTATATATATTTTCTGCATATGCTGAGGTTTAATTCCTTGACAACAATTTTTTTGGGATCTCATTCTGATTGAAAAGCAAGGTATCGGACCAGAAGCAGAGGCCTCACGGTTACCTGGGCCAGGCGTCTGTATGTCTCATGGGCCTTAGCCCATGGCCTAAAGACGCCTGCCAATAATCGCTAACTAAAACATTTTATTTTATTATTTATTATTAAATAAATCATGTGTTGAACAATTAGCGGAACTTGTGACAGACCATGTAGTAGTCCTTGTAGAGTAGTGCTGACTTGTTGATCCTAACAGCATGGCTTGACTCCAAGCCGGACTATTATTGATAACAAAACGGAAGATTGGTAGGAGTAATAATAAAATGTCACGATTACTGAATCTGAATGACGCCCTTCTCAACAGAACGTTGGCAGTTAATCCGTAACCTTAGGTTGAGCATATACTCATTTTTAGTGCATCTTTTAGAGATCAATTTATATGGAGGAACAAATAAGCATACCACTGACATCAATTGTAATCAAGGCATCGGAAAAGCAGGGTCCGGATGGAATGGAATGGATAATTACATAGTACAGAGCAGAGGATGGGTTGGAGTGGATAAGACCATCCTAGGTGGATGGATTAGGAGGAGGACATACTCTATTATTAAGATAAGATAAAACTAATGGAGCCGATTAGATTATTACTAATTGATCATCGTGATCGTCATCATCTTCATTTGTCTGCATCTTGCAGCAGGAAGGAAGGGTAGCACTACCAGCTCCACCTCTCGTTCTCCTGGCCGTCGTCGGTGGTGGCCGGCGGCAGCTGCGAGTAGAAGTCGTAGTCCAAGCTGCTGCTGTTGTTGGTGTTGGATGATGGGTTGTAGTAGTGGTGCGCAAGGGCGGCTCCACCGAGGACGGCGAGGGTGAGGGCCTGCGCGTGAAGCCTGGCGTGGATCAGCCGCATCTGCGGCGTCTTCCTCCGCCCGTACGCCACCGATGCGCCCACCGCCGTCGCCCACAGCCCTCCTGAATACACGAATGTTCAGAAAGGATTGACTGATTAAGGAGTACTGTAGAGATGAAGGAATTGGATTGAATCAGAAAGGGGATCGATTCGATGGATTACCGATGCTGGCCAGCTTGTGTTCCTCCACCCACGACTGCACCGATGAGCTCAGCCGCTCCATCTTCTTGATGATTTTCGACGACTCTGAATCTGAGGATGTGATCTGGGAGTGAGACTGTGAGTGATGAGAAATGGGATGCTATCGCATCGAATTTATAGGAACAGCCCCAACACACAAAAACAAAACCGTCAGCAAACACATAGTACCACTGAAACCAGTGGCCGGGCCACCTGCTTCTTGTGGGCCGCCGTTTCTTTGCTACAAGGCTCCCAAGGTTGTCGGTTTTGCTTGCTCCCAACAGTTGGCTCTATCGGTTTTGGACTCTTTGGTCTTCCTTGTCTGTTGGCTACTCACATGGTTTCTTCTCTTCTCTTCTCTTGCCAAGGCATCTGCCTCGTTCATGTTTGCCTTGCATGTTTCACAACTATTGTGTTGTTTCTTACTAGTAGTAACAAGTAAAAGGCCCAGTCAATAGTCATTGTATTTTACATTTGCTGAGGCTTGCTTATTTCACACAGGAACATGATGATTTTTTTTCTACAAAAAGAAAAATTCATAAGACTTCAATGGCAAAACAGATCATTAAAAAACATGAAAATTAATGTAGGAATAGCCGTTTGGATAGCCACTAATAAAACACTAAAATTTGAGAAGGGAAAGATAGATAGATACCACAAATAAAATTCCCTTGAGATCAGGTCTTTAATTTTTATTGAATGAGGCATTTCATAGGAATTTCGTAGGATCATACCCATTCTTCATCGAAATGAATATATAGAAAAGTTAATGTAAGATTTAAAATCATGCAAAAGTCTCGTATTTTCTTGTTCAGAAACTCCCCTAGTCGAGAATGGCATCATGACAAATCCAAGTACAGAATAATATTTTAACCAAACCACATCATCAATTAATAAGACCCTGTTTAGATGTGACTAAAACTTTTAAGTCCCTATCACATATGATGTTTGGACACTAATTATAAATATTAAATGTAGACTATTAATAAAACCCATCCATATTCTTGGACTAATTCGCGAGACGAATCTATTGAGCCTAATTAATCCATGATTAGCCTATGTGATGCTACGGTAAACATTCTCTAATTATAGATTAATTAGGCTTAAAAAATTTGTCTCCCAAATTAGCTTTCATTTATGTAATTAGTTTTGTAAGTAGTCTATATTTAATACTCTAAATTAGTGTCTAAATACAGAGACTAAAGTTAAGTCCCTAGATCAAACACCACCTAACCCTCCTACCCATACCGTTTTCCTCACGTTTTTAGAGTTTTTTTTCTCCTCGAGAGGTTAACACGTAATTTTCTACGGTTTATTTTAATAATGCCATAATAGCATGGGGGCTGTGACAATTTGACAATAGTCCCACATAATTCCTCTGTACTGACCTTGTGGACAACAGAATTATTATTTAGATACTAGAGGGATCTAAGAATTCTTAAGA